>NC_141355.1:4586647-5179147 GCF_057382095.1 Aulonocara sp. 'chitande type north' Nkhata Bay | reverse complement strand
GTGTTAGCCCTGTAACAGACTGGTGACCTGTCGAGGGTGCACCCTGCTTCTCGCCCTAAGATAGCTGGGATAGGCTCGAGCTGCCCTGTGACACTGGAAAAGAAACACAGCAGAGAATGGATGGGTGGCTGATCAAACGTAAACATTTCCAGTCACTTTCAGTTCAAGCTGCTTAGCATGATCTCACATTTGCCAATTTCTCTATCTCTTCCCCCTCTGTTGTGTGTGTGTGAGATATTCTCACTTTTGCCATTTCTTCTGTCCCTTTCAACTGATCTGTGAGTGTGTGTGTGTGTGTGTGTGTGTGTGTGTGTGTGTCCCACATATTGCATACTCTGCTTTTGTCCTCAAATCAGGTAGGAAGTGTCTGTGTGGTTGAGCTGGTCTGGTCTGTCTAGACTTTCACTAGATAGATCAGGCTGCACCCACCTGTGAAACAGGTGGAGGGTCACCAGGACATGCAGAACTCACTGACAGACTCCTGGCCACCTCTTGCCTCCTTAGTAGAAAGGGGCCACTCCCAGAGGCAGAGGGCTGTGAGGCACCGCCCGCCGGGCCCTCTCCTTTGGGAAAACCCTCAACACTGGGCCGAACCTTGGAGTTCTGTATGTCCATTCAGGCACACTCCATGCTTGATCTGTGGGCAATTCCTCTCAGAAGTGGAGGTCACGGTGGAGGCGTCCGAGGGCGGAAGGCGTTCCCTCAGTGGCTCTCCTCTTCTGAGATTCTGTAAAAACAAAAGTCAATGTAGTGTAAGCAGCTTGAAAGAAAGTAACTGAACTTTTTTAAATTTCTGGGAGACGGTTGCTCACACGCGGGCGGCACAGTGGTTAGCACCGTTACCGCACAGGAAGAAGGTCTTGAGTTCAGCTCTACCGTCGCTCTGTGTGGAGTTTGCATGTTCTTCCTGTTTTTGCGTGGGTTCTTTCCTTGTACTCCGGCTTCCTGCCACAGTCCAACGACCTGCAGTTAGTGGCAACAGGTAATCGAAGAGTGTAAATTGGCGATAGGTGCGAATGGTTTTCTGCGTCTATGTGTTAGCCCTGTAACAGACTGGTGACCTGTCGAGGGTGCACCCTGCTTCTCGCCCTAAGATAGCTGGGATAGGCTCGAGCTGCCCTGTGACACTGGAAAAGCAACACAGCAGAGAATGGATGGGTGGCTGATCTAACGTAAACATTTCCAGTCACTTTCAGTTCAAGCTGCTTAGCATGATCTCACATTTGCCAATTTCTCTATCTCTTCCCCCTCTGTTGTGTGTGTGTGAGATATTCTCACTTTTGCCATTTCTTCTGTCCCTTTCAACTGATCTGTGAGTGTGTGTGTGTGTGTGTGTGTCCCACATATTGCATACTCTGCTTTTGTCCTCAAATCATGTAGGAAGTGTCTGTGTGGTTGAGCTGGTCTGGTCTGTCTAGACTTTCACTAGATAGATCAGGCTGCACCCACCTGTGAAACAGGTGGAGGGTCACCAGGACATGCAGAACTTGCTGACAGACTCCTGGCCACCTCTTGCCTCCTTAGTAGAAAGGGGCCACTCCCAGAGGCAGAGGGCTGTGAGGCACCGCCCGCCGGGCCCTCTCCTTTGGGAAAACCCTCAACACTGGGCCGAACCTTGGAGTTCTGTATGTCCATTCAGGCACACTCCATGCTTGATCTGTGGGCAATTCCTCTCAGAAGTGGAGGTCACGGTGGAGGCGTCCGAGGGCGGAAGGCGTTCCCTCAGTGGCTCTCCTCTTCTGAGATTCTGTAAAAACAAAAGTTAATGTAGTGTAAGCAGCTTGAAAGAAAGTAACTGAACTTTTTTAAATTTCTGGGAGACGGTTGCTCACACGCGGGCGGCACAGTGGTTAGCACCGTTACCGCACAGGAAGAAGGTCTTGAGTTCAGCTCTACCGTCGCTCTGTGTGGAGTTTGCATGTTCTTCCTGCTTTTGCGTGGGTTCTTTCCTAGTACTTCGGCTTCCTGTCACAGTCCAACGACCTGCAGTTAGTGGCAACAGGTAATCGAAGAGTGTAAATTGGCGATAGGTGCGAATGGTTTTCTGCGTCTATGTGTTAGCCCTGTAACAGACTGGTGACCTGTCGAGGGTGTACCCTGCTTCTCGCCCTAAGATAGCTGGGATAGGCTCGAGCTGCCCTGTGACACTGGAAAAGAAACACAGCAGAGAATGGATGGGTGGCTGATCTAACGTAAACATTTCCAGTCACTTTCAGTTCAAGCTGCTTAGCATGATCTCACATTTGCCAATTTCTCTATCTCTTCCCCCTCTGTTGTGTGTGTGTGAGATATTCTCACTTTTGCCATTTCTTCTGTCCCTTTCAACTGATCTGTGTGTGTGTGTGTGTGTGTGTGTGTGTGTGTTTGTCTGTCCCACATATTGCATACTCTGCTTTTGTCCTCAAATCATGTAGGAAGTGTCTGTGTGGTTGAGCTGGTCTGGTCTGTCTAGACTTTCACTAGATAGATCAGGCTGCACCCACCTGTGAAACAGGTGGAGGGTCACCAGGACATGCAGAACTTGCTGACAGACTCCTGGCCACCTCTTGCCTCCTTAGTAGAAAGGGGCCACTCCCAGAGGCAGAGGGCTGTGAGGCACCGCCCGCCGGGCCCTCTCCTTTGGGAAAACCCTCAACACTGGGCCGAACCTTGGAGTTCTGTATGTCCATT
This sequence comes from Aulonocara sp. 'chitande type north' Nkhata Bay, assembly GCF_057382095.1. NCBI lineage: Eukaryota > Metazoa > Chordata > Actinopteri > Cichliformes > Cichlidae > Aulonocara > Aulonocara sp. 'chitande type north' Nkhata Bay. Next base: position 5,176,477 of record NC_141355.1, on the reverse strand, counting down.
CAGGCACACTCCATGCTTGATCTGTGGGCAATTCCTCTCAGAAGTGGAGGTCACGGTGGAGGCGTCCGAGGGCGGAAGGCGTTCCCTCAGTGGCTCTCCTCTTCTGAGATTCTGTAAAAACAAAAGTTAATGTAGTGTAAGCAGCTTGAAAGAAAGTAACTGAACTTTTTTAAATTTCTGGGAGACGGTTGCTCACACGCGGGCGGCACAGTGGTTAGCACCGTTACCGCACAGGAAGAAGGTCTTGAGTTCAGCTCTACCGTCGCTCTGTGTGGAGTTTGCATGTTCTTCCTGCTTTTGCGTGGGTTCTTTCCTAGTACTTCGGCTTCCTGCCACAGTCCAACGACCTGCAGTTAGTGGCAATAGGTAATCGAAGAGTGTAAATTGGCGATAGGTGCGAATGGTTTTCTGCGTCTATGTGTTAGCCCTGTAACAGACTGGTGACCTGTCGAGGGTGCACCCTGCTTCTCGCCCTAAGATAGCTGGGATAGGCTCGAGCTGCCCTGTGACACTGGAAAAGAAACACAGCAGAGAATGGATGGGTGGCTGATCTAACGTAAACATTTCCAGTCACTTTCAGTTCAAGCTGCTTAGCATGATCTCACATTTGCCAATTTCTCTATCTCTTCCCCCTCTGTTGTGTGTGTGTGAGATATTCTCACTTTTGCCATTTCTTCTGTCCCTTTCAACTGATCTGTGAGTGTGTGTGTGTGTGTGTGTGTGTGTGTGTCCCACATATTGCATACTCTGCTTTTGTCCTCAAATCATGTAGGAAGTGTCTGTGTGGTTGAGCTGGTCTGGTCTGTCTAGACTTTCACTAGATAGATCAGGCTGCACCCACCTGTGAAACAGGTGGAGGGTCACCAGGACATGCAGAACTCGCTGACAGACTCCTGGCCACCTCTTGCCTCCTTAGTAGAAAGGGGCCACTCCCAGAGGCAGAGGGCTGTGAGGCACCGCCCGCCGGGCCCTCTCCTTTGGGAAAACCCTCAACACTGGGCCGACCCTTGGAGTTCTGTATGTCCATTCAGGCACACTCCATGCTTGATCTGTGGGCAATTCCTCTCAGAAGTGGAGGTCACGGTGGAGGCGTCCGAGGGCGGAAGGCGTTCCCTCAGTGGCTCTCCTCTTCTGAGATTGTGTAAAAACAAAAGTCAATGTAGTGTAAGCAGCTTGAAAGAAAGTAACTGAACTTTTTTAAATTTCTGGGAGACGGTTGCTCACACGCGGGCGGCACAGTGGTTAGCACCGTTACCGCACAGGAAGAAGGTCTTGAGTTCAGCTCTACCGTCGCTCTGTGTGGAGTTGGCATGTTCTTCCTGTGTTTGCGTGGGTTCGTTCCTTGTACTCCGGCTTCCTGCCACAGTCCAACGACCTGCAGTTAGTGGCAATAGGTAATCGAAGAGTGTAAATTGGCGATAGGTGCGAATGGTTTTCTGCGTCTATGTGTTAGCCCTGTAACAGACTGGTGACCTGTCGAGGGTGTACCCTGCTTCTCGCCCTAAGATAGCTGGGATAGGCTCGAGCTGCCCTGTGACACTGGAAAAGAAACACAGCAGAGAATGGATGGGTGGCTGATCTAACGTAAACATTTCCAGTCACTTTCAGTTCAAGCTGCTTAGCATGATCTCACATTTGCCAATTTCTCTATCTCTTCCCCCTCTGTTGTGTGTGTGTGAGATATTCTCACTTTTGCCATTTCTTCTGTCCCTTTCAACTGATCTGTGTGTGTGTGTGTGTGTGTGTGTGTGTGTGTGTGTTTGTCTGTCCCACATATTGCATACTCTGCTTTTGTCCTCAAATCATGTAGGAAGTGTCTGTGTGGTTGAGCTGGTCTGGTCTGTCTAGACTTTCACTAGATAGATCAGGCTGCACCCACCTGTGAAACAGGTGGAGGGTCACCAGGACATGCAGAACTTGCTGACAGACTCCTGGCCACCTCTTGCCTCCTTAGTAGAAAGGGGCCACTCCCAGAGGCAGAGGGCTGTGAGGCACCGCCCGCCGGGCCCTCTCCTTTGGGAAAACCCTCAACACTGGGCCGAACCTTGGAGTTCTGTATGTCCATTCAGGCACACTCCATGCTTGATCTGTGGGCAATTCCTCTCAGAAGTGGAGGTCACGGTGGAGGCGTCCGAGGGCGGAAGGCGTTCCCTCAGTGGCTCTCCTCTTCTGAGATTCTGTAAAAACAAAAGTTAATGTAGTGTAAGCAGCTTGAAAGAAAGTAACTGAACTTTTTTAAATTTCTGGGAGACGGTTGCTCACACGCGGGCGGTACAGTGGTTAGCACCGTTACCGCACAGGAAGAAGGTCTTGAGTTCAGCTCTACCGTCGCTCTGTGTGGAGTTTGCATGTTCTTCCTGCTTTTGCGTGGGTTCTTTCCTAGTACTTCGGCTTCCTGCCACAGTCCAACGACCTGCAGTTAGTGGCAATAGGTAATCGAAGAGTGTAAATTGGCGATAGGTGCGAATGGTTTTCTGCGTCTATGTGTTAGCCCTGTAACAGACTGGTGACCTGTCGAGGGTGCACCCTGCTTCTCGCCCTAAGATAGCTGGGATAGGCTCGAGCTGCCCTGTGACACTGGAAAAGAAACACAGCAGAGAATGGATGGGTGGCTGATCTAACGTAAACATTTCCAGTCACTTTCAGTTCAAGCTGCTTAGCATGATCTCACATTTGCCAATTTCTCTATCTCTTCCCCCTCTGTTGTGTGTGTGTGAGATATTCTCACTTTTGCCATTTCTTCTGTCCCTTTCAACTGATCTGTGAGTGAGTGTGTGTGTGTGTGTGTGTGTGTGTTTGTCCCACATATTGCATACTCTGCTTTTGTCCTCAAATCAGGTAGGAAGTGTCTGTGTGGTTGAGCTGGTCTGGTCTGTCTAGACTTTCACTAGATAGATCAGGCTGCACCCACCTGTGAAACAGGTGGAGGGTCACCAGGACATGCAGAACTTGCTGACAGACTCCTGGCCACCTCTTGCCTCCTTAGTAGAAAGGGGCCACTCCCAGAGGCAGAGGGCTGTGAGGCACCGCCCGCCGGGCCCTCTCCTTTGGGAAAACCCTCAACACTGGGCCGAACCTTGGAGTTCTGTATGTCCATTCAGGCACACTCCATGCTTGATCTGTGGGCAATTCCTCTCAGAAGTGGAGGTCACGGTGGAGGCGTTGGAGGGCGGAAGGCGTTCCCTCAGTGGCTCTCCTCTTCTGAGATTGTGTAAAAACAAAAGTCAATGTAGTGTAAGCAGCTTGAAAGAAAGTAACTGAACTTTTTCAAATTTCTGGGAGACGGTTGCTCACACGCGGGCGGCACAGTGGTTAGCACCGTTACCGCACAGGAAGAAGGTCTTGAGTTCAGCTCTACCGTCGCTCTGTGTGGAGTTTGCATGTTCTTCCTGCTTTTGCGTGGGTTCTTTCCTAGTACTTCGGCTTCCTGCCACAGTCCAACGACCTGCAGTTAGTGGCAATAGGTAATCGAAGAGTGTAAATTGGCGATAGGTGCGAATGGTTTTCTGCGTCTATGTGTTAGCCCTGTAACAGACTGGTGACCTGTCGAGGGTGTACCCTGCTTCTCGCCCTAAGATAGCTGGGATAGGCTCGAGCTGCCCTGTGACACTGGAAAAGAAACACAGCAGAGAATGGATGGGTGGCTGATCAAACGTAAACATTTCCAGTCACTTTCAGTTCAAGCTGCTTAGCATGATCTCACATTTGCCAATTTCTCTATCTCTTCCCCCTCTGTTGTGTGTGTGTGAGATATTCTCACTTTTGCCATTTCTTCTGTCCCTTTCAACTGATCTGTGAGTGTGTGTGTGTGTGTGTGTGTGTGTGTGTGTGTCCCACATATTGCATACTCTGCTTTTGTCCTCAAATCATGTAGGAAGTGTCTGTGTGGTTGAGCTGGTCTGGTCTGTCTAGACTTTCACTAGATAGATCAGGCTGCACCCACCTGTGAAACAGGTGGAGGGTCACCAGGACATGCAGAACTTGCTGACAGACTCCTGGCCACCTCTTGCCTCCTTAGTAGAAAGGGGCCACTCCCAGAGGCAGAGGGCTGTGAGGCACCGCCCGCCGGGCCCTCTCCTTTGGGAAAACCCTCAACACTGGGCCGAACCTTGGAGTTCTGTATGTCCATTCAGGCACACTCCATGCTTGATCTGTGGGCAATTCCTCTCAGAAGTGGAGGTCACGGTGGAGGCGTCGGAGGGCGGAAGGCGTTCCCTCAGTGGCTCTCCTCTTCTGAGATTGTGTAAAAACAAAAGTCAATGTAGTGTAAGCAGCTTGAAAGAAAGTAACTGAACTTTTTTAAATTTCTGGGAGACGGTTGCTCACACGCGGGCGGTACAGTGGTTAGCACCGTTACCGCACAGGAAGAAGGTCTTGAGTTAAGCTCTACCGTCGCTCTGTGTGGAGTTTGAATGTTCTTCCTGTTTTTGCGTGGGTTCTTTCCTAGTACTTCGGCTTCCTGCCACAGTCCAACGACCTGCAGTTAGTGGCAATAGGTAATCGAAGAGTGTAAATTGGCGATAGGTGCGACTGGTTTTCTGCGTCTATGTGTTAGCCCTGTAACAGACTGGTGACCTGTCGAGGGTGTACCCTGCTTCTCGCCCTAAGATAGCTGGGATAGGCTCGAGCTGCCCTGTGACACTGGAAAAGAAACACAGCAGAGAATGGATGGGTGGCTGATCTAACGTAAACATTTCCAGTCACTTTCAGTTCAAGCTGCTTAGCATGATCTCACATTTGCCAATTTCTCTATCTCTTCCCCCTCTGTTGTGTGTGTGTGTGTGTGTGTGTGTGTGTGTGTGTGTGTGTGTGTGTCCCACATATTGCATACTCTGCTTTTGTCCTCAAATCAGGTAGGAAGTGTCTGTGTGGTTGAGCTGGTCTGGTCTGTCTAGACTTTCACTAGATAGATCAGGCTGCACCCACCTGTGAAACAGGTGGAGGGTCACCAGGACATGCAGAACTTGCTGACAGACTCCTGGCCACCTCTTGCCTCCTTAGTAGAAAGGGGCCACTCCCAGAGGCAGAGGGCTGTGAGGCACCGCCCGCCGGGCCCTCTCCTTTGGGAAAACCCTCAACACTGGGCCGAACCTTGGAGTTCTGTATGTCCATTCAGGCACACTCCATGCTTGATCTGTGGGCAATTCCTCTCAGAAGTGGAGGTCACGGTGGAGGCATTGGAGGGCGGAAGGCGTTCCCTCAGTGGCTCTCCTCTTCTGAGATTCTGTAAAAACAAAAGTCAATGTAGTGTAAGCAGCTTGAAAGAAAGTAACTGAACTTTTTTAAATTTCTGGGAGACGGTTGCTCACACGCGGGCGGCACAGTGGTTAGCACCGTTACCGCACAGGAAGAAGGTCTTGAGTTCAGCTCTACCGTCGCTCTGTGTGGAGTTTGCATGTTCTTCCTGTTTTTGCGTGGGTTCTTTCCTTGTACTCCGGCTTCCTGCCACAGTCCAACGACCTGCAGTTAGTGGCAATAGGTAATCGAAGAGTGTAAATTGGCGATAGGTGCGAATGGTTTTCTGCGTCTATGTGTTCGCCCTGTAACAGACTGGTGACCTGTCGAGGGTGCACCCTGCTTCTCGCCCTAAGATAGCTGGGATAGGCTCGAGCTGCCCTGTGACACTGGAAAAGAAACACAGCAGAGAATGGATGGGTGGCTGATCTAACGTAAACATTTCCAGTCACTTTCAGTTCAAGCTGCTTAGCATGATCTCACATTTGCCAATTTCTCTATCTCTTCCCCCTCTGTTGTGTGTGTGTGAGATATTCTCACTTTTGCCATTTCTTCTGTCCCTTTCAACTGATCTGTGAGTGTGTGTGTGTGTGTGTGTGTGTGTGTGTGTGTGTGTGTGTGTGTGTGTGTGTGTGTGTGTCCCACATATTGCATACTCTGCTTTTGTCCTCAAATCAGGTAGGAAGTGTCTGTGTGGTTGAGCTGGTCTGGTCTGTCTAGACTTTCACTAGATAGATCAGGCTGCACCCACCTGTGAAACAGGTGGAGGGTCACCAGGACATGCAGAACTTGCTGACAGACTCCTGGCCACCTCTTGCCTCCTTAGTAGAAAGGGGCCACTCCCAGAGGCAGAGGGCTGTGAGGCACCGCCCGCCGGGCCCTCTCCTTTGGGAAAACCCTCAACACTGGGCCCAACCTTGGAGTTCTGTATGTCCATTCAGGCACACTCCATGCTTGATCTGTGGGCAATTCCTCTCAGAAGTGGAGGTCACGGTGGAGGCGTCGGAGGGCGGAAGGCGTTCCCTCAGTGGCTCTCCTCTTCTGAGATTGTGTAAAAACAAAAGTCAATGTAGTGTAAGCAGCTTGAAAGAAAGTAACTGAACTTTTTTAAATTTCTGGGAGACGGTTGCTCACACGCGGGCGGCACAGTGGTTAGCACCGTTACCGCACAGGAAGAAGGTCTTGAGTTAAGGTCTACCGTCGCTCTGTGTGGAGTTTGCATGTTCTTCCTGCTTTTGCGTGGGTTCTTTCCTTGTACTCCGGCTTCCTGCCACAGTCCAACGACCTGCAGTTAGTGGCAATAGGTAATCGAAGAGTGTAAATTGGCGATAGGTGCGAATGGTTTTCTGCGTCTATGTGTTAGCCCTGTAACAGACTGGTGACCTGTCGAGGGTGCACCCTGCTTCTCGCCCTAAGATAGCTGGGATAGGCTCGAGCTGCCCTGTGACACTGGAAAAGAAACACAGCAGAGAATGGATGGGTGGCTGATCTAACGTAAACATTTCCAGTCACTTTCAGTTCAAGCTGCTTAGCATGATCTCACATTTGCCAATTTCTCTATCTCTTCCCCCTCTGTTGTGTGTGTGTGAGATATTCTCACTTTTGCCATTTCTTCTGTCCCTTTCAACTGATCTGTGAGTGTGTGTGTGTGTGTGTGTGTGTGTGTGTGTGTGTGTGTGTGTGTCCCACATATTGCATACTCTGCTTTTGTCCTCAAATCAGGTAGGAAGTGTCTGTGTGGTTGAGCTGGTCTGGTCTGTCTAGACTTTCACTAGATAGATCAGGCTGCACCCACCTGTGAAACAGGTGGAGGGTCACCAGGACATGCAGAACTTGCTGACAGACTCCTGGCCACCTCTTGCCTCCTTAGTAGAAAGGGGCCACTCCCAGAGGCGGAGGGCTGTGAGGCACCGCCCGCCGGGCCCTCTCCTTTGGGAAAACCCTCAACACTGGGCTGAACCTTGGAGTTCTGTATGTCCATTCAGGCACACTCCATGCTTGATCTGTGGGCAATTCCTCTCAGAAGTGGAGGTCACGGTGGAGGCGTCCGAGGGCGGAAGGCGTTCCCTCAGTGGCTCTCCTCTTCTGAGATTATGTAAAAACAAAAGTTAATGTAGTGTAAGCAGCTTGAAAGAAAGTAACTGAACTTTTTTAAATTTCTGGGAGACGGTTGCTCACACGCGGGCGGCACAGTGGTTAGCACCGTTACCGCACAGGAAGAAGGTCTTGAGTTCAGCTCTACCGTCGCTCTGTGTGGAGTTTGCATGTTCTTCCTGTTTTTGCGTGGGTTCTTTCCTAGTACTCCGGCTTCCTGCCACAGTCCAACGACCTGCAGTTAGTGGCAATAGGTAATCGAAGAGTGTAAATTGGCGATAGGTGCGAATGGTTTTCTGCGTCTATGTGTTAGCCCTGTAACAGACTGGTGACCTGTCGAGGGTGCACCCTGCTTCTCGCCCTAAGATAGCTGGGATAGGCTCGAGCTGCCCTGTGACACTGGAAAAGAAACACAGCAGAGAATGGATGGGTGGCTGATCTAACGTAAACATTTCCAGTCACTTTCAGTTCAAGCTGCTTAGCATGATCTCACATTTGCCAATTTCTCTATCTCTTCCCCCTCTGTTGTGTGTGTGTGAGATATTCTCACTTTTGCCATTTCTTCTGTCCCTTTCAACTGATCTGTGTGTGTGTGTGTGTGTGTGTGTGTGTGTGTGTCCCACATATTGCATACTCTCCTTTTGTCCTCAAATCAGGTAGGAAGTGTCTGTGTGGTTGAGCTGGTCTGGTCTGTCTAGACTTTCACTAGATAGATCAGGCTGCACCCACCTGTGAAACAGGTGGAGGGTCACCAGGACATGCAGAACTCGCTGACAGACTCCTGGCCACCTCTTGCCTCCTTAGTAGAAAGGGGCCACTCCCAGAGGCAGAGGGCTGTGAGGCACCGCCCGCCGGGCCCTCTCCTTTGGGAAAACCCTCAACACTGGGCCGAACCTTGGAGTTCTGTATGTCCATTCAGGCACACTCCATGCTTGATCTGTGGGCAATTCCTCTCAGAAGTGGAGGTCACGGTGGAGGCGTTGGAGGGCGGAAGGCGTTCCCTCAGTGGCTCTCCTCTTCTGAGATTGTGTAAAAACAAAAGTCAATGTAGTGTAAGCAGCTTGAAAGAAAGTAACTGAACTTTTTTAAATTTCTGGGAGACGGTTGCTCACACGCGGGCGGCACAGTGGTTAGCACCGTTACCGCACAGGAAGAAGGTCTTGAGTTCAGCTCTACCGTCGCTCTGTGTGGAGTTTGCATGTTCTTCCTGTTTTTGCGTGGGTTCTTTCCTTGTACTCCGGCTTCCTGCCACAGTCCAACGACCTGCAGTTAGTGGCAATAGGTAATCGAAGAGTGTAAATTGGCGATAGGTGCGAATGGTTTTCTGCGTCTATGTGTTAGCCCTGTAACAGACTGGTGACCTGTCGAGGGTGTAACCTGCTTCTCGCCCTAAGATAGCTGGGATAGGCTCGAGCTGCCCTGTGACACTGGAAAAGAAACACAGCAGAGAATGGATGGGTGGCTGATCAAACGTAAACATTTCCAGTCACTTTCAGTTCAAGCTGCTTAGCATGATCTCACATTTGCCAATTTCTCTATCTCTTCCCCCTCTGTTGTGTGTGTGTGAGATATTCTCACTTTTGCCATTTCTTCTGTCCCTTTCAACTGATCTGTGAGTGTGTGTGTGTGTGTGTGTGTGTGTGTGTGTGTGTGTGTGTGTGTCCCACATATTGCATACTCTGCTTTTGTCCTCAAATCAGGTAGGAAGTGTCTGTGTGGTTGAGCTGGTCTGGTCTGTCTAGACTTTCACTAGATAGATCAGGCTGCACCCACCTGTGAAACAGGTGGAGGGTCACCAGGACATGCAGAACTTGCTGACAGACTCCTGGCCACCTCTTGCCTCCTTAGTAGAAAGGGGCCACTCCCAGAGGCAGAGGGCTGTGAGGCACCGCCCGCCGGGCCCTCTCCTTTGGGAAAACCCTCAACACTGGGCCGAACCTTGGAGTTCTGTATGTCCATTCAGGCACACTCCATGCTTGATCTGTGGGCAATTCCTCTCAGAAGTGGAGGTCACGGTGGAGGCGTCCGAGGGCGGAAGGCGTTCCCTCAGTGGCTCTCCTCTTCTGAGATTGTGTAAAAACAAAAGTCAATGTAGTGTAAGCAGCTTGAAAGAAAGTAACTGAACTTTTTTAAATTTCTGGGAGACGGTTGCTCACACGCGGGCGGCACAGTGGTTAGCACCGTTACCGCACAGGAAGAAGGTCTTGAGTTAAGGTCTACCGTCGCTCTGTGTGGAGTTTGCATGTTCTTCCTGCTTTTGCGTGGGTTCTTTCCTTGTACTCCGGCTTCCTGCCACAGTCCAACGACCTGCAGTTAGTGGCAATAGGTAATCGAAGAGTGTAAATTGGCGATAGGTGCGAATGGTTTTCTGCGTCTATGTGTTAGCCCTGTAACAGACTGGTGACCTGTCGAGGGTGTACCCTGCTTCTCGCCCTAAGATAGCTGGGATAGGCTCGAGCTGCCCTGTGACACTGGAAAAGAAACACAGCAGAGAATGGATGGGTGGCTGATCAAACGTAAACATTTCCAGTCACTTTCAGTTCAAGCTGCTTAGCATGATCTCACATTTGCCAATTTCTCTATCTCTTCCCCCTCTGTTGTGTGTGTGTGTGAGATATTCTCACTTTTGCCATTTCTTCTGTCCCTTTCAACTGATCTGTGAGTGTGTGTGTGTGTGTGTGTGTCCCACATATTGCATACTCTGCTTTTGTCCTCAAATCAGGTAGGAAGTGTCTGTGTGGTTGAGCTGGTCTGGTCTGTCTAGACTTTCACTAGATAGATCAGGCTGCACCCACCTGTGAAACAGGTGGAGGGTCACCAGGACATGCAGAACTTGCTGACAGACTCCTGGCCACCTCTTGCCTCCTTAGTAGAAAGGGGCCACTCCCAGAGGCAGAGGGCTGTGAGGCACCGCCCGCCGGGCCCTCTCCTTTGGGAAAACCCTCAACACTGGGCCGAACCTTGGAGTTCTGTATGTCCATTCAGGCACACTCCATGCTTGATCTGTGGGCAATTCCTCTCAGAAGTGGAGGTCACGGTGGAGGCGTCCGAGGGCGGAAGGCGTTCCCTCAGTGGCTCTCCTCTTCTGAGATTATGTAAAAACAAAAGTTAATGTAGTGTAAGCAGCTTGAAAGAAAGTAACTGAACTTTTTTAAATTTCTGGGAGACGGTTGCTCACACGCGGGCGGCACAGTGGTTAGCACCGTTACCGCACAGGAAGAAGGTCTTGAGTTCAGCTCTACCGTCGCTCTGTGTGGAGTTTGCATGTTCTTCCTGTTTTTGCGTGGGTTCTTTCCTAGTACTTCGGCTTCCTGCCACAGTCCAACGACCTGCAGTTAGTGGCAATAGGTAATCGAAGAGTGTAAATTGGCGATAGGTGCGAATGGTTTTCTGCGTCTATGTGTTAGCCCTGTAACAGACTGGTGACCTGTCGAGGGTGTACCCTGCTTCTCGCCCTAAGATAGCTGGGATAGGCTCGAGCTGCCCTGTGACACTGGAAAAGAAACACAGCAGAGAATGGATGGGTGGCTGATCTAACGTAAACATTTCCAGTCACTTTCAGTTCAAGCTGCTTAGCATGATCTCACATTTGCCAATTTCTCTATCTCTTCCCCCTCTGTTGTGTGTGTGTGAGATATTCTCACTTTTGCCATTTCTTCTGTCCCTTTCAACTGATCTGTGAGTGTGTGTGTGTGTGTGTGTGTGTGTGTTTGTCCCACATATTGCATACTCTGCTTTTGTCCTCAAATCAGGTAGGAAGTGTCTGTGTGGTTGAGCTGGTCTGGTCTGTCTAGACTTTCACTAGATAGATCAGGCTGCACCCACCTGTGAAACAGGTGGAGGGTCACCAGGACATGCAGAACTTGCTGACAGACTCCTGGCCACCTCTTGCCTCCTTAGTAGAAAGGGGCCACTCCCAGAGGCAGAGGGCTGTGAGGCACCGCCCGCCGGGCCCTCTCCTTTGGGAAAACCCTCAACACTGGGCCGAACCTTGGAGTTCTGTATGTCCATTCAGGCACACTCCATGCTTGATCTGTGGGCAATTCCTCTCAGAAGTGGACGTCACGGTGGAGGCGTCGGAGGGCGGAAGGCGTTCCCTCAGTGGCTCTCCTCTTCTGAGATTGTGTAAAAACAAAAGTCAATGTAGTGTAAGCAGCTTGAAAGAAAGTAACTGAACTTTTTTAAATTTCTGGGAGACGGTTGCTCACACGCGGGCGGCACAGTGGTTAGCACCGTTACCGCACAGGAAGAAGGTCTTGAGTTCAGCTCTACCGTCGCTCTGTGTGGAGTTTGAATGTTCTTCCTGTTTTTGCGTGGGTTCTTTCCTAGTACTTCGGCTTCCTGCCACAGTCCAACGACCTGCAGTTAGTGGCAATAGGTAATCGAAGAGTGTAAATTGGCGATAGGTGCGAATGGTTTTCTGCGTCTATGTGTTAGCCCTGTAACAGACTGGTGACCTGTCGAGGGTGCACCCTGCTTCTCGCCCTAAGATAGCTGGGATAGGCTCGAGCTGCCCTGTGACACTGGAAAAGCAACACAGCAGAGAATGGATGGGTGGCTGATCTAACGTAAACATTTCCAGTCACTTTCAGTTCAAGCTGCTTAGCATGATCTCACATTTGCCAATTTCTCTATCTCTTCCCCCTCTGTTGTGTGTGTGTGTGAGATATTCTCACTTTTGCCATTTCTTCTGTCCCTTTCAACTGATCTGTGTGTGTGTGTGTGTGTGTGTGTGTGTGTGTGTGGGTGTGTGTGTGTGTCCCACATATTGCATACTCTGCTTTTGTCCTCAAATCAGGTAGGAAGTGTCTGTGTGGTTGAGCTGGTCTGGTCTGTCTAGACTTTCACTAGATAGATCAGGCTGCACCCACCTGTGAAACAGGTGGAGGGTCACCAGGACATGCAGAACTCGCTGACAGACTCCTGGCCACCTCTTGCCTCCTTAGTAGAAAGGGGCCACTCCCAGAGGCAGAGGGCTGTGAGGCACCGCCCGCCGGGCCCTCTCCTTTGGGAAAACCCTCAACACTGGGCCGAACCTTGGAGTTCTGTATGTCCATTCAGGCACACTCCATGCTTGATCTGTGGGCAATTCCTCTCAGAAGTGGAGGTCACGGTGGAGGCGTCCGAGGGCGGAAGGCGTTCCCTCAGTGGCTCTCCTCTTCTGAGATTCTGTAAAAACAAAAGTTAATGTAGTGTAAGCAGCTTGAAAGAAAGTAACTGAACTTTTTTAAATTTCTGGGAGACGGTTGCTCACACGCGGGCGGCACAGTGGTTAGCACCGTTACCGCACAGGAAGAAGGTCTTGAGTTCAGCTCTACCGTTGCTCTGTGTGGAGTTTGAATGTTCTTCCTGTGTTTGCGTGGGTTCTTTCCTAGTACTTCGGCTTCCTGCCACAGTCCAACGACCTGCAGTTAGTGGCAATAGGTAATTGAAGAGTATAAATTGGTGATAGGTGCGAATGGTTTTCTGCGTCTATGTGTTAGCCCTGTAACAGACTGGTGACCTGTCGAGGGTGCACCCTGCTTCTCGCCCTAAGATAGCTGGGATAGGCTCGAGCTGCCCTGTGACACTGGAAAAGAAACACAGCAGAGAATGGATGGGTGGCTGATCAAACGTAAACATTTCCAGTCACTTTCAGTTCAAGCTGCTTAGCATGATCTCACATTTGCCAATTTCTCTATCTCTTCCCCCTCTGTTGTGTGTGTGTGAGATATTCTCACTTTTGCCATTTCTTCTGTCCCTTTCAACTGATCTGTGTGTGTGTGTGTGTGTGTGTGTGTGTGTGTGTGTGTGTGTGTGTGTGTGTGTGTGTGTGTCCCACATATTGCATACTCTGCTTTTGTCCTCAAATCAGGTAGGAAGTGTCTGTGTGGTTGAGCTGGTCTGGTCTGTCTAGACTTTCACTAGATAGATCAGGCTGCACCCACCTGTGAAACAGGTGGAGGGTCACCAGGACATGCAGAACTTGCTGACAGACTCCTGGCCACCTCTTGCCTCCTTAGTAGAAAGGGGCCACTCCCAGAGGCAGAGGGCTGTGAGGCACCGCCCGCCGGGCCCTCTCCTTTGGGAAAACCCTCAACACTGGGCCGAACCTTGGAGTTCTGTATGTCCATTCAGGCACACTCCATGCTTGATCTGTGGGCAATTCCTCTCAGAAGTGGAGGTCACGGTGGAGGCGTCCGAGGGCGGAAGGCGTTCCCTCAGTGGCTCTCCTCTTCTGAGATTGTGTAAAAACAAAAGTCAATGTAGTGTAAGCAGCTTGAAAGAAAGTAACTGAACTTTTTTAAATTTCTGGGAGACGGTTGCTCACACGCGGGCGGCACAGTGGTTAGCACCGTTACCGCACAGGAAGAAGGTCTTGAGTTCAGCTCTACCGTCGCTCTGTGTGGAGTTTGCATGTTCTTCCTGCTTTTGCGTGGGTTCTTTCCTAGTACTCCCGCTTCCTGCCACAGTCCAACGACCTGCAGTTAGTGGCAACAGGTAATCGAAGAGTGTAAATTGGCGATAGGTGCGAATGGTTTTCTGCGTCTATGTGTTAGCCCTGTAACAGACTGGTGACCTGTCGAGGGTGCACCCTGCTTCTCGCCCTAAGATAGCTGGGATAGGCTCGAGCTGCCCTGTGACACTGGAAAAGAAACACAGCAGAGAATGGATGGGTGGCTGATCTAACGTAAACATTTCCAGTCACTTTCAGTTCGAGCTGCTTAGCATGATCTCACATTTGCCAATTTCTCTATCTCTTCCCCCTCTGTTGTGTGTGTGTGAGATATTCTCACTTTTGCCATTTCTTCTGTCCCTTTCAACTGATCTGTGAGTGTGTGTGTGTCTGTGTGTGTGTGTGTGTGTGTTTGTCCCACATATTGCATACTCTGCTTTTGTCCTCAAATCAGGTAGGAAGTGTCTGTGTGGTTGAGCTGGTCTGGTCTGTCTAGACTTTCACTAGATAGATCAGGCTGCACCCACCTGTGAAACAGGTGGAGGGTCACCAGGACATGCAGAACTTGCTGACAGACTCCTGGCCACCTCTTGCCTCCTTAGTAGAAAGGGGCCACTCCCAGAGGCAGAGGGCTGTGAGGCACCGCCCGCCGGGCCCTCTCCTTTGGGAAAACCCTCAACACTGGGCCGAACCTTGGAGTTCTGTATGTCCATTCAGGCACACTCCATGCTTGATCTGTGGGCAATTCCTCTCAGAAGTGGAGGTCACGGTGGAGGCGTCGGAGGGCGGAAGGCGTTCCCTCAGTGGCTCTCCTCTTCTGAGATTCTGTAAAAACAAAAGTCAATGTAGTGTAAGCAGCTTGAAAGAAAGTAACTGAACTTTTTTAAATTTCTGGGAGACGGTTGCTCACACGCGGGCGGTACAGTGGTTAGCACCGTTACCGCACAGGAAGAAGGTCTTGAGTTCAGCTCTACCGTCGCTCTGTGTGGAGTTTGAATGTTCTTCCTGTTTTTGCGTGGGTTCTTTCCTAGTACTTCGGCTTCCTGCCACAGTCCAACGACCTGCAGTTAGTGGCAATAGGTAATCGAAGAGTGTAAATTGGCGATAGGTGCGACTGGTTTTCTGCGTCTATGTGTTAGCCCTGTAACAGACTGGTGACCTGTCGAGGGTGTACCCTGCTTCTCGCCCTAAGATAGCTGGGATAGGCTCGAGCTGCCCTGTGACACTGGAAAAGAAACACAGCAGAGAATGGATGGGTGGCTGATCTAACGTAAACATTTCCAGTCACTTTCAGTTCAAGCTGCTTAGCATGATCTCACATTTGCCAATTTCTCTATCTCTTCCCCCTCTGTTGTGTGTGTGTGAGATATTCTCACTTGTGCCATTTCTTCTGTCCCTTTCAACTGATCTGTGAGTGTGTGTGTGTGTGTGTGTGTGTGTGTGTGTGTGTGTGTGTGTGTGTGTGTGTGTGTGTGTGTGTGTGTGTGTGTGTCCCACATATTGCATACTCTGCTTTTGTCCTCAAATCAGGTAGGAAGTGTCTGTGTGGTTGAGCTGGTCTGGTCTGTCTAGACTTTCACTAGATAGATCAGGCTGCACCCACCTGTGAAACAGGTGGAGGGTCACCAGGACATGCAGAACTCGCTGACAGACTCCTGGCCACCTCTTGCCTCCTTAGTAGAAAGGGGCCACTCCCAGAGGCAGAGGGCTGTGAGGCACCGCCCGCCGGGCCCTCTCCTTTGGGAAAACCCTCAACACTGGGCCGAACCTTGGAGTTCTGTATGTCCATTCAGGCACACTCCATGCTTGATCTGTGGGCAATTCCTCTCAGAAGTGGAGGTCACGGTGGAGGCGTCCGAGGGCGGAAGGCGTTCCCTCAGTGGCTCTCCTCTTCTGAGATTGTGTAAAAACAAAAGTTAATGTAGTGTAAGCAGCTTGAAAGAAAGTAACTGAACTTTTTCAAATTTCTGGGAGACGGTTGCTCACACGCGGGCGGCACAGTGGTTAGCACCGTTACCGCACAGGAAGAAGGTCTTGAGTTCAGCTCTACCGTCGCTCTGTGTGGAGTTTGCATGTTCTTCCTGCTTTTGCGTGGGTTCTTTCCTAGTACTTCGGCTTCCTGTCACAGTCCAACGACCTGCAGTTAGTGGCAATAGGTAATCGAAGAGTGTAAATTGGCGATAGGTGCGAATGGTTTTCTGCGTCTATGTGTTAGCCCTGTAACAGACTGGTGACCTGTCGAGGGTGTACCCTGCTTCTCGCCCTAAGATAGCTGGGATAGGCTCGAGCTGCCCTGTGACACTGGAAAAGAAACACAGCAGAGAATGGATGGGTGGCTGATCTAACGTAAACATTTCCAGTCACTTTCAGTTCAAGCTGCTTAGCATGATCTCACATTTGCCAATTTCTCTATCTCTTCCCCCTCTGTTGTGTGTGTGTGTGAGATATTCTCACTTTTGCCATTTCTTCTGTCCCTTTCAACTGATCTGTGAGTGTGTGTGTGTGTGTGTGTGTGTGTGTCCCACATATTGCATACTCTGCTTTTGTCCTCAAATCAGGTAGGAAGTGTCTGTGTGGTTGAGCTGGTCTGGTCTGTCTAGACTTTCACTAGATAGATCAGGCTGCACCCACCTGTGAAACAGGTGGAGGGTCACCAGGACATGCAGAACTTGCTGACAGACTCCTGGCCACCTCTTGCCTCCTTAGTAGAAAGGGGCCACTCCCAGAGGCAGAGGGCTGTGAGGCACCGCCCGCCGGGCCCTCTCCTTTGGGAAAACCCTCAACACTGGGCCGAACCTTGGAGTTCTGTATGTCCATTCAGGCACACTCCATGCTTGATCTGTGGGCAATTCCTCTCAGAAGTGGAGGTCACGGTGGAGGCGTCCGAGGGCGGAAGGCGTTCCCTCAGTGGCTCTCCTCTTCTGAGATTATGTAAAAACAAAAGTTAATGTAGTGTAAGCAGCTTGAAAGAAAGTAACTGAACTTTTTTAAATTTCTGGGAGACGGTTGCTCACACGCGGGCGGCACAGTGGTTAGCACCGTTACCGCACAGGAAGAAGGTCTTGAGTTCAGCTCTACCGTCGCTCTGTGTGGAGTTTGCATGTTCTTCCTGTTTTTGCGTGGGTTCTTTCCTAGTACTTCGGCTTCCTGCCACAGTCCAACGACCTGCAGTTAGTGGCAATAGGTAATCGAAGAGTGTAAATTGGCGATAGGTGCGAATGGTTTTCTGCGTCTATGTGTTAGCCCTGTAACAGACTGGTGACCTGTCGAGGGTGCACCCTGCTTCTCGCCCTAAGATAGCTGGGATAGGCTCGAGCTGCCCTGTGACACTGGAAAAGAAACACAGCAGAGAATGGATGGGTGGCTGATCTAACGTAAACATTTCCAGTCACTTTCAGTTCAAGCTGCTTAGCATGATCTCACATTTGCCAATTTCTCTATCTCTTCCCCCTCTGTTGTGTGTGTGTGAGATATTCTCACTTTTGCCATTTCTTCTGTCCCTTTCAACTGATCTGTGAGTGTGTGTGTGTGTGTGTGTGTGTGTGTGTGTGTGTGTGTGTGTGTGTGTGTGTGTGTGTCCCACATATTGCATACTCTGCTTTTGTCCTCAAATCAGGTAGGAAGTGTCTGTGTGGTTGAGCTGGTCTGGTCTGTCTAGACTTTCACTAGATAGATCAGGCTGCACCCACCTGTGAAACAGGTGGAGGGTCACCAGGACATGCAGAACTCGCTGACAGACTCCTGGCCACCTCTTGCCTCCTTAGTAGAAAGGGGCCACTCCCAGAGGCAGAGGGCTGTGAGGCACCGCCCGCCGGGCCCTCTCCTTTGGGAAAACCCTCAACACTGGGCCGAACCTTGGAGTTCTGTATGTCCATTCAGGCACACTCCATGCTTGATCTGTGGGCAATTCCTCTCAGAAGTGGAGGTCACGGTGGAGGCGTCCGAGGGCGGAAGGCGTTCCCTCAGTGGCTCTCCTCTTCTGAGATTCTGTAAAAACAAAAGTTAATGTAGTGTAAGCAGCTTGAAAGAAAGTAACTGAACTTTTTTAAATTTCTGGGAGACGGTTGCTCACACGCGGGCGGCACAGTGGTTAGCACCGTTACCGCACAGGAAGAAGGTCTTGAGTTCAGCTCTACCGTTGCTCTGTGTGGAGTTTGAATGTTCTTCCTGTGTTTGCGTGGGTTCTTTCCTAGTACTTCGGCTTCCTGCCACAGTCCAACGACCTGCAGTTAGTGGCAATAGGTAATTGAAGAGTATAAATTGGTGATAGGTGCGAATGGTTTTCTGCGTCTATGTGTTAGCCCTGTAACAGACTGGTGACCTGTCGAGGGTGCACCCTGCTTCTCGCCCTAAGATAGCTGGGATAGGCTCGAGCTGCCCTGTGACACTGGAAAAGAAACACAGCAGAGAATGGATGGGTGGCTGATCAAACGTAAACATTTCCAGTCACTTTCAGTTCAAGCTGCTTAGCATGATCTCACATTTGCCAATTTCTCTATCTCTTCCCCCTCTGTTGTGTGTGTGTGAGATATTCTCACTTTTGCCATTTCTTCTGTCCCTTTCAACTGATCTGTGTGTGTGTGTGTGTGTGTGTGTGTGTGTGTGTGTGTGTGTGTGTGTGTGTGTGTGTGTCCCACATATTGCATACTCTGCTTTTGTCCTCAAATCAGGTAGGAAGTGTCTGTGTGGTTGAGCTGGTCTGGTCTGTCTAGACTTTCACTAGATAGATCAGGCTGCACCCACCTGTGAAACAGGTGGAGGGTCACCAGGACATGCAGAACTTGCTGACAGACTCCTGGCCACCTCTTGCCTCCTTAGTAGAAAGGGGCCACTCCCAGAGGCAGAGGGCTGTGAGGCACCGCCCGCCGGGCCCTCTCCTTTGGGAAAACCCTCAACACTGGGCCGAACCTTGGAGTTCTGTATGTCCATTCAGGCACACTCCATGCTTGATCTGTGGGCAATTCCTCTCAGAAGTGGAGGTCACGGTGGAGGCGTTGGAGGGCGGAAGGCGTTCCCTCAGTGGCTCTCCTCTTCTGAGATTCTGTAAAAACAAAAGTCAATGTAGTGTAAGCAGCTTGAAAGAAAGTAACTGAACTTTTTTAAATTTCTGGGAGACGGTTGCTCACACGCGGGCGGCACAGTGGTTAGCACCGTTACCGCACAGGAAGAAGGTCTTGAGTTCAGCTCTACCGTCGCTCTGTGTGGAGTTTGCATGTTCTTCCTGCTTTTGCGTGGGTTCTTTCCTTGTACTCCCGCTTCCTGCCACAGTCCAACGACCTGCAGTTAGTGGCAACAGGTAATCGAAGAGTGTAAATTGGCGATAGGTGCGAATGGTTTTCTGCGTCTATGTGTTAGCCCTGTAACAGACTGGTGACCTGTCGAGGGTGCACCCTGCTTCTCGCCCTAAGATAGCTGGGATAGGCTCGAGCTGCCCTGTGACACTGGAAAAGAAACACAGCAGAGAATGGATGGGTGGCTGATCTAACGTAAACATTTCCAGTCACTTTCAGTTCGAGCTGCTTAGCATGATCTCACATTTGCCAATTTCTCTATCTCTTCCCCCTCTGTTGTGTGTGTGTGAGATATTCTCACTTTTGCCATTTCTTCTGTCCCTTTCAACTGATCTGTGAGTGTGTGTGTGTCTGTGTGTGTGTGTGTGTGTGTTTGTCCCACATATTGCATACTCTGCTTTTGTCCTCAAATCAGGTAGGAAGTGTCTGTGTGGTTGAGCTGGTCTGGTCTGTCTAGACTTTCACTAGATAGATCAGGCTGCACCCACCTGTGAAACAGGTGGAGGGTCACCAGGACATGCAGAACTTGCTGACAGACTCCTGGCCACCTCTTGCCTCCTTAGTAGAAAGGGGCCACTCCCAGAGGCAGAGGGCTGTGAGGCACCGCCCGCCGGGCCCTCTCCTTTGGGAAAACCCTCAACACTGGGCCGAACCTTGGAGTTCTGTATGTCCATTCAGGCACACTCCATGCTTGATCTGTGGGCAATTCCTCTCAGAAGTGGAGGTCACGGTGGAGGCGTCGGAGGGCGGAAGGCGTTCCCTCAGTGGCTCTCCTCTTCTGAGATTCTGTAAAAACAAAAGTCAATGTAGTGTAAGCAGCTTGAAAGAAAGTAACTGAACTTTTTTAAATTTCTGGGAGACGGTTGCTCACACGCGGGCGGTACAGTGGTTAGCACCGTTACCGCACAGGAAGAAGGTCTTGAGTTAAGCTCTACCGTCGCTCTGTGTGGAGTTTGAATGTTCTTCCTGTTTTTGCGTGGGTTCTTTCCTAGTACTTCGGCTTCCTGCCACAGTCCAACGACCTGCAGTTAGTGGCAATAGGTAATCGAAGAGTGTAAATTGGCGATAGGTGCGACTGGTTTTCTGCGTCTATGTGTTAGCCCTGTAACAGACTGGTGACCTGTCGAGGGTGTACCCTGCTTCTCGCCCTAAGATAGCTGGGATAGGCTCGAGCTGCCCTGTGACACTGGAAAAGAAACACAGCAGAGAATGGATGGGTGGCTGATCTAACGTAAACATTTCCAGTCACTTTCAGTTCAAGCTGCTTAGCATGATCTCACATTTGCCAATTTCTCTATCTCTTCCCCCTCTGTTGTGTGTGTGTGAGATATTCTCACTTGTGCCATTTCTTCTGTCCCTTTCAACTGATCTGTGAGTGTGTGTGTGTGTGTGTGTGTGTGTGTGTGTACTTGTTTTCATGACATCTTAGGACAATTTTATGATAACACACTCACAAAATGAGGACGCTCAGAAAAATGAGGACATTTTTGAGGTCCTCATTTTTCTGAGCCTTCTAAAGTGTTCTAGAGGCTCCCAACATGCTCCCAAACCAAAAATCTCGGAAGTCCTGAAACATCACAATTTTATGAAAAAGTGTGTTTAAGTGTGTTTAGCGTTTTTGCTCACTTTCAGTTTCACCGCCTACTGGCCAGTTTTGGAACTTAACACACTTTAAACACACTTTCAGTGACGTCACTCTGCGAGTCCTCATATTGTAGGTGTGTCAGACACAATAACACATTTGACCCAGGTTATACCCTTCTGGGGCTTAGCGGACACATGCGTGGACAGCACCTTTTAGCTCTTATGTCCACAGTCGTATTCAATGTTGAAATGGAGGTGAAATTTATTTGAAACATTCGTGGAATAGTAACAGATGAATTTTGAGGCTTCTGAAAATTGTTCGTTCAAACCTTGCCAATTAAACAATCATTCTAACACACATCAAAATCTTTTCACATTTTTATACATATTAAGGTGAACTCTAAACAAGGGTAACAACAGTTAAATCAGGCAAATCTTGACAAAAATGAAGGTCTTTAGGTTCAGTTATCAGTGCCTGCACAGCTTGGTTTCTTTTGTTGTTGACAAAATGTATCGAAATATAAAGTTTCAACATTTGTCTAATTATATTACTATTAATTAATGAGTCTTACTTCTCAAGATCAATGCACAAATTGTCTGACCTTCACTATGCAGAATGATGTGTGTGCAGATTTTGACCCTTGAAGAGTTTATATTAATCTGAATTAATATAATTGCATCTGCAATCCGCAGTTGAACTTGGAGATTCCTGCCGCTGTCATCTGATTCAGTATGATCATCAGGCTCAGTCTCGACTCTGTGTATCTACAAGAATTGATGAAAAAAGTCAACACTTTATTAATTATATTTTAAATTCAACTTACCTTATACTTTTTACAATATGGTATAAAATGCATATTGTTTCTTTAAAAACTAATAACACACTATTAAAAACTGCAGAATGCACAATTCCAGCTTCATTTAGTAATTCAATTAGTAAATAAAAGTGAGTAATTAAGTCACTTAATTAACTAAGCAACTGTAAATGTCACAGTATACAGAAGTACAATTCAATTTCAATTCAATTTTATTTATATAGCACCAAATCACAAAAAAAGTCGCCTCAAGGCGCTTCATAGGTACAGAGAAAAACCCAACAATCATACTGTATGACCCCCTATGAGCAAGCGCTTTGGCAACAGTGGAAAGGAAAAACTCCCTTTTAACAGGAAGAAACCTCTGGCAGAACCAGGCTCAGGGAGGGGCGGCCATCTGTTGCGACTGGTTGGGGTGAGAGAAGGAAAACAGGATGAAAGACATGCTGTGGAAGAGAGACAGAGGTTAATAACAGATATGATTCAATGCAGAGAGGTCTATTAACACATACTGAGTTATAAAGGTGACTGGAAAGGAAAAACTCAATGCATCATGGGAATCCCCGGCTGCCTACGTCTATTGCAGCATAACTAAGGGAGGATTCATGGTCACCTGGTCCAGCCCTAACTATATGCTTCAGCTAAAAGGAACGTTTTAAGCCTAATCTTGAAAGTAGAGATAGTGTCTGTCTCCCAAATCCAAACTGGAAGCTGGTTCCACAGAAAAGGGGCCTGAAAACTGAAGGCTCTGCCTCCCATTCTACTTTTAAATACTCTAGGAACAACAAGTAGGCCTGCAGAGTGAGAGCGAAGTGCTCTAATAGGGTGATATGGTACTACAAGGTCATTAAGATAAGATGGGGCCTGGTTATTTAAGACCTTGTATGTGAGGAGTAGAATTTTGAATTTAATTCTGGATTTAACAGGAAGCCAATGAAGGGAAGCCAAAACAGGAGAAATCTGCTCTCTCTTTCTAGTCCCTGTCAGTACTCTTGCTGCAGCATTTTGGATTAGCTGAAGGCTTTTCAGGGAGTTTTTAGGACATTCTGATAATAATGAATTACAGTCGTCCAGCCTGGAAGTAATAAATGCATGAACTAGTTTTTCAGCGTCACTAAGAGACAGGATATTTCTAACTTTAGAGATGTTGCACAAATGAAAGAAAGCAGGCTTACATATTTGTTTAATATGTGCATTGAAGGACATGTCTTGGTCAAAAATGACTCCAAGGTTCCTCACAGTATAACT
Organism: Aulonocara sp. 'chitande type north' Nkhata Bay; assembly: GCF_057382095.1. Taxonomy (NCBI): domain Eukaryota; kingdom Metazoa; phylum Chordata; class Actinopteri; order Cichliformes; family Cichlidae; genus Aulonocara; species Aulonocara sp. 'chitande type north' Nkhata Bay. The sequence continues at coordinate 5,153,774 of NC_141355.1, read as the reverse complement.
GGAGGCCAAGGTAATGCCATCCAGGGTAAGAATCTGCTTAGATACCATATTTCTAAGATTTTCAGGGCCGAGTACAATAACCTCAGTTTGATCTGAATTAAGAAGCAGAAAGTTAGCGGCCATCCAGGTCTTTATGTCTTTAAGACATTCCTGCACTTTAACTAATTGGTGTGTGTTATCTGGCTTCATGGACAGAGCTGCGTGTCATCTGCATAGCAGTGTAAATGTATGCTATGTCTTCTAATGATACTGCCTAGGGGAAGCATGTATAATGTAAACAGAATTGGTCCTAGCACTGAACCCTGTGGAACTCCATAATTGACCTTAGTGGGTGAAGAGGACTCTCCATTTACATGAACAAATTGTAGTCTATTAGATAGATATGATACAAACCACTGGAGTGCAGTACCTGTAATACCTACAGCATGCTCTAATCGCTCTAATAGGATATTATGGTCAACAGTATCGAACGCTGCACTAAGGCCTAGCAGGACAAGCACAGAGATGAGTCCACTGTCAAAGGCCATAAGAAGATCATTTGTAACCTTCACTAAAGCTGTTTCTGTGCTGTGATAAGCTCTGAAACCTGACTGAAACTCTTCAAATAAACCATTCCTCTGCAGATGATCTGTTAGCTGTTTGACAACTACTCTTTCAAGGATTTTTGATATGAAAGGAAGGTTGGAGATTGGCCTATAATTAGCTAAGACTGCTGGGTCTAGAGATGGCTTTTTGAGTAAAGGTTTAACTACAGCCAGCTTGAAGGCCTGTGGTACATAGCCGATTATTAGAGATAGGTTGATCATATTTAAGATTGAAGCATTAATTAATGGCAGGACTTCTTTGAGCAGTTTTGTAGGAATGGGGTCTAAAAGACACGGAGGTTTGGAGGAAATAATTATAGAAGTTAACTCAGAAAGATCAATTGGAGAAAAAGAGTAACTTAACATCAACGGTACTAAAAGTAGCTGTAGATAATATTACATCTGTGGGATGATTATTGGTAATTTTTTCTCTAATGATAAGAATTTTATTTGTGAAGAAGTTCATGAAGTCATTACTAGTTAACGATGGTTGGCTCAAAAGTGCTCTGATTGTTTGTCAGCCTGGCTACAGTGCTGAAGAGAAACCTGGGGTTGTTCTTATTTTCTTCAATCAGTGATGAATAGTAAGATGTTCTGGCTTTGGGGGGGCTTTCTTATAAATCAGCAAAATATTTCTCCAATTATGATGATCCTCTAAATTTGTGACACGCCATTTCCTCTCCAGCTTACGAGTCATCTGCTTTAGGCTACGTGTTTGAGAATTATACCACAGAGTCAGGTACTTCTGATCTGAAACCTTAGTTTTCACAGGAGCTACAGTATCCAGAGTCATATGTAGTGAGGAGGTAAAATTATTATTAACAAGATAATTGACCTCTGTTGGGGTAGCGTTCAGATAGCTGCTCTGCTCTGTGTTGGTACAGGTCATTGAAGATGATAACAGTGGGTGGATTACATTCTTAAACATAGTTACAGCGCTTTCAGAAAGACATCTACTTTGATAAAGTCTACTCTCCACCTCTGTGTAATCAATTATTGTAAATGTAAATGTTATCAGGAAATGATCAGACAGGAGAGGGTTTTCAGGAAACACTGTTAAATGTTCAGTTTCTATGCCATATGTTAAAAACAAGATCTAGAGTGTGATTAAAGTGGTGGGTGGGTTCTTTTACATTTTGAGAGAAGCCAATTGAGTCTAATAACAGATTAAATGCCATGTTGAGGCTGTCATTCTTAGCATCTACATGGATGTTAAAATCACCCACAATAATTATTTTATTTGAGCTGAGCACTAAATCAGATAAAAAGTCTGAGAAATCAGAGAGAAACTCTGTGTAAGGCCCAGGTGGACAATAGATGATAACAAATAAGACTGGTTTCTAAAATTTTTCAGCTGGGGTGGACAATGTTAAGCATCAGGCTTTCAAATGAATTAAAAGTCTGTCTTGGTCTTTCATTAATTAATAGGCTGGTGTGAAAAATTGCTGCCACACCGCCCCCTCGGCCTGTGCTTCGAGGTTTCTGGTAGTTAGAATGGCTCGGGGGTGTTGATTCATTTAAACTAACATAATCATCCTGCTACAACCAGGTTTCTGTAAGGCAAATCGATTGTTCTTTCTTTGTAATTGTTTATGTTTAAGTTGTTTGTTGCTGGTTTTTATTTTGTTTTTCGTCTGTTTGGGAGCTGACACAGTCTCAAAGGAGATGTTTTTTTTGGGGGGGGGGGGGTAACAGGAGAAGAGAAGCTGCAGAGAGGCGTGTAAGACTGCAACTCTGCTTCCTGGTCCCAACTCTGGATAGTCATATTATGGGGGGTTTAATTAATTTGTCCATATTTCTAGAAATGAGAGCTGCTCCATCCAAAGTGGGATGGATGCCGTCTCTCCTTACAAGACCAGGTTTCCTTCAGAAGGTTTGCCAATTATCTATGAAGCCCACATCGTTTCTGGGACACCACTCAGACAGCCAGCAATTTAAGGAGAACATGCGGCTAAACATGTCACTCCTGGTCTGATTGGGGAGGGGACCAGAGAAAACTACAGAGTCCGACATTGTTTTGGCAAAGTTACACACCGATTCAATATTGATTTTAGTGACCTCCGATTGGCGTAACCGGGTGTCATTACTGCCGACGTGAATTATGATTTTACTGAATTTACGTTTACCCTTAGCCAGCAGTTTTAAATTTCCTTCAATGTCGCCTGCTCTGGCCCCTGGAAGACAATTGACTATGGTTGCCGGTGTCTCTAGCTTCACATGTCTGAGAACAGAATTACCAGAGTTTGACCCCCGACGGGTGTGTCGCCGAGTGGGGAAAAACGGTTAGACATATGTATGAATTTGAGGAGTGGAACCAAAATGCAGACACAAAGGAACGTGAAAGAAAATTTGAATATTAACAGAAAGCAAGCCGTTTATTAATCTCTACTTTTAAGATTAGGCTTCAAACTTTCCTTTTTGCTAAAGCATATAGTTAGGGCTGGATCAGATGACCCTGGATCCTCCCTTAGTTGTGCTGCAGTAGATGTAGGCTGCCAGGGGATTCCCATGAAGCACTGAGTTTTTTCCTTTCCAGTCACCTTTCTCACTCACTGTGTGTTAATAGACCTCTCTGCACTGAATCATACTTGTTATTAATCCACAGCATGTCTTTGTCCTGTCTTCCTTTTCTCACCCCAACTAGTCACAGCAGATGCCCGCCGCTCCCTGAGCCTGGTTCTGCCAGAGGTTTCTTCCTGTTAAAAGGGAGTTTTTCCTTCCCACTGTCGCCAAAGCGCTTGCTCATAGGTGGTCCTATGATTGTTGGGTTTTTCCTCTGTATCTATTATTGTGCAATCTACTGTACAATATAAAGCGCCTTCAGGCGATTGTTGTTGTGATTTGGCGCTATATAAATAAAATTTAATTTAATTAAAAGATTACAAAACAGAAGGCAGAGGTGAAGATAAACAATAACCTAACCTGGGGAAAATATTTTTTATTAAAAAAACAAAAACAAAAAAACCATGAAACCTGACATGGATACAAAGATACCTGGAACATGGAAACGTGGCACCAAAGACAACAGATGACCTGACACTGAACAAATTAGGACAGGACTTACAGTGGCTTGCAAAAGTATTCGGCCCCCTTTAACTTTCCCACATTTTGTCACATTACAGCCACAAACATGAATCAATTTTATTGGAATTCCACGTGAAAGACCAACACAAAGTGGTGTACACGTGAGAAGTGGAACGAAAATCATACATGATTCCAAACATTTTTTACAAATAAATAACTGAAAAGTGGGGTGTGCGCAATTATTCAGCCCCCTGAGTCAATACTTTGTAGAACCACCTTTTGCTGCAATTGGATTCCATTAAAATTGATTTGTGTCACGGCTGGGAAGGCGAGCCGTGTGGTGTGGAGGAAGGAGGACCCGAGATGCAAGCAGTGGATGAAAATGCTAGTGAAGTTTATTTACAAGGTGTAGTGGCAAACAAGCAGTGGGGCATGACAAATAACTGAAGACACCTAAACTGGGAAGAACTAAAATAACAGACCTGGGAGCATACGACAAAGGGCTGAGAGGCCGAGACGACGACCAGCAGGACACCGAGTAACACAGACTGACACGGAGGAACACAGACAAACCGGCAACAGGCAGGAGAACACACAGGGCTTAAATACACACACCAGTAATCAGGGGATGAGAGACAGGAGGGCAATACGGCTGGGAGGAATCAGAGCTGACGGGACAGGGGAAACGTAAAGTGAACACACTCACATCAGACAGAGACCTTCACAATAAAACAGGAAACTCAGACACGGGGAACCAAACAAGACACAGAACTAAACAGACAGATTCACAAACAGACGGGGTGACACCATAGACAGAGACACAGACTCAGAGGCAGACCAAATATAAGACATAGAACTCAAACAATAATAATAATCATCATCATAATAATAAACTAGAAAATGATAATAAACTAAAAGCGCTAGGTCACCGACCCAGGACCATGACAATTTGTGTTTGTGGCAGTAATGTGACAAAATGTGGAAAAGAGGGACGAATACTTTTGCAAGCCACTGTAAGTACACAGAGAGATAATGAGGGGATGAGGAACAGCTGGGACAAGGGGAAACAAAACTAGACTCATTGCATATAGGACAAGGACTTTCCCAATAAAACAGACATCACAAGGGTAATCTAATAAACAAATGAACTTAGCAAACCTAAAGAACTTATAAACAAACATCGACATCCAAACAAACTAAAACTTAAAACGCTGGGTCAACAGACCCAGGAAAGTGACAGTAAAATCATTTATTATATACATTATACTTATTTTCTTAAATTGCTTATCTATTATCTGTATTTTCACTTGGGGGTCTAGGGGTGCTGCTCTTCTTTTCATGACAAATTAGGACATGTTTATGATAACACACTGACAATATCAGGACAATTTTGGCCTTACTCTATCAGTGAACAGCATGCCCATGCTAACTTAAACTAGACCAGCAAGCTAACCACATGTGTATTAAGTGTTACTTAAGAATAGGAACCAAACAAATTAACGGAACGAAATTAACTGTAACAGCAGTTTGCAAAACATTGTGACAGTTCTCAAGTGTTCCTACCTCAAATACAGCACGTGTTGCTGTGTTTTTGTTGTTAAATGGACGAGGAGAGACCGTGGCTGGTGAGAGGATGCAGCATTTCATCAGTGGAGCATAGAACGACGTCTCTGATTGGTCAACAAGTGAGTAAAGATGCATCTGATTGTTCGAAAGCCTCAACCAAAGAGCTGCTGGTCACGGCAAGATACAAACTCGCCGGAGCTCTGCGTGAACGGCACATCCGGGACCTTCAGCACTCAGGAGAGATTTATCTTGACGTATGTATTTACCTTTGATATCCATGATTTCACGCACGCTTCGAGGTAAAGTTGTATGTTTAACAAGCTAATTAATGTTAGCTAAATGGAATGGAAACAACACACAATCGATTTGAATAAAGTTAAAATGGTGCATGATGATAAATGGTAATAAATATACTTTAGCTTTATCTTCAGCAACAGATATTAGAAGTTAAATTTAATTGTTTTTAAATTTCCACTGGAGTTAAAGGGCCTGCGGCCCTCTCTGCATCTGCAACTGCAGAGACAGTCAGTCTAAGCTCTTTTTAAGTGTAGGCTACTGCAACACGCATTTTATTTCAAGATATGTTTTCTGGGATTTAAATGATAATATTAATGTTTTCCTGTTTAGCACAAATCAATGACATTAGTGTTTCAGTAATGGTAGTAAAGTGCACAGTTTACAGTATTTGTCCGTGTATTGGCATGTTAAAATTATTCGTGAAGGTAATTTAATGTCACATTACATTTGCAAAGTGTTTGCACTGGTATATTAGTCTGATTAGCAAATGCATTGTGATTTAAGGCAGAAAAATACTATTTAAAATACCATGTAAAGAAAGTACTGGTTGGTTTTGTCTTGCTGACTTTTCGTCATTTTCTCATGAAGATGTGTACAGGTTGAGCAGATTGAGAGTGAAGAACATGTCAAAAAGAAGACTCAGACTTCGTCCTGAAGCAGAGGCTGCTCACTTTATTTTATCTGGAAGTGACAAGACTTGTTTAAAGGCCCAATGGATCAATGACTATAAAGGTATGTTATATGTTGTTCCTTATGGCTACTGCATGAATATTACCAGAGCTGCAACTAATGTTTATTATAATATTTAATAATATTGTCATGGCCCTGCGACCATGACTCGGTGACTTTGTGTTTATGTTCTTTATTGTTATTACTTTCATTATTATTCATGGCTGTTTTGGGATGGTTTGTGTTTGGGATTTTAGACACTGGGTTCTGGGTTTGTGCTCCCTCTGTTGGTCCCTGGTGTTAGTGTTCCCCTGTCTCATCAGGTTAATCAGGTCCAGCTGTGTCTCCCACCTGTGTGTGACTTCCCAGTGTCTCTCTGTGTATTTATAGTGTGTGTTTGCCTCTGTTCCTCGTCGCGTCGTCTGTGTTCATACCTGGTGTAATCCTCTGCGTGCTCTCCCTGCTGTTCTCCCTTCATGTTCAGGTTTCCCACTCCTCTGTGTAGTTTATCCCAGTTTAGTTTCGTCCTTAGTTCTGTTTGCCATCTCCACTTTGTGTTTGATATTATCAATAAATCACCCTCACACCTGAATAAGTGCTGCGTTTTGGGTCCTCCTTCCACTCTCCACACGACCGCTGCCCCGGACCGTGACAAATATATAACAATTGCTTCAGTTTCCCTGAGGGAACCTCCCAAAGCTAGCTAGCTATCTATCTATCATCTAGATTAAAAAATGTTTTATATTTTCATGTATTTGAAATTTGTTGCCAACTATTTTAATAATTGGTTTTTTTATTATTAGCATTTATTTATTGTATCAACTCATTTGTTGCAGCCCTGAACGTAAGCATCTAGATCAGGGCTGCCCAATCCCGGTCCTCGAGAGCTACCGTCCTGCAGCTTTTAGATGCATCCTTGTTCCCACACACCTGAATCAAATGGTTTGATCTCTTCAGCATGCCATCATGTTTGGCAAAGGCCTGATAACAAGCCATTCATTTGATTCAGGTGTGTGGGAACAAGGATGCATCTAAAAGCTGCAGGACAGTAGCTCTCGAGGACCGGGATTGGGCACCCCTGATCTAGATGTTCCCCTCACAATTAAAACATTTTGTGATTGTTTGTTCTGCATATGTTTTGTCAGTGGCTGATCAGCTGCAGTAAACCTGATTTGGATTGTATTACTTAACGCTACTTATTGAACATCTTGTATTAGGACGTGGTGTATTTGCCTCTGAACCAATTGAAAAGGGATCCTTTGTGGTCGAGTACCGTGGGGAGCTTATCTCAGAACATGAACGGGACAAGCGGCAGAAAAAGTACACAGAAAAGCAAACTGCTTTCCTATTTGATTTTAAATGGAAAAATAGCACATGGTGGTAAGTAAAGGCATATACAATATCAGTTGTTCTTTACAACATTATGTTTTTAGTGAACAAAACATATGTTCTTTTCTTCACTTTTAGCATTGATGCCTCCCGTGAAGACGACTCACTTGGCCGGCTGGTTAATGATGACCACAAGTACCCAAACTGCAAGATGAAACAGCTGGCAGTCCAGGATAAACCTCATCTCTGCTTGTTTGCTATTGAAAATATCCAAGCGGAGAGTGAAATCACCTATGACTATGGAGAATCTATGTGGCCATGGCGAGCTCTGGTAAGTAAATCCTCTTCATAGATTGTGCAGTACAGGGAATGTTAAATATTAGTAGATGAAAAGATAGATATTATTCTAGTTATGAAGACCAGAGTAGATCAGTGCAGGGTTTTATTGACAAAATTTGATATTTTTGTCCTTTTACAGATGTTTTTGTCCATTTAACCTGAAGCTGATCAGTTTACATGATTGGATTTCTGGGGAAATAGATGGCTTTACATCAGTGTTGGGTTTAGAGCTTTTATTGCCAACAGCAGGACAAGTTAGAAGTCAGGAACATGAACTCTACATGTGTTCAGTCGTCATGTCCTCATATTGTTTCAAGCTGTGAAGAACATGAGTGTGTTTCAGAATATATATATCTTTGCAGCAGTTACGATAATAATGTGCTGTTTGCACGATGAGCACTGCTGCTCTTTCTCAGCAAGAGCCTCCCCGAAATTGACCGTGCGCTTTGTGTTGTCCGTGCGCGCGTCTGTGCATTTCGTGGCGTCTGTGCAGAAATGACTCGCAAGACAAGGCTGCAAACTATTCTCACAGACTTCAAATGTGCACTTGAATCCAAGAAGATAGAAAAGGATCTCTCTCTGTCTCTCCCCCAGCTCTGCTGACTTGCCACTGAGAGAGTAACAACTGCCCCTCCCCCCTCTGCTCTGCAAACAGGTGGCTGCTTTTGCACCCCTCCCCCCTCTGCTCTGCAAACACGTGGCTGCTTTTGCACCCCTCCACTCACTTGCTCAGAGCCAGTGTGTGCAAAGTGGAGCAACATAACACTGACAGAGGTTCAGAGAAGGGAAAAAAAACAAAAAACGGAGCAGGCTGCCGTTGTTCACTTCAAGAAGGCGGCTCTATAGGCTGTTTTGTTTGCGACCGACACACAGTATAAATATATTCTCAATCACATTCACACCACTCTGTTATATCAGTTCCACTACATCAAGACTATTTTATGGTGGTGAGCTGTTTTATTGTCATGTATTTTGCATAGTAAGAGAACCATGTCCTGCATTCAAAACCACTGAAAATGTCTATGGTGGTGCTGTACCTAATATTTTGCTCATTTGATCCAAAACCTATTTTTCCTTTATTTTGAAGGCTGAGGCTTAGATCCATTAGGTATTCACGAGAAAGGCATCATCACATGTCAGGATTACAGTATATCGAAAATATGTGATTATAATGGGAGTCAATGGGACCCAAAATGGTACGAGGAACACAGGAGGTAACACTTATGTGAATCTCCTTTGCTATATACCACACCATAGACGGGATCATTGAATTTTAAAAATAATCCTAAAATGCACCTCATGGCCAAGTTTCATGCAACTAGTCTTTAAAATGATTGATATATTGAGAATCAAAAATCCAAAGGGTCCCTATTTTGACTTAAACCCTCCGAGGGTTTTAAAGCATCAATTTGGTCTTTATTCCAATTAAATTTAATATTTTTGTCCTTTTACACATGTTTTTGTCCATTTAACCTGAAGCTGATCAGTTTACATGATTGGATTTCTGGGGAAATAGATGGCTTTACATCAGTGTTGGGTTTAGAGCTTTTATTGACAACAGCAGGACAAGTTAGAAGTCAGGAACATGAACTCTACATGTGTTCAGTCGTCATGTCCTCATATTGTTTCAAGCTGTGAAGAACATGAGTGTGTTTCAGAATACGTCCTCATATGGTTGGACCAACAACTCTAGTGTGTGTTACACTGTCCTCATATTGTTGGGTAGCAGAACTGTACTGTGTTAAGTTTCTATAGAATCTGGCATAAGGAAGTCAGATCCTTCTGTAATAATGTTCACTGAAACAAGTATGATCTGTAGTTAATGAGCTAGTCAGCATTTGTAGTACAGAATGTTTCTGACATTATATTGTTGTCTTTTGTTGCAGACACCAAGTGTTGAGACCCTGTCCCAACCTCCTACAGACCAAGAAGTGAGTGACAAATCCACTTCATTCCTCCAACAGGTTACGCATAATTTTGTATTTGGAATCAAGTATATGAGTCAGTTGGGCCTAGTGCATAAATGAAATGCACTTTGATTGTATTAAAACAATCAGTTTGAGTGAAAGTTTCCCAAAATCAACATTAGCATTAGGAAAAGGAAATTGGCTATACCAGTTGTTAGTCCAAACTTTCCCTTTAAAGCATCAATTTGGTCTTTATTCCAATTAAATTTAACATTTTTGTCCTTTTACGCATGTTTTTGTCCATTTAACCTGAAGCTGATCAGTTTACATGATTGGATTTCTGGGGAAATAGATGGCTTTACATCAGTGTTGGGTTTAGAGCTTTTATTGACAACAGCAGGACAAGTTAGAAGTCAGGAACATGAACTCTACATGTGTTCAGTCGTCATGTCCTCATATTGTTTCAAGCTGTGAAGAACATGAGTGTGTTTCAGAATACGTCCTCATATGGTTGGACCAACAACTCTAGTGTGTGTGTGTTACACTGTCCTCATATTGTTGGGTAGCAGAACTGTACTGTGTTAAGTTTCTATAGAATCTGGCATAAGGAAGTCAGATCCTTCTGTAATAATGTTCACTGAAACAAGTATGATCTGTAGTTAATGAGCTAGTCAGCATTTGTAGTACAGAATGTTTCTGACATTATATTGTTGTCTTTTGTTGCAGACACCAAGTGTTGAGACCCTGTCCCAACCTCCTACAGACCAAGAAGTGAGTGACAAATCCACTTCATTCCTCCAACAGGTTACGCATAAATTTTTGTATTTGGAATCAAGTATATGAGTCAGTTGGGCCTAGTGCATAAATGAAATGCACTTTGATTGTATTAAAACAATCAGTTTGAGTGAAAGTTTCCCAAAATCAACATTAGCATTAGGAGAAGGAAATTGGCTATACCAGTTGTTAGTCCAAACTTTCCCTTTAAAGCATCAATTTGGTCTTTATTCCAATTAAATTTAATATTTTTGTCCTTTTACACATGTTTTTGTCCATTTAACCTGAAGCTGATCAGTTTACATGGTTGGATTTCTGGGGAAATAGATGGCTTTACATCAGTGTTGGGTTTAGAGCTTTTATTGACAACAGCAGGACAAGTTGGAAGTCAGGAACATGAACTCTACATGTGTTCAGTCGTCATGTCCTCATATTGTTTCAAGCTGTGAAGAACATGAGTGTGTTTCAGAATACGTCCTCATATGGTTGGACCAACAACTCTAGTGTGTGTGTTACACTGTCCTCATATTGTTGGGTAGCAGAACTGTACTGTGTTAAGTTTCTATAGAATCTGGCATAAGGAAGTCAGATCCTTCTGTAATAATGTTCACTGAAACAAGTATGATCTGTAGTTAATGAGCTAGTCAGCATTTGTAGTACAGAATGTTTCTGACATTATATTGTTGTCTTTTGTTGCAGACACCAAGTGTTGAGACCCTGTCCCAACCTCCTACAGACCAAGAAGTGAGTGACAAATCCACTTCATTCCTCCAACAGGTTACGCATAATTTTGTATTTGGAATCAAGTATATGAGTCAGTTGGGCCTAGTGCATAAATGAAATGCACTTTGATTGTATTAAAACAATCAGTTTGAGTGAAAGTTTCCCAAAATCAACATTAGCATTAGGAAAAGGAAATTGGCTATACCAGTTGTTAGTCCAAACTTTCCCTTTAAAGCATCAATTTGGTCTTTATTCCAATTAAATTTAACATTTTTGTCCTTTTACGCATGTTTTTGTCCATTTAACCTGAAGCTGATCAGTTTACATGGTTGGATTTCTGGGGAAATAGATGGCTTTACATCAGTGTTGGGTTTAGAGCTTTTATTGCCAACAGCAGGACAAGTTAGAAGTCAGGAACATGAACTCTACATGTGTTCAGTCGTCATGTCCTCATATTGTTTCAAGCTGTGAAGAACATGAGTGTGTTTCAGAATACGTCCTCATATGGTTGGACCAACAACTCTAGTGTGTGTGTGTTACACTGTCCTCATATTGTTGGGTAGCAGAACTGTACTGTGTTAAGTTTCTATAATATCTAGAATAAGGAACTCAGATCCTCCTGTCAATAATGTTCACTAATGTATCTGTGACATATATGTGAACTCAATGCAGCCTTTCATCTCAGCAAATATAATTAATGATTGACAGGGTTCACAAATGAATTTTCACCCAAGATTTTATGTCAAAATGACATGACACAAAGTGTGTGATATGTATGTTAAATCATTCTCACTATTACGTTACAATGCATTGTTTTTCATTTCTTAACCTACTAGCAATGTTTTTTACAGTATACTGAATTGCATAATAATTTTGAGTTAGTTTTCAAATGAATTATAATTACAAACATTTAATTTGTTACGTTTCATGTAAGGCCAGACAAAAATCTCGAGTTCTCACCTTTCACCAGACAGCTACCTCAGAGCAGGTAAGCCAGCTGCCTTTTTCTTCTTCATTCAAATTGTTTATGCTATGTAATTATGCATATTTACTACATGAATGCATTTTCATCAAGTCATGGATTGCAGAATGTTCTGCTACTGGAGGGGGAATGACATTCTAGCTATTAATAAATACAAAGATGCTTTTTCTCCATTTTCGTTCAGATCTCTACTGATGAATTCTCAGATTGTACGGATTATGAAGATAAAGACTATTTCCCAGATTCATGTGGCAGTTCCTCTGACACAAGTCTCCATAGTGTGGACATGAAAATCACAGAATCTGTGGTTCCCCAAAATACGTTAAATGACATGGCATTGGAGACGGCTTCAGGACACAGTGGGAAGATCACCAGTTCAGAGAAACCTACAACATTTAGTTTGTCACTGAGAAGTAGCAGTCACAGTACTTCGGTAACAAGCCGCAGTTTTGATTCATCAGGGGTCACATCACCTAAAAACAGCTCCATAAAAGTCCTACCTTTGCCAAACACGGAAAGACAAAGCAAGTACAACAAGAAGCAATACTGTCTATATTGTAAAAAGGCCATTGCTAAATTGGCAAGACACCTTGAATCTGCCCACGGTAATGTGCCGGAAGTTGCAAGCGCCTTCAGTTATGATAAAAGATCCTGCAAAAGAAGAGATTTGTTGCGCTCTATTAAGAAGAGGGGAAACTTTAACCATAATGCTACTGTGGCAACTTCTGGTGCTGGAGAAATGGTTGCTTGTCGAAGACCCACTACTGCAACAGGATCTGAGGACTACCGTCATTGTAAATTTTGTCAAGGACTATATGCAAGAAATTGCCTTTGGAGGCATGTGAGAAGGTGCCCTCAGAGGTTTAATGAGGAAGCTCCCTCTGGGCAAAGACGGATGCATCTGCAATTACCGAAACCTGATCAAGTTCATGAAGCTGTATGGAAGATTGCTTGTGAAATGAATCAGGATGACATTTCCTTTGTAGTAACGAGTGAAAGAGACATTCTTAGCCTTGGTGAGTCACTGTACAATGGCAGAAAACCAAATGAGAAAAGGAATGATTACATACGCCAAAAAATGAGAGAGATCGCAAGGTTATTGATAACCGCCAGAGCTATGACACCTTTGAAGAGCACAGAAGACCTTGTTATGCCTACTAACTTTCCCCATGTCATACAAGCAGTCAGAGCTGTTGCTGGTTATGAGCAGGAGAGCAACTCATATAAAACCCCATCCTTGGCTTTGAAATTGGGACACAGTTTGGCTAAAGTTGCAAGCATTGTGCAGTGTAAAGCCATCATTGCAAATCGCTATGATGTTGCAGAGTCAGCCAAGCAGTTTGCCACTCTGTATGAAAAAAAGTGGTCAGAGTCCATTTCAGCTGCTGCATTGGGCACACTTCAACAAGCCAAATGGAATAAACCACAGATTTTGCCATTTACACAGGATGTGTCACTGCTGCATAAGTTTCTTGCTACTAAGTCCGCAATGTACATGAAGGACCTTGAGGAAAAACCCAACAGCACAACCTTCGGAAATCTTGCTCAAGTGACTTTGACGCAGGTAGTGCTATTTAACAGAAAAAGGCAAGGAGAAGTTTCAAAAATGGAGCTCCAGGTTTTTACATCCCGGAATCGCACAGAGTTGAATCCTGACATTATGATCGGCCTAACTGAGTTTGAAAGGAAACTTGCAAAGCACTTTGACAGAGTTGAGATTCGTGGTAAAAGATCAAGAATGGTACCTGTGCTTCTCACACCTGACATGATCACTGCAATGGAGCTCCTCGCAAAAGCCAGAAGTGAGTGTCAAGTCCACACAGAGAATGTGTACTTGTTTGCACGCCCAGGTGTCCTTTCCCATTACAGAGGCTCTGACTGCTTTCGCAAGTATGCAAATAAATGTGGTGCAAAGTACCCAGAGGCCCTTACCTCAACAAGATTGCGGAAACAAGTTGCCACTTTGTCCACAGTACTAAATCTAAAAGAAAATGAAATGGATCAACTTGCCACCTTTCTCGGACACGACATCCGTGTCCATCGAGAATTCTACCGGCTTCCAGAGAGTACCCTGCAGCTTGCAAAAGTCAGCAAACTGTTGATTGCAATGGAGAAAGGAAAACTGTCTGACCTGCAGGGGAAAGGGCTGGATGACATCGTGATCAATCCTGATGGTGAATTCTTTTTCTTTCTTTTTTTTTGAAACATAGTTATCTTTGAATATAACATTTGTGAATGTTCAGCAGATTCTAATATAAATATTTTGTCTTGATTATTTTTCCCCAACAAGATGAAGCAGTTACAAGTGATGATGATTCCAGTGGAGAAACCATCACTGACCCTCAACAACACAAAGGTATCTTGACTTGCCCAGTGTGTGATAATATCTTTAAGTTATGAGACTGGAGACAGTTAATAGGTTCATGTCATGTTAGATGGGCTTAAGGGACAGCAGTATATAAATTAGACAGAATGGTAGACACCATTCATTAATATGGTACTAAAAGATCTGGATACATTGAAGTCTGGCAAAATGCATAAATAAGCAATACAAAGGCAAATATTAAATATAAGGATTAGGAGGTCCACTTCTGTGAGATTAGGCACACAAGTTGAGAGGTAGTGCATGCAAGTAATGTGTTTCTAGGGAGATGCCTGAGTATTGATGAGTATTATTAGTAGATTATGTTCACATGTAAAATATTCATATCAAATGTAAAATTACACACTGCCCAATGCTGACTTTGCCTACAATGCAAACAAAAAATGCATTAATTCTCATATTTCACTGTTACTTTTCAAAGGCTCAAGGACCAAGAATTCTGGGAACCAAAGCCACACACTTTACTCAGCTTCCCTGGACAATATGGAGGGCGCTTCTGCCTCAACCACCCTGGACAATATGGAGGGCGCTTCTGCCTCAACCACCCTGGACAATATGGAGGGCGCTTCTGCCTCAACCACCCTGGACAATATGGAGGGCGCTTCTGCCTCAACCACCCTGGACAACATGGAGGGCGCTTCTGCCTCAACCACCCTGGACAACATGGAGGGCGCTTCTGCCTCAACCACCCTGGACAATATGGAGGGCGCTTCTGCCTCAACCACCCTGGACAGCAAAAACATCAGCAACACTGCACCAGGAAAGGGTAAAGGTACCCATATACAAAATGTTTTAAGTGAATATACTTGTTATCAATGGACATGTTTATTCTTTTCAGGCATGACACTATTAAGAGCTTTTATCATAATCCGTTTCATCTTCTTTGATTCCCAGCAGAACACAGCACTTCAAATGGTTCATCCCAAGCATCCTTGAAGGAGCATTAAGCAATATCTTTTCACTGCTAGGTGTGCTGTTTTGCACTGCCTGTAAACCAAACCAAAGTCTATGGCTGGAGATCAACACAGAGAGAGGGATTGTGACTTCATGCTGTACTCCAGATGAAATTACACCTCTAATTATTCACATAGCCATTTTTAATTCCTTCAACCTAAGTATGATGAATTGTGCTTATTGCTCCTTTAAAGTGCTCCAGTAGAAAGCAAGGTTTGAGAACATTTTGTATTCACATTAGAAACTAGAATATTTTCTCTCTTATCTTACATTCGCATTAAGATATATATTTTTTGTTTCCATTTATGACAGCTGGGAAGGCAAGGTGCAAGTGGACAGATGATGAAGTAAAGGCTGTTGAGCGGCACTTACTTCATTTCATAACAAGCTGCAAAGTACCTGGCAAAAAGGAATGTGACTCCTGCATCCAAGCAGAGCCGGCAGCTCTGAAAGGCAGAGACTGGGTTGCCATAAAGTATTACATCCACAACAGGATCGTAGCATTGAAAAGAAAGATGAATAAATAAAATTACAAAATGCAGGTTCAGGAATGCTGCATCAGTTAAAATTAACTTGATTTTCATTTTTATTTTTTTTTAATTTTTGACTTTGTCTGTTGGGTTAGTAATGACTAAGTTACTCAGTCCTTTCTCCTGGTTTTTGCCATCATAAGTTAATACTCAAGGGAGATAGTTTGTTACTCTCAGTTATTTCAGTATTGCAGGTCACTCACAGTTATTTCAGTATTACAGGTCTCTGCATTGCATTGTTTATACCCATAAATCTGTTTATTATGGGTGCATTTTGTAATTAAAAAATAAGAAAGGCAGAAAATGTTCCATGTTTTTATTCACATAAACATTCACTGCAAAATTAATGCAATACAATATTAAGACTTAAAAAGTAGACTGACCACATTTTTGAGCTATGTCTCTTTTTAAGTCTCTATACAGCTCAGATTTACTGTGTTGTATTAACACATGAATGTCTGATATTTCTGTCAGAAGTTACCCGACTGGTGAGCATTACTATTGTGCATCCATGCCTATTATATTGTAATCTCAAAAGGAGCCAAGCTGAAAATACAGACCCTACCCTTACCTGGTCCTTATAAGTCATGTATACTTGAAAATTATGTGTGTATCCATGGGCTTCACAATTCACCTAAACATGAAATATCAGTGTGTGTGACCTTATGGTACTCATAAGTCACATAAACCTGACAGTGTCCTCATAAGTAGCAGTAAATTCAGGTTTGACCAAAATTTAACCCTAGCCAAAATCTCAACAGATGGGCGTGTTCCTGGAAGCATGGGTCAAATTTTTTGTGATTCCCATGCCTCTAGGACCTTCAGAAAGGCACGTTCCCATTTGTCACATTTTTGTCATAGGTACTGATATATCATGAAAACACGTATGTGTGTGTGTGTGTGTGTGTGTGTGTCCCACATATTGCATACTCTGCTTTTGTCCTCAAATCAGGTAGGAAGTGTCTGTGTGGTTGAGCTGGTCTGGTCTGTCTAGACTTTCACTAGATAGATCAGGCTGCACCCACCTGTGAAACAGGTGGAGGGTCACCAGGACATGCAGAACTCGCTGACAGACTCCTGGCCACCTCTTGCCTCCTTAGTAGAAAGGGGCCACTCCCAGAGGCAGAGGGCTGTGAGGCACCGCCCGCCGGGCCCTCTCCTTTGGGAAAACCCTCAACACTGGGCCGAACCTTGGAGTTCTGTATGTCCATTCAGGCACACTCCATGCTTGATCTGTGGGCAATTCCTCTCAGAAGTGGAGGTCACGGTGGAGGCGTCCGAGGGCGGAAGGCGTTCCCTCAGTGGCTCTCCTCTTCTGAGATTGTGTAAAAACAAAAGTCAATGTAGTGTAAGCAGCTTGAAAGAAAGTAACTGAACTTTTTCAAATTTCTGGGAGACGGTTGCTCACACGCGGGCGGCACAGTGGTTAGCACCGTTACCGCACAGGAAGAAGGTCTTGAGTTCAGCTCTACCGTCGCTCTGTGTGGAGTTTGCATGTTCTTCCTGCTTTTGCGTGGGTTCTTTCCTAGTACTCCCGCTTCCTGCCACAGTCCAACGACCTGCAGTTAGTGGCAATAGGTAATCGAAGAGTGTAAATTGGCGATAGGTGCGAATGGTTTTCTGCGTCTATGTGTTAGCCCTGTAACAGACTGGTGACCTGTCGAGGGTGTACCCTGCTTCTCGCCCTAAGATAGCTGGGATAGGATCGAGCTGCCCTGTGACACTGGAAAAGAAACACAGCAGAGAATGGATGGGTGGCTGATCAAACGTAAACATTTCCAGTCACTTTCAGTTCAAGCTGCTTAGCATGATCTCACATTTGCCAATTTCTCTATCTCTTCCCCCTCTGTTGTGTGTGTGTGAGATATTCTCACTTTTGCCATTTCTTCTGTCCCTTTCAACTGATCTGTGAGTGAGTGTGTGTGTGTGTGTGTGTGTGTGTGTGTCCCACATATTGCATACTCTGCTTTTGTCCTCAAATCAGGTAGGAAGTGTCTGTGTGGTTGAGCTGGTCTGGTCTGTCTAGACTTTCACTAGATAGATCAGGCTGCACCCACCTGTGAAACAGGTGGAGGGTCACCAGGACATGCAGAACTCGCTGACAGACTCCTGGCCACCTCTTGCCTCCTTAGTAGAAAGGGGCCACTCCCAGAGGCAGAGGGCTGTGAGGCACCGCCCGCCGGGCCCTCTCCTTTGGGAAAACCCTCAACACTGGGCCGAACCTTGGAGTTCTGTATGTCCATTCAGGCACACTCCATGCTTGATCTGTGGGCAATTCCTCTCAGAAGTGGAGGTCACGGTGGAGGCGTCCGAGGGCGGAAGGCGTTCCCTCAGTGGCTCTCCTCTTCTGAGATTGTGTAAAAACAAAAGTCAATGTAGTGTAAGCAGCTTGAAAGAAAGTAACTGAACTTTTTTAAATTTCTGGGAGACGGTTGCTCACACGCGGGCGGCACAGTGGTTAGCACCGTTACCGCACAGGAAGAAGGTCTTGAGTTCAGCTCTACCGTCGCTCTGTGTGGAGTTTGCATGTTCTTCCTGCTTTTGCGTGGGTTCTTTCCTAGTACTTCGGCTTCCTGCCACAGTCCAACGACCTGCAGTTAGTGGCAATAGGTAATCGAAGAGTGTAAATTGGCGATAGGTGCGAATGGTTTTCTGCGTCTATGTGTTAGCCCTGTAACAGACTGGTGACCTGTCGAGGGTGTACCCTGCTTCTCGCCCTAAGATAGCTGGGATAGGCTCGAGCTGCCCTGTGACACTGGAAAAGAAACACAGCAGAGAATGGATGGGTGGCTGATCTAACGTAAACATTTCCAGTCACTTTCAGTTCAAGCTGCTTAGCATGATCTCACATTTGCCAATTTCTCTATCTCTTCCCCCTCTGTTGTGTGTGTGTGAGATATTCTCACTTTTGCCATTTCTTCTGTCCCTTTCAACTGATCTGTGTGTGTGTGTGTGTGTGTGTGTGTGTGTGTGTGTGTGTGTCCCACATATTGCATACTCTGCTTTTGTCCTCAAATCAGGTAGGAAGTGTCTGTGTGGTTGAGCTGGTCTGGTCTGTCTAGACTTTCACTAGATAGATCAGGCTGCACCCACCTGTGAAACAGGTGGAGGGTCACCAGGACATGCAGAACTCGCTGACAGACTCCTGGCCACCTCTTGCCTCCTTAGTAGAAAGGGGCCACTCCCAGAGGCAGAGGGCTGTGAGGCACCGCCCGCCGGGCCCTCTCCTTTGGGAAAACCCTCAACACTGGGCCGAACCTTGGAGTTCTGTATGTCCATTCAGGCACACTCCATGCTTGATCTGTGGGCAATTCCTCTCAGAAGTGGAGGTCACGGTGGAGGCGTCCGAGGGCGGAAGGCGTTCCCTCAGTGGCTCTCCTCTTCTGAGATTGTGTAAAAACAAAAGTCAATGTAGTGTAAGCAGCTTGAAAGAAAGTAACTGAACTTTTTTAAATTTCTGGGAGACGGTTGCTCACACGCGGGCGGCACAGTGGTTAGCACCGTTACCGCACAGGAAGAAGGTCTTGAGTTCAGCTCTACCGTCGCTCTGTGTGGAGTTTGCATGTTCTTCCTGCTTTTGCGTGGGTTCTTTCCTAGTACTTCGGCTTCCTGCCACAGTCCAACGACCTGCAGTTAGTGGCAACAGGTAATCGAAGAGTGTAAATTGGTGATAGGTGCGAATGGTTTTCTGCGTCTATGTGTTAGCCCTGTAACAGACTGGTGACCTGTCGAGGGTGTACCCTGCTTCTCGCCCTAAGATAGGTGGGATAGCTCGAGCTGCCCTGTGACACTGGAAAAGAAACACAGCAGAGAATGGATGGGTGGCTGATCTAACGTAAACATTTCCAGTCACTTTCAGTTCAAGCTGCTTAGCATGATCTCACATTTGCCAATTTCTCTATCTCTTCCCCCTCTGTTGTGTGTGTGTGAGATATTCTCACTTTTGCCATTTCTTCTGTCCCTTTCAACTGATCTCTCTGTGTGTGTGTGTGTGTGTGTGTGTGTGTGTGTGTGTGTGTGTGTGTGTGTGGGTGTGTGTGTGTGTCCCACATATTGCATACTCTGCTTTTGTCCTCAAATCAGGTAGGAAGTGTCTGTGTGGTTGAGCTGGTCTGGTCTGTCTAGACTTTCACTAGATAGATCAGGCTGCACCCACCTGTGAAACAGGTGGAGGGTCACCAGGACATGCAGAACTCGCTGACAGACTCCTGGCCACCTCTTGCCTCCTTAGTAGAAAGGGGCCACTCCCAGAGGCAGAGGGCTGTGAGGCACCGCCCGCCGGGCCCTCTCCTTTGGGAAAACCCTCAACACTGGGCCGAACCTTGGAGTTCTGTATGTCCATTCAGGCACACTCCATGCTTGATCTGTGGGCAATTCCTCTCAGAAGTGGAGGTCACGGTGGAGGCGTCCGAGGGCGGAAGGCGTTCCCTCAGTGGCTCTCCTCTTCTGAGATTCTGTAAAAACAAAAGTTAATGTAGTGTAAGCAGCTTGAAAGAAAGTAACTGAACTTTTTTAAATTTCTGGGAGACGGTTGCTCACACGCGGGCGGCACAGTGGTTAGCACCGTTACCGCACAGGAAGAAGGTCTTGAGTTCAGCTCTACCGTTGCTCTGTGTGGAGTTTGAATGTTCTTCCTGTGTTTGCGTGGGTTCTTTCCTAGTACTTCGGCTTCCTGCCACAGTCCAACGACCTGCAGTTAGTGGCAATAGGTAATTGAAGAGTATAAATTGGTGATAGGTGCGAATGGTTTTCTGCGTCTATGTGTTAGCCCTGTAACAGACTGGTGACCTGTCGAGGGTGCACCCTGCTTCTCGCCCTAAGATAGCTGGGATAGGCTCGAGCTGCCCTGTGACACTGGAAAAGAAACACAGCAGAGAATGGATGGGTGGCTGATCAAACGTAAACATTTCCAGTCACTTTCAGTTCAAGCTGCTTAGCATGATCTCACATTTGCCAATTTCTCTATCTCTTCCCCCTCTGTTGTGTGTGTGTGAGATATTCTCACTTTTGCCATTTCTTCTGTCCCTTTCAACTGATCTGTGTGTGTGTGTGTGTGTGTGTGTGTGTGTGTGTGTGTGTGTGTGTGTGTGTGTGTGTGTGTGTCCCACATATTGCATACTCTGCTTTTGTCCTCAAATCAGGTAGGAAGTGTCTGTGTGGTTGAGCTGGTCTGGTCTGTCTAGACTTTCACTAGATAGATCAGGCTGCACCCACCTGTGAAACAGGTGGAGGGTCACCAGGACATGCAGAACTTGCTGACAGACTCCTGGCCACCTCTTGCCTCCTTAGTAGAAAGGGGCCACTCCCAGAGGCAGAGGGCTGTGAGGCACCGCCCGCCGGGCCCTCTCCTTTGGGAAAACCCTCAACACTGGGCCGAACCTTGGAGTTCTGTATGTCCATTCAGGCACACTCCATGCTTGATCTGTGGGCAATTCCTCTCAGAAGTGGAGGTCACGGTGGAGGCGTTGGAGGGCGGAAGGCGTTCCCTCAGTGGCTCTCCTCTTCTGAGATTCTGTAAAAACAAAAGTCAATGTAGTGTAAGCAGCTTGAAAGAAAGTAACTGAACTTTTTTAAATTTCTGGGAGACGGTTGCTCACACGCGGGCGGCACAGTGGTTAGCACCGTTACCGCACAGGAAGAAGGTCTTGAGTTCAGCTCTACCGTCGCTCTGTGTGGAGTTTGCATGTTCTTCCTGCTTTTGCGTGGGTTCTTTCCTTGTACTCCGGCTTCCTGCCACAGTCCAACGACCTGCAGTTAGTGGCAACAGGTAATCGAAGAGTGTAAATTGGCGATAGGTGCGAATGGTTTTCTGCGTCTATGTGTTAGCCCTGTAACAGACTGGTGACCTGTCGAGGGTGCACCCTGCTTCTCGCCCTAAGATAGCTGGGATAGGCTCGAGCTGCCCTGTGACACTGGAAAAGAAACACAGCAGAGAATGGATGGGTGGCTGATCTAACGTAAACATTTCCAGTCACTTTCAGTTCGAGCTGCTTAGCATGATCTCACATTTGCCAATTTCTCTATCTCTTCCCCCTCTGTTGTGTGTGTGTGAGATATTCTCACTTTTGCCATTTCTTCTGTCCCTTTCAACTGATCTGTGAGTGTGTGTGTGTCTGTGTGTGTGTGTGTGTGTGTTTGTCCCACATATTGCATACTCTGCTTTTGTCCTCAAATCAGGTAGGAAGTGTCTGTGTGGTTGAGCTGGTCTGGTCTGTCTAGACTTTCACTAGATAGATCAGGCTGCACCCACCTGTGAAACAGGTGGAGGGTCACCAGGACATGCAGAACTTGCTGACAGACTCCTGGCCACCTCTTGCCTCCTTAGTAGAAAGGGGCCACTCCCAGAGGCAGAGGGCTGTGAGGCACCGCCCGCCGGGCCCTCTCCTTTGGGAAAACCCTCAACACTGGGCCGAACCTTGGAGTTCTGTATGTCCATTCAGGCACACTCCATGCTTGATCTGTGGGCAATTCCTCTCAGAAGTGGAGGTCACGGTGGAGGCGTCGGAGGGCGGAAGGCGTTCCCTCAGTGGCTCTCCTCTTCTGAGATTCTGTAAAAACAAAAGTCAATGTAGTGTAAGCAGCTTGAAAGAAAGTAACTGAACTTTTTTAAATTTCTGGGAGACGGTTGCTCACACGCGGGCGGTACAGTGGTTAGCACCGTTACCGCACAGGAAGAAGGTCTTGAGTTAAGCTCTACCGTCGCTCTGTGTGGAGTTTGAATGTTCTTCCTGCTTTTGCGTGGGTTCTTTCCTAGTACTCCCGCTTCCTGCCACAGTCCAACGACCTGCAGTTAGTGGCAATAGGTAATCGAAGAGTGTAAATTGGTGATAGGTGCGAATGGTTTTCTGCGTCTATGTGTTAGCCCTGTAACAGACTGGTGACCTGTCGAGGGTGTACCCTGCTTCTCGCCCTAAGATAGCTGGGATAGGATCGAGCTGCCCTGTGACACTGGAAAAGAAACACAGCAGAGAATGGATGGGTGGCTGATCAAACGTAAACATTTCCAGTCACTTTCAGTTCAAGCTGCTTAGCATGATCTCACATTTGCCAATTTCTCTATCTCTTCCCCCTCTGTTGTGTGTGTGTGAGATATTCTCACTTTTGCCATTTCTTCTGTCCCTTTCAACTGATCTGTGAGTGAGTGTGTGTGTGTGTGTGTGTGTGTGTGTCCCACATATTGCATACTCTGCTTTTGTCCTCAAATCAGGTAGGAAGTGTCTGTGTGGTTGAGCTGGTCTGGTCTGTCTAGACTTTCACTAGATAGATCAGGCTGCACCCACCTGTGAAACAGGTGGAGGGTCACCAGGACATGCAGAACTCGCTGACAGACTCCTGGCCACCTCTTGCCTCCTTAGTAGAAAGGGGCCACTCCCAGAGGCAGAGGGCTGTGAGGCACCGCCCGCCGGGCCCTCTCCTTTGGGAAAACCCTCAACACTGGGCCGAACCTTGGAGTTCTGTATGTCCATTCAGGCACACTCCATGCTTGATCTGTGGGCAATTCCTCTCAGAAGTGGAGGTCACGGTGGAGGCGTCCGAGGGCGGAAGGCGTTCCCTCAGTGGCTCTCCTCTTCTGAGATTGTGTAAAAACAAAAGTCAATGTAGTGTAAGCAGCTTGAAAGAAAGTAACTGAACTTTTTCAAATTTCTGGGAGACGGTTGCTCACACGCGGGCGGCACAGTGGTTAGCACCGTTACCGCACAGGAAGAAGGTCTTGAGTTCAGCTCTACCGTCGCTCTGTGTGGAGTTTGCATGTTCTTCCTGCTTTTGCGTGGGTTCTTTCCTAGTACTTCGGCTTCCTGTCACAGTCCAACGACCTGCAGTTAGTGGCAATAGGTAATCGAAGAGTGTAAATTGGCGATAGGTGCGAATGGTTTTCTGCGTCTATGTGTTAGCCCTGTAACAGACTGGTGACCTGTCGAGGGTGTACCCTGCTTCTCGCCCTAAGATAGCTGGGATAGGCTCGAGCTGCCCTGTGACACTGGAAAAGAAACACAGCAGAGAATGGATGGGTGGCTGATCTAACGTAAACATTTCCAGTCACTTTCAGTTCAAGCTGCTTAGCATGATCTCACATTTGCCAATTTCTCTGTCTCTTCCCCCTCTGTTGTGTGTGTGTGAGATATTCTCACTTTTGCCATTTCTTCTGTCCCTTTCAACTGATCTGTGTGTGTGTGTGTGTGTGTGTGTGTGTGTGTGTGTGTGTGTGTGTGTGTGTGTGTGTGTGTGTGTTTGTCCCACATATTGCATACTCTGCTTTTGTCCTCAAATCAGGTAGGAAGTGTCTGTGTGGTTGAGCTGGTCTGGTCTGTCTAGACTTTCACTGGATAGATCAGGCTGCACCCACCTGTGAAACAGGTGGAGGGTCACCAGCACATGCAGAACTCGCTGACAGACTCCTGGCCACCTCTTGCCTCCTTAGTAGAAAGGGGCCACTCCCAGAGGCAGAGGGCTGTGAGGCACCGCCCGCCGGGCCCTCTCCTTTGGGAAAACCCTCAACACTGGGCCGAACCTTGGAGTTCTGTATGTCCATTCAGGCACACTCCATGCTTGATCTGTGGGCAATTCCTCTCAGAAGTGGAGGTCACGGTGGAGGCGTCCGAGGGCGGAAGGCGTTCCCTCAGTGGCTCTCCTCTTCTGAGATTGTGTAAAAACAAAAGTTAATGTAGTGTAAGCAGCTTGAAAGAAAGTAACTGAACTTTTTTAAATTTCTGGGAGACGGTTGCTCACACGCGGGCGGCACAGTGGTTAGCACCGTTACCGCACAGGAAGAAGGTCTTGAGTTCAGCTCTACCGTCGCTCTGTGTGGAGTTTGCATGTTCTTCCTGCTTTTGCGTGGGTTCTTTCCTAGTACTCCCGCTTCCTGCCACAGTCCAACGACCTGCAGTTAGTGGCAATAGGTAATCGAAGAGTGTAAATTGGTGATAGGTGCGAATGGTTTTCTGCGTCTATGTGTTAGCCCTGTAACAGACTGGTGACCTGTCGAGGGTGTACCCTGCTTCTCGCCCTAAGATAGCTGGGATAGGATCGAGCTGCCCTGTGACACTGGAAAAGAAACACAGCAGAGAATGGATGGGTGGCTGATCAAACGTAAACATTTCCAGTCACTTTCAGTTCAAGCTGCTTAGCATGATCTCACATTTGCCAATTTCTCTATCTCTTCCCCCTCTGTTGTGTGTGTGTGAGATATTCTCACTTTTGCCATTTCTTCTGTCCCTTTCAACTGATCTGTGAGTGAGTGTGTGTGTGTGTGTGTGTGTGTGTGTCCCACATATTGCATACTCTGCTTTTGTCCTCAAATCAGGTAGGAAGTGTCTGTGTGGTTGAGCTGGTCTGGTCTGTCTAGACTTTCACTAGATAGATCAGGCTGCACCCACCTGTGAAACAGGTGGAGGGTCACCAGGACATGCAGAACTCGCTGACAGACTCCTGGCCACCTCTTGCCTCCTTAGTAGAAAGGGGCCACTCCCAGAGGCAGAGGGCTGTGAGGCACCGCCCGCCGGGCCCTCTCCTTTGGGAAAACCCTCAACACTGGGCCGAACCTTGGAGTTCTGTATGTCCATTCAGGCACACTCCATGCTTGATCTGTGGGCAATTCCTCTCAGAAGTGGAGGTCACGGTGGAGGCGTCCGAGGGCGGAAGGCGTTCCCTCAGTGGCTCTCCTCTTCTGAGATTGTGTAAAAACAAAAGTCAATGTAGTGTAAGCAGCTTGAAAGAAAGTAACTGAACTTTTTTAAATTTCTGGGAGACGGTTGCTCACACGCGGGCGGCACAGTGGTTAGCACCGTTACCGCACAGGAAGAAGGTCTTGAGTTCAGCTCTACCGTCGCTCTGTGTGGAGTTTGCATGTTCTTCCTGCTTTTGCGTGGGTTCTTTCCTAGTACTTCGGCTTCCTGCCACAGTCCAACGACCTGCAGTTAGTGGCAATAGGTAATCGAAGAGTGTAAATTGGCGATAGGTGCGAATGGTTTTCTGCGTCTATGTGTTAGCCCTGTAACAGACTGGTGACCTGTCGAGGGTGTACCCTGCTTCTCGCCCTAAGATAGCTGGGATAGGCTCGAGCTGCCCTGTGACACTGGAAAAGAAACACAGCAGAGAATGGATGGGTGGCTGATCTAACGTAAACATTTCCAGTCACTTTCAGTTCAAGCTGCTTAGCATGATCTCACATTTGCCAATTTCTCTATCTCTTCCCCCTCTGTTGTGTGTGTGTGAGATATTCTCACTTTTGCCATTTCTTCTGTCCCTTTCAACTGATCTGTGTGTGTGTGTGTGTGTGTGTGTGTGTGTGTGTGTGTGTGTGTGTGTGTCCCACATATTGCATACTCTGCTTTTGTCCTCAAATCAGGTAGGAAGTGTCTGTGTGGTTGAGCTGGTCTGGTCTGTCTAGACTTTCACTAGATAGATCAGGCTGCACCCACCTGTGAAACAGGTGGAGGGTCACCAGGACATGCAGAACTCGCTGACAGACTCCTGGCCACCTCTTGCCTCCTTAGTAGAAAGGGGCCACTCCCAGAGGCAGAGGGCTGTGAGGCACCGCCCGCCGGGCCCTCTCCTTTGGGAAAACCCTCAACACTGGGCCGAACCTTGGAGTTCTGTATGTCCATTCAGGCACACTCCATGCTTTGATCTGTGGGCAATTCCTCTCAGAAGTGGAGGTCACGGTGGAGGCGTTGGAGGGCGGAAGGCGTTCCCTCAGTGGCTCTCCTCTTCTGAGATTGTGTAAAAATAAAAGTCAATGTAGTGTAAGCAGCTTGAAAAGAAAGTAATTGAACTTGTTGAGATGGTTGATCAAACTGAAATATTACTGTCATGGTCCAGTTACGCTACATGTATATGTATTTGTTTTTGTTTCTCTCACTTTCTTTCTTGCTTCCCTGCTCACAACGCGATGCCTGGGTGGACCTAATCATGGGCTCCCGGTTGCTGTCCTCACACCTGCAAGCAATTTCTCACCTGAGGTTCATCATCCTGTTTACCAGCCACTTCTGAAGGCAGTTGCTTGGAGCCCTTTGTCGCTGGACTACTGTGTAACATTCGTTAGTGCAATTCTAGCTTTGGAAATATTTTGATTTCTCTTTGTGCTTTGCTTGGCATTTAACATTTTGTCCTTGTATATAGATTTTCCGTGCCCCGCCTTGAGACCCTGTTCGTGAGTGTGGCAGTTGCAGTGAGCCTTTGGAGCCCCCCACCCTCCATGGACCTCTGGATTCGCTGGACCCCTTCTCCCCACTTGTATATAGTGCACTCTGTGTCATGTAAATAAAAAAAATGTTTATTGTGATTCGTAGTCTGCGCTTGAGTCCTGCTCAGCCTTGACAATTTTTAGTCACTTTCGGTTCAAGCTGCTTAGATTCCCATGATCTCACATTTGCCATTTGTGTGTGTGTGTGTTTGTTTGTCCCACATATTGCATACTCTGCTTTTGTCCTCAAATCGGGTAGGAAGTGTCTGTGTGGTTGAGCTGGTCTGGTCTGTCTAGACTTTCACTAGATAGATCAGGCTGCACCCACCTGTGAAACAGGTGGAGGGTCACCAGGACATGCAGAACTCTTGCCTCCTTAGTAGAAAGGGCCACTGCCAGAGGCGGAGGGCAGTGAGGCATCCAACCCCCATCTCATCAATAGGGGGGTATGATCTGAAATAACAATAGATTGATAATTGCAAGTTTCAATAAGTGGAAGAGGACATTTATCAGTGACAAATGAATTTATCCAATAGAACATTTTGTGGACAGGAATATAGTCGGAGCATGCCCTGGATGAGTATCCTTATTAGAGCTTCTTTCTAGGTTAGAGAGCACACAGCTTGTACCTCCGGCTAAAATGAGATTGTGTGTTGTCATATCCAGAATTCACGAGAATTAATAGACAATTAAGGTTTCATCATCCCATTTGGGGGCATAAATGTTGGCTTAAATCAGTTCATAAAGTTGTCCATAAAGTCCATAATGTTGGCCAACCACAGTAATGCGGACCCATAATAAGGACCCATAGGATCAGATAAAATGGTTGATACAGGAAATGGGACGTTTTTACCCATAAGGATGGCCACCCCTCTGTCTTAGAGTTAAAGTTGGAATGGACTATTTGGCCAACCCAACCAGTCTTCAATCTATATCGGTCTGCTATACAAAGGTGAGTCCCCTGTGGAAAAGACATATCAGATTTTTTCAGTTGTGTAAGCACCTTTTTGTGCTTAACAGGGTGATTCATAGACTTAATGTTCCAACTTACAAAGTTGGCTGCATAACCCGTAAGCTTCGCCTGTATATTGACAGCAGCCATAGAGTTATCTAATCAAAGAGCAACAGTATGAATGTGTGTGTGTGATAGCCACTAACGTCTAATCACACTTATGTGAATTAACTTATATTTCAGCTATTTTACTTTAAATGTAAGTGATATTTTCTTTTGAAAATCCTCTAAATTAACTAGTTTTAACTATAGACCTGGTAACTAGTCTGGGATATTTGTAGCTGATGCTCCATTTTTGTACCAGTAGGTGGCAGTGTGAGACCATGGTTTGGCCTGTTGTTAGTAGTCGGAAGCATGCTCAGCACTGTTTTCTCATAATGTTACATGTACTCCCTGCCTTATCATTTCTTTCCTGCTTGCAGGCTAGTATTGTACCAGAAATAGAAAATAAAAGCAGTCACACCCGATATATTGCATAGATTAGTTATTAAGGTCAGAAACTGAAAGCACAGAAACATTGTTTAGTCTAGTAAATTCAACGTTCTGTAATGTTACTGATCGGCTCCACCTTTATAGTGTGTTGTTTTAGTTGTTTGTTTTCTGCCATAAAGTATTTACTTAAATTCAGTGTACATATCAAGATGGTAGTGATTACACCATTCTTTCGGAATCTTTCGAAATGCATGGATTATCTTTTTAGCATTCATTTTGAAGCGAGTTTCATAAGAAAATCGGCTTTGTCTATGACAGTGGAATATGTTCATTCTCTTTGTCTATCTGATAACGGAACACGTATTGAGAATATGTGAAATCCTATCTCGCTCTTGACGGAAGCAGTTGCATCTTTTCCCTCTCCCTTCCCTTATCTTTCCTGCTTGGCTTCTCATGTCCTTGTGTATTCTCGTGTAACTTTCTAACCCTCAGAGAGTCTCTCAGTCTTGTTCTCTAAGACCTAAAGAATTATGAATTTGATCAACTGGTCCCTTAACGAAATTGACACCCTATTTTTGATGAGAAGCCTGGGCTCGGGAGAGCCTGATTGTCCTGCAGAGCCCCTTGCTGCCGGATACTTGATGGTCGGTTGCGTCGTGTGTCTGGCGACACTCTCAATAGAGGACGTTGAACGAGATCTACCCATTTGGAACCATGATAACAGAGTTCTGGCTGATCGGAGCTGGCTTGAACCTGGCTTATCGAAAACAAAGAAAGCGGTCCCACAAGGCTGGCCGACGTGATTGACGATGGGCAATCTCTGAGTACTCACACTGCGTTTATTGAACGCAATATGGATAAGATCTTAGAGAAGCTCACGGCTCTGCAATGGGAAATTGACAGATCAAGTGACCAGTGATGGACATTAGACCAACTGTGAAATTGCATGCAGTTGTTCACATTAACCCAAACAATCATCTCCTTCACTCATTTGGCTCCTGAACAAGAAATTCTCTCTGATCGTATCCTTCAAGGACACCTGCGTCGGATCAGGACTGTTGACTTTGCTTAACCAGGTAAAAGGACACTCTCTCTCAAGTTGAACAGGACACACACACACGTACACTGACGCAGATGTACACTCACCCCTCTCCCCCCTCCAAACGCCTCCAATGGTTGCACCCACCCGATGCAGACGGCGATTGACCGGGCCAGCTTGGAATCATGCTGCTGTCTACACTGGCAACCTCTCACCCCATTTACCCATCCCTGTTGCTTGTCATGTGTTTTCATGGTGTTACAGTGTGAAGATTCATGTGCTTTTTGTGCTGAGGAATTTTTGTTTTCTGTTCTCATACTGATCCCCTACCAGGAGCTCAGTCTGAGTAGAGTTCTCTTTTTTCCTCCTCCACTCCCCTATTGTGTTGTACATTTCACTGTTTTTCTGTAAGCTCCCTGTTCTGACCTGTCTCCCCAATGTGATGTTTGTGTAATGTATGTATGGTCAGAAGGGGTCCAATTTTGCTGCAGGCAACTGCAAGTGACGAATAAAGCTTCATCATCATCATCATAATGTGAGCTATTTTTGGAAAAAGTAAATACACAGTTGTAATACTATAAAGTAACAAAAGACTGCATGAGCTTGAATTGGAATAAATAATGGAGCAACGACTAGCCACGTCTCCCTGGCTAGTAATTTCTTTCCTGGTTGCAGGAAAGTAATTTTGGAGTAATTTTTGACCAGGATATGTCCTTCAATGCACATATTAAACAAATATGTAGGACTGCTTTCTTCCATTTGTGCAATATCTCTGAAATGAGGAATATCCTGTCTCAACGTGACGCTAAAAACCTAGTTGTAACACATGATACTTTACCACTACAGAACGTAGAGGAAGTTAGGATCTTGGGTTTATGTTCTCTAGAAATCGACTAAGGAGCACGTGACACACAGCTAAAAGAACAGTTAACATTTATTTAAACAAAACCATAAATAGTCATTCAACAATTCACAATGAGAAAATTCCAATAGTCCATGTTTGTCAGCCTGTGTACTCAGTTCAGAGTTCTTTTCAGTCTTTTCTGTTCAGGTGTGTGAAGTGTGTGTGGATAGTGTTAATGTTAGTAGTACTACCCAGGCAGTGTATTGTTTTGAGATCTCATAAGCTTATCTGTCAGGAAGTAACGCGTCTGTCACTTCTAAGTAGGCTGCAAACCTTCCTCCATCGCAGCTGGGATCCTGAATCCTGGCTCGCTGCAGGTGAATTTACTGGTCTCACTCGCACAATTTCACACTCCAACAAAAAGACCAACCTGCACAGGGCAGTGAACACATTTTGCATTAATATTATAAAACAACTTAATCAACACTAGTGACCATACACCTCTCATTTTCGTAAATGACAACTTAATGCAATCGATAATAACAGAATTAAAGAACCTTAAAACGGTTTCCATAGGCACTTATCACACAAAATTAACTCACATCTCCTCTTTTGTGAACAGCAGTAACAATAATCCAGCGCTTACTGAATTGTGAGAATGCACCTCATCGATGCACGAGAGAAGTACAAAACGTGGTCGCAGTACTATTTATTCAAAGACTGGTCATATTTATTTCACTTCAGTTCATTTTTATTTCAAACATGTACATTCACCATCATTACATAATATCATTCAATTCTTTTGTTTGAAAAGGAGTAGGCAGAAGTATACACTTATTTGCCCCTACCCCCTCAAATTTTACATCTCATTCATTTAATTTTCTTTTAGTCTTAAATTAAACAAACAAACAAATGAAACAACAGCAAAACAAACAAAAAAATGACAATATCATTTCTTTCATATAAATAAAGACAGAATACGTAAATTAGATTCACAAATAATGAAACAAACAAACCAAAACATCACTTCAATTACGGTCCTGGGTTTACCCCGTTTTCTTCATTCTTATATTTGTTTAAGATTTGTTTTTTATATTTTATTTTAAACTGGTTTATGTTAGGGGTGGGTGATATAAACGATATAATTTTGGCCAACGATAGAGATTTTGACTGTATCACTCTATCGCGATGGCGCATGTTGATGATGTCATCAAACTGCGCCTGTTTTGGTTGAAAGCATCGCAGCGGCTACAACCATTATCATCTGCAAATTATGCTGGGCGACAGTCATAGCAAAGAGATGAAGCACTTTTGAAATATGGGGAAAGCCAAAAACTGCGCTTCCTCCACTTCCGTAACATTGATTCATTAATGTTGAATTCTCTCGCAGCTGTTCTATTCTCATGTTGTTGCAGTATATTAATAACTAACCTCGTATTGTGGATGAATAATCTTAGTTGTTCTCCTGACTGAAGTTTGGCCCGTGTATAGCATCCTGCTATGCGATTGCATTTGTCCCTGACCACCAGAATCCCTCACGTTAAGTTTTAATGAGTGATAAAAAAAAGTTGGCGTTCATCCTTCATCCTTCACTGTGCTAATGTTATGCTTAAATAGCTGTGTCGCTAGCAATCACGTAGCACAACATTATATACCAGGTAGTCCAACTTCAGTAACCCTACAAACGCCACTGCTGTTTAGTTTCCTGTTTTCATTTATGTTGGAAGTGGTAGCAGAGCTGTACGTTTGAATTAGTTTCAAAAATCTCTCAGTCAGAACATGGTATGTCATGTTTAGGTGTAAACTAGCGAGCTAACTTCCTGTTAACTTCTAACTCCGTTAAATGTAATAACTTCTGTTTTCATGGACGCATGGATGTTAAACTTAATTGTTACACCTGATAAAGCAGCAACGCTGATAATTTTATTAAAGATGAAAGAATTTAGACCGTTTTTAACTCTCAGTGTTCGTTTGACTTTGGGACCTGAAGCAGACGGAGTTTTGGACCCAGATTACTCCGCGAGGCTCCTCACTACGGCAGCTGTAATGCTCTGACAATCCATCAAGCAGTGCTGCTTAACAAAGTTGTACTAAAACATTTTTTAACAGATTTCTGCACGCCAAAATCGGTTCGAGGTCCGTAAGCACAACCAGAATTCATACATAAGGCACACTCTCGATTTTTGAGAAAATTAAAGGATTTTAAGTGCCTTATAGTGCGGAAAATACGTTATACAGAAGAAAAGAATATATCGCGATATATATCGTTACTGCACATGCTTCAAATTATATCGCGATATGAATTTTAGGCCATATCGCCCAGCCCTAGTTTATGTTGTTACTTTCTTTTATTTGTTCTGTTCTGACTGTTCCGTAATTTAACTCCCGCTATTGAGATAGACATACTTTGTCGTTCTAGGACTTTGTATTTTTAAATTCCATTTTCCTCTTAAGTTATACCCCCCTTCTCTTTCTATAAACAATTTACAGATGTCTTTTGGAAGCATTTTATTTCTTGCTTTATATATTATTTGCGTTGTTTCAAACTTCACCAAGTCTTGGAATTTCATGCATTTTGATAAAGAGTGCATTTGTATGTTCCCTGTACCCTGCATTATTTATTATTCTAATGGCCCTTTTCTGCATTATAGTTATTGTTTGTGTATTACTTCTGCATGTGTTTCCCCAGACCTCTACACAATAGCTCATATATGGTAGTAGTGAAGCACAGTATAATATGTGAAGTGCTTTCTGATCCAAGATTTGCTTTGTTTTCCCCAGAACGGCAATGCCTCCTTTCCAATTTCCCCCTAACAATGATGGTGGTCAATGATCACACCAAGAAATTTTATTTCATTTACTCTTTCTAAATATACATTGTCAACACATATTTCTACTTCGATATTTTTCTTATGGTTTCCAAATAACATAAATTAGCTTTTATCTAGATTTAATGATAATTTATTTATATCAAACCACTTCTTTAATATCTTTAATCCCTGTGTGATCACCTCCAAAACCTGTGGCAATTCCACACCTGAACAAAATATATTTGTGTCATCTGCAAATATTACAAACTTTAGAATCTTCGATACCTGGCAAATATAATTTTTATACATAATAAACCTTCTGCCCCCCAGGCAGGAGGCTCAGGAGCATTAAATGCAAAACCACCAGACAGAGAAACAGCTTCATTCCAGAAACTGTGAGACTTCTCAGTCAATAATGGACAAGAACTGTTATTGTAGCACCTAATCACTACTGACATCGTCACTTTATCAATGCTAGACATCATGCCATTTGCTGCTAAAGTATTTATACCTACATTTCTATATCTATACTCCATACTGGTACTCAGGTTGTTGCACTCTATTTATTTTATTTGTATTATTTTAATACTTGCATTTATAATACTCAGGTTGCTGC
Source organism: Aulonocara sp. 'chitande type north' Nkhata Bay (assembly GCF_057382095.1). Taxonomy (NCBI): domain Eukaryota; kingdom Metazoa; phylum Chordata; class Actinopteri; order Cichliformes; family Cichlidae; genus Aulonocara; species Aulonocara sp. 'chitande type north' Nkhata Bay. The sequence goes on along the minus strand of NC_141355.1, from coordinate 5,119,778 downwards.
ACTTAATTTATTTGAAATACTTATTACTTGTTATTCTGTTTTCTTTTTATTCTGTTTCTTCGTTACTCTGTTTCTTTCGCTCCGGGACCACGTGCACGTAATTTTCGTTACACCTCATGTAAACATGTGATGCGAATGACAATAAAGAATCCATGAATTCTTTTGGACCTAATACTGATCTTTGAGGTATGTCACAAGCAACATCCATCAATTTAGATTCCTACTCATTTATTTGTACATATTGTTGCATATTCACTACATAGCTTTTTATCACTCCAAAACCACTCCCCTAAACCCATACTTTCCATTTTTTTTATTAGAATTTCATGACTGACAGTATCGAATAGGGCTGCCACAAACGTTTATTTTGATAGTCGACTAGTCACCGATTATTTTTGCGATTAGTCCACTAATCAGATCATGCAACACAGAGCTTACTGCACCAGCATGCATCTGCTCTAATATAACTATCATTAGCTTACAGCTTTAAGTGTATGTGCTAACTAAAAAATAAAGACAAGATGATAGTTTATTAAATTTTAATTAAATTTGCAGATTGTTTCGGTGAAGTTTAATAAACTCAGCCGTCTGCTCCTTGCTATCTAAAATATAACAGGACACCAGAGTAAATTCTCAAGCATCTCACACTTCTGATGATCAGCTGTCTGCTTGACGTTTATTCAGCTGTGTAAAAACTATAACTTTAATCTCAGCCAAACCAATTTACTCAGGAACAAATAAAATACTGAAAAAAGCCAAACAATAACATTTTTAAGTTATCTAAGTGACTTGGATATCATGTTTAACCTGAGTAGCGAAAGACGGCGGTGGGTTTGAAAATGGTTTGCCAGGAGTCTGGTGTTCTCACCGGCTCTAGCGAGCCTTGAACCCCGGCTAGCTATCGAGCTAGTGGGTAACAGACGTCTCCGAAAATGTCGGGGCGCTTTTGAAAATATGTGGTGTCTTGATAAACTGAGCACATATTTGAAGTTTACACAGCTACATTCTCTCCTGAAATATGTTAAACATTTATTTTGTGACCCAGAAAGAATAATAAGAGTAATATTAAAACTAACTAGCTGCTGCCATTTTTGGAATCTTCTGTTTCAGTCCGTTATTACACTCTTAAATCCTACTACTTATTCCTGTGTCTTTTGGGATCTTACAAAGCTTCAAACGACGTGTCGACTATTAAATTAGTCTTCGACGATTTTGATAGTCGATGTAATCGTGACTAGTCGACTAATCGTGGCAGCCCTGGTATTGAACAGTTTTTTTAATTTAAAAAAACTCCAAGTGTGTACTTCTTATTATGTAGGCAATTCACATTTGTCCACAAAACTGTCAAATCTTTTTATAAATTTTTATAAACTTTTTATAAATAGTCACTGGTCTATAATTTGCAAAGTGATGCTTTTTACCTGTTTTGTAAATTGGAATAACTTGAACAACTTTCATTTTTTCAGGAAAAAAACCTTTTTGAAAAGACAAGTTGAAAACGTATTTTAACGGTTTTCCAATACCATAAATAATCAGCAACTCTCTTACTGTTACAACATCAATGTCATTCCAATCTGTACTGGTTTTGTTCTTAAGTCCTCTAACGATGTCATATATTTCATTCTCTTCCACTGCTCTTAGAAACACTGAGCTTCTATTCCTTTCAATATTTTCACCAGTGTTCCTTTCTATTCCATCGGCCTTTATTTCCTCTGCCAGTTTTGGCCCCATATTTACGAAGAATTCATTAAAACCATTTGCTTTCTCTTTCATTTTGTTAATGCTTTTTGTCCCTTCTATAAAGTACCCAGGGTAATCATTGTTCCTTGATTCATTTTTGATTGTACTGTTTATGACATTCCATATACCTTTTGTGTTTTCTTTATTGTGTTCTAACCTTTTAATAAAATATTATATATATATATATAAGATATAGGGTGTTCTTTTTTTCCTGGCATTTTGCAGTCCTTTAGTCATCCATGGTCTTCCTGCATAGTTGTGTTTCCTGTTGATTTCAATCACCTGGCAGTTTTTACCAAGTAATGTGTTACTAATGTGTGTTTAATGTGTTCTTAAAAATGCTTCATAAGGTTTATTAACTTCTTCGTGTTCATAAACATGAACATGAAGAAGTTTCTTGCTTTAAAAGTTAATTTTTAAGACAGTTAAATGTCTTCTCTGTTCGAATTCTTTTGTAAATAATCTTGTGTTCATTTCTGTTAATTTTATAATGGCAATTATAAGATGCAAAGACTGGTAAATGGTCACTTATATCATTGATTATCATTGATTGATTATCATCTCCTTACAGGAAATAAAACTTACTTCCTAGCTTTCAGAAAAAAACATCTCCGATTGGCTTAGAGTATCAAAGATAATACAGCACTTAAAAAACACATAGAATTTACACTACACTTAACTAACGATTAGCTTGCTATGCTAACGTAGTGAGTCAACTCACCGGAAATGAACAGGGATCATAAAAGAGGTACATCGGCATCAACCAAAAATGTCCGCATTTCCCAACAAGCGGAAGAGTAAAATCCATTTTTTTTTACAAGAAATAGGGAAAAATTCCTGGTGAGTTGCTCCGACCAGCATTTGTAGCCTTAACGTTGTTCTCCTTCGCGATAACGATTCAAGTTCACAAGCACTACACAATCTCAGAGTGCCACCTACTGACATTCTTTGGGAACTGCAGTTAATTTCATGATGCAATTTTAGGTGGGTTACATAGTTCATGCATTTATTACTTCTAGGCTGGACGACTGTAATTCATTATTATCAGGATGTCCTAAAACTCCCTGACAAGCCTTCAGTTAATCCAAAATGCTGCAGCAAGAGTACTGGCAGGGACTAGAAAGAGAGAGCAAATTTCTCCGATATTGGCTTCCCTCCATTGACTCCCTGTTAAATCCAGAATTGAATTCAAAATCCTGCTTTTTGCATACAAGGTCTTAAATAATAAGGCCCCATCTTATCTTAATGACCTTATAGTACCGAATCACCCCATTAGAACACTTCCCTCTCGCATTGCAAGCTTACTTTTTGTTCCTAGAGTATTTAAAAGTAGAATGGGAGGGAGAGTTCTTCAGTTTTCAGGCCCCTCTTCCATGGAACCAGCTTCCAGTTTGGATTTGGGAGACAGACACTATCTCTATTTTAAGATTAGTCTTAAAACTTTCCTTTCTGAAGCATATAGTTAGAGCTGGATCAGGTGACCCTGAATCCTCCCTTAGTTATGCTGCAATAGGTGTAGGCTGCTAAGGGATTCCCATGATGCACTGAGTGTTTCTTCTTCAGATTCACATGGACCAAATTCAAATTCAAATTTTTATTTGTCACGTACACAGTCATACACAGTACGATATGTAGTGAAATGCTTTGACAACTGCTCGTGACCTAAAGAAAACAAAAAAGGAAAAGGCTATGAATAAGATAGGAAATAAATATGAAAAATTAAAAAGGGTAAATTTAACTAGGAAGGAATAAAATATAAATTAAGGTTAAAAATGAAATAACTGTACAACACACTGGGAAAGAATAAGATAAAATATATAAATTAAATTGAAAATAAAATAACTGTACAACAAAATACACAATATAGAACTATATAAGAATGTATGAACAAAATACACAAGAAGTATAAATAAATATATACACAATAACAGCAGCAGTGATTTAAGTGATGAAGTGAAAACAATGTCCAGAAAGTCCAGTGTGTGTGTAAGAACTATATGTGTGGGTCAGTACTGTGTGGTGGTGTGATTGAGAGACCGTATCGCCTGCGGGAAGAAGCTCCTCCTCAGTCTCTCTGTGTTGGTCTTCAGGGAGCGGAATCGCTTTCCTGACCTCAACAGAGAGAACAGTCCGTTGTTGGGATGGCTGAGGTCCTTCACGATCTTCCTGGCCTTGGTCCAGCACCGCCTGCTGTAGATTGAGTGCAGGTCAGGGAGCTCGGAGCGGATGGTGCGCTCAGCTGACCGCACAACCCTCTGTAGAGCTCGTCTGTCCTGCATGGTGCTGTTCCCGAACCAGGTTAAGATGTTTCCCGTCAGGATGCTCTCTATGGTGCACGAGTAAAAGTTCCTGAGCACCTTGGAGGGCAGTTGGAAGTCTCTCAAGCGTCTGAGGTGGTAGAGACGCTGACGGGCCTTTTTCACCACGGAGTTGATGTGACAGGACCATGACAGGTCCTGCGTGATGTGAACTCCGAGGTATTTGAAGCTGTCCACTCTCTCCACTGGGCACTCGTTGATGACGGGGGTCTGGTAGTTCCTCTCCTGCTTAGTGCTGAAGTCCACTATCAGCTCCTTTGTCTTACTGACGTTTAGAAGGAGGTTGTTCCTCTGGCACCAGTTCTCCAGATTCCTAATCTCCTTCAGGTAGGCCGTCTCGTTGTTATCAGAGATCAGGCCCACCACGACGGTGTCGTCAGCAAACTTGATGATGGTGGTGGAGCTGGTAGTGGCCACGCAGTCATATGTGTACAGAGAGTACAGCAGGGGGCTCAGAACACACCCCTGGGGGGCTCCAGTGCTGAGAGTGGTGGAGGCTGAGACATGTCCGCCCATCCTTACTGCCTGTGGTCTGCCAGTTAGGAAGTTGGAGATCCACTGACACATAGATGAGCTGAGTCCCAGATGCTCCAGCTTGGTGGTGAGTGTGGAGGGAATTATGGTGTTAAATGCAGAGCTGTAGTCTATGAAGAGCATTTTAACATAATTCCCCCTTCTAGTGTCCAAGTGAGTGAGTGATGTGTGGAGGAGATGAGAGATGGCATCGTCTGTGGAACGATTTGGACGGTAAGCGAACTGTAGTGGGTCCAGTGTGTCTGGTAGTGAAGAAATGATGAAGTCTCTGACCAGGCGTTCAAAACACTTCATCACTACTGAGGTGAGGGCTACAGGGCGATAGTCACCAGATTGGACACCAGGGATCAGACATCAGTTATAACAGCATCTGTCACCAGATTGAAGAGGGTCTCAAAGAACAGTTTAATGATGCCGAAATTGTGATGTCTGTCATGATATAAAACCTGGTAATTTCAAAGACGTGCTAATGAACAATGATGAAATGACTGTAGAGGACAGTAGAAAGTAGAGCTCAAAGTGTCATGGTCTGGAGTCTGGTGACTCCATGTTCATGTTTTGTGTTTATTAATATTTAGAGTTTTCAGGTTTGTTGTTGTTTTTTCCAGTGTTTAGGTGTTCTCTGTGCTTCCTTTGTGTTTCTTGTGTTCATCTCATTTTACTTTGACGGTCCCGTGTCTCATGTCAGCGTGTCTAGTTTTGTTTTCCCTTGAATGTTATGTCTTATTACTCCCAGCGGTGCTCCTAGCCCTGGGTTTCTCTCTATCAGTGTCGCGTCGTCCCCTCACCACTCCTATGTGTATGCGTTTTTCCTTCCGAGTTCCCTAGCTCTGTTAGCATTTAGTTTCGAGTTTTGGTTTGTTTTTTGCAAGTGTTTTTTCATGGTGTTTTGCAAGTGCAATAAAGCAGCCTCCTTTGGTTAACACTTTGAGTTCGAGTCCTGCATTTGGGTCTACATCCTGCCTGCCACACAGCCGTATCATGACAGAACAATGTGACCAAACAGTGGACCCAAAAGTGGCTGGATCATCCTGAGGAGAAGTATTGCTTGGTTTCCGGTCTCCCCTGGCTACTGAGTTCCCTTCATCCGCTTATACAGGATTTTCTCCTTAACACTTTGCATCTTCACTCACCAACTGCAACCAATCACCTGCCACCTCCGCCGGAGGATTTGCTGCCTGGCCTGCCGGAGGACTCGCTGCATGAACTGCTGGACGTAATGTTACCATTAGCAACTTTGACATAGAGGCATGTGGCTCAAGTCACTTCCATTAATATTTATGTGGCGGGGTGTGGTCAGTGGTGCAGCTGCGGCAAGGTGGACACACCTGAGTAGCATCAGTGATCATCTGTATTAAAAGGCTGTATTGGGTCTTGAGTGTTGTTGTTAGTAGTGTGTATGTTCGGCTGCAAGCTGAAAGGCTGCAGCCGTGTCTCTAAAAACACCAGCCACCAGCCAGGTGATAGTACCTGATACCTGGTACTTTTTTAGTACCTACTCCGTCAGGGTTCCAAGAGATTTGAGGTGATGCCCAACAGTGTGAGCATTCATCCATCCACCTATCATCCAGTAGAGTTAGAAGTCTCGCCTGTATGGGCAGTTAGCTGCCAGTGTCCATCCCAATTATCAGACTCAAGCACCCACCAACCATCTGGGACCAGCACCATTCTTTAGCAGCACAAAAACCCATCATAACATCATTCCAGTATTTTTTTTTTTAAATTTATTTATTTGATTAGCATTCAAATCTCTCAATGAATACAGAATAAAGATCTACCACAAAGTAAGAATGCACGAGATGAGGCTAATCAAAAAGGTACTGGCTGAAGCACATGCTTATTATGCCAAGCCTTTTAACAAAAGATCATTTAGCATGCAGCTCATGTAGATAGAGCTCGAAGCAAAAGAGTAAAACAAAACAAACAAACAAAAGAACAAAACAAAACAAGTATAAACCTCATTCCTCCCTTGCATACCAGCCATCATACATAACTGCACAAAAGAGAATGTAAAACTCCTTCTATTCCAGCCCCACCAGTTAAACTCACAGAAAGATTGCAAGTGTCATGGATGCACCAGATATCCGTCGTGGGGATGTGGGGACTTTTGCGAATTTTGTGCTGCAGATTTGTGCTCTTGTTGGTATACTGAAGACCCTTGGTCTGGATGGTTAAGTGAAACTGATTTGCGGTTCTCACGTGTCATGACTCCTTAGTAAGCTGCCAGCTGAAATGAGGTTTGAGTTTTGGAGACACATGTGACTGGTTGAAGCTGAAAACATGGAAACATTTAGATACTTGGTAAGTTTATAGCAAAAGGACAGAGAGAGGACCATCCAGAAATCAGCACCTGAAAGAGTCAAAGCCAGTAACACGCACAGCCACTATACTCCATGGCACAGAGAATCTGCTGGCAAAGCAGTCTATTGAGCTACTGAACTGCAAATCGTCTGCTCAGAGCAAGAAAGGCCCACTGAAAGCCTACTGTCCATACTGCAATACAGAGGACTAACATTCAAATCCTTTGATAAGGTTCAAATCATAGACTGGGTTAAGACAAACCAACATTGCTGGTGATGTGAAAGATCACATCTAGCAGTACAGTGCAACCTGAAGAAAGTGTGCACCATACATCAAGTCAAACATCTCGGGATCCTACAGGAGGTCAACATCAAGAGTGTGAAGGAAGGTACTTTCCTGGTGAGCTCTGCCACCGAAGTCCTCCAACTAGACAAACCTTCAGACCTCTCCTGTGTTCTGCTTAAAGTGATCAAAGTCCTACTGAAACATGGAGACATGACACTGGACACTTATGCTGTCTTGCATGATGGCTCTGACTGCACCATGCTACGTTCATCTTCAGCTTAGCAGCTAGGATTAACAGGCACTCCTGAGGACCTTTCCATGAGAACTAGCAAATATTTCATGCCTTCACTACTTAGCGTTTTGATTTAGCTCAACATTCATATCCAGCTACTTTCCTCAAGCAATCTACGGACTTCTCAAGTATTTACGCCTACAAACCTTCAGCCAAGTTTCGCAGCTGCACCTTATAAACCCTGCAGAACCTGTGCACTTTGAATCACTAGGGGGGACAGCTGCAAGGGTTGGACACTGCAAGACACAGCAAAGACTCTTGAGTCACAGCTAGAGCTGCAACTGTGCCTCCTGCAGCCCCCTATCTGTTGAGCTTCAGAGGCGTGTTGAAAAACAGTGGCAAGTTGACATTCTACCATAAAAAAGTGAAAAGGAGGTAACAGTGTCCAAGGAGGATCAGAAAGCCCTTTAGATACTGTACCGGTATGCCAAACCCTTGTTGAGGAGAAAGGATATGCCATTTTTCCAAGCAACCCAAGAGGCAATATTGCCAAACTATAAGAGTATAGAGAAACATCTAAGCAATGGGTGCTGCAAACAATGCAGAAATTGAAAAACTGGTAAGCTGTGGTGTTGTAGCCAAACTGCAACCGGATGTTACCTCCCAAGAGCAAAGAGAGATGGTAAATACTTCATCACATGGTCCAGCGCAATGGCAAAAATAGAATGGTCTTGAACTGCTCCTTTCATTACAAGGAACTTAATTTGAACAAGACTCTATTGCCTGTCTTGAGTTCTTCCCCGGTTGGAGTGCGCTTCAAGGAGCACAGCATCAGTGATGTAGGGGCATGTTTCACCAGGTGTGCCTACTCTCCAAAGACAAACAATTCTTGAGGTTTCTTTGGTGCATAAACAGAGATGAGCCCCCATCCATACATGGATAGCAGGTCCTTCCATTTGGGAGTACCTGTAGACCATGTTGTGCATCTTTTGCTTTTCAACCTGCTATCAACATGTCGTCCTACACAGCAAACCCACAGAGGATGTAAGGTTTTTAATCCATCAGACAGTGATTCTATGTAGACAATTATCTGAAAAACTGTTTCATCAGTTAAAACTGGGGTGAAGCGCACCAAAGCGTTTGATTTAGTTGTGATCATGTGACCTGTGTGTTTTGAAAGGCATTCTTTTCTATAAGCTTCTGCAGCTTCATAAAGTTTCCGACTTGTGATTTCCATAAGGGAAATTTGGATGCAATCCAACAATAAAAACAAGGCAGACATTAAAAACTGAAGAAAAGAATTTATTGTACACAAAGCTGACAGTTTCAAAACAAAACATATCCAGTTTAAGTCCAGGTTATCTATTCCTATCAGTAAAACACATAAAACAACTAAAAAGTTCAAGGTCAAATTTATTTATATAGCACATTTCCATTGATTACTGTGGATATATTTCATGGAGCCTCTCGACAATGGTGAAGCCCAAACTTAAGAAGAACGATGCGAGCGATGTAGGCCTCGAAGCCTCTTCAGACTCTGGTCTGGTGCGCCCCCCCGCCTGCACTGGAAAAGGATGAATGCGAGCCGTCGAATAAAGCGCTACTAACCGCTATAACTAGCTTACGTTCAGAGATAAATTCCATCAAGTCTGAATTGTGCGCTACACGGGACACTCGCATATTAGAGATTTCTACCACCATAAGAGGCGAGATATCATCCTTGAACCAGAGCATCCAGGCCTCAATTTCGGACATAAAAAGCGATGTGGCCAGGCATGATAACACTTTAACTGAACTGCAGGCCTGTGCCTCAAACCACTCTGACACCATCGCCACTCTCAAGGCCACTGTGGAGCGTTTGTCTACAGAGTTAAAGAAGTTAGATGAGAAATGTGAAGATCTTGAGGCACGCTCCAGGAGGAATAATGTAAGAATCGTGGGAATACCAGAGGGCACAGAGGGAGTTTGTTTCGCAACTTTTGGCAGAGGCGCTATCTCTCGAGGAGAAGCTACTTATCGATCGAGCACATAGAGTGAATCGCCAACGTCCCAAACAAAGTGATCCTCCTCGGCCCATCATCTTGAGATTGCTCTACTACAGGGGTTGGCAACCCTGGGCACACGTGCCACAGCTGGCACGCGAAGGGTTAAATAATGGCACGACCATAGCTGGACTGGCCAGCGGGCATTTATTTGCCCGGTGGGCCGATGTGATATTTCATTTTTATGGGCCGATGATTTTTTTTTTTTTTGTAACGGTATAAACAATGAAAGGTGGTGGATTGGCCAGATGCTGGTCGTTGTGTAAAAATAACCCAGGATATACAGGAGGAGGAGAGACCCAAGGCGGTGAACTGAACTTCAGGTAAGAAGTTATGAACTGCAGTCTATCTGGGTCAGATATAAACCAAGTTTAGATGTTGTTTATTTTCGTTGTGCTGACTTTTTACAGTCAGTTACAATCAATAGCGGTTTTTGATACGGGCGACACAGGCGGTTGCCCGGGGCGGCATCGTGGTGGGGGGCGGCATCACGGGCATCGGCAAAAAAAAAAAAAAAAAATGCTCGTACTCATGCTGCCCCGACGCCAGCCAGCGCATATTGGGAATGGTACAGGCACCGATCGGTTTTCTATCGCCCATTTGCTGGGAGTAAGGGCGCCCTTCGTTTGCGACGTGCGCCTGCTGCTTGCGGTGCAGAGAGGAGAGGGCGGGGCGGCGGGGGATTTTCTGACCGGCTGGAGCAGCATCTAATAACCATCTCGCAAAGTAAAACAAAATAAAAACAAACCAACAAACACAAAAACATCAGACATCATGATACAGATTTGTAATTTGCACCGATGTTTTTTCGAAATTCTATACACAAAAAGTGAGCGCGAGAGCCCTCGGTGCGCCTGCTCGCTGCTGAAGTCAAAGTAAACTTTGTCATCTCCGCTACATACAGTCCAGTATATAGAGAGACGAGACGGCGAGGCTCCAGTTACAGCAGTGCAAGTAAACAAACAATAAATATAAGAAGAGTAAGAAAATAAATATACACTTTAGGACTCGGGGTAAAGGGATCAATAACAGTTTAAAATTTATAGTTTGATGATTTAAAGTCTCACACACACCCATCGAAAGGGGAGGGGCCGGCTGCTTCCAAATAGAGCACATTTCATTTATAATGTTGTAAATCCAAGCCCATTATGTATTCATGATTTGAATCCTGGGTTGTGTGAAATCTCAGAAATGCACCCTAGACAAAGTGAATCTGTGAACTAAGGTGCAGGTGTGTTAGGTTATGTTGTGGTGATCCTTGGGTTGGGGGATGGGTGTTCATACTGGAGTGCAAAATTAAAACCAATGGAAGATGGACAAGAAAAGTTCAAAGCTATCAGGTCCTCAGTTTAGAAAAAAGAGAAAACAAGAGGAGGAGAAACGAGCAAAAGATACAGGTAAGCAGATGTCTGATTGGACAATGGCAGGTCATCCTGAAACAATCAGAATCAGAATACTTTATTAATCCCTAAGGAAATTATGTGAGTTACAGTTGCTCCAAGAAGAAATGGTAAAAATAGCAACAGTAACAGACTAAACTCCAAACAATACATTATGTTACAGATTTTAATATTAATTAGTCATTGTCAATTGTTGATTTGTCCTGTTCTCATTGTATGACAAATTATGATGGCTGTTTGGTAGCCATTTGCATACTATGCATACTCTCTCTCTCTTCATATGTGTGTGTGTGTGTGTGTACAACAGTTTTATGTTAATGTACAATCCTTAATATGTTTTGTGTGTGGCAGAGGGAGTGTTCGAACACGCCAGAGGGAGTGTTTGCCCAGGGCGCCAAACTGGCTAGGACCGCCACTGGTTACAATAACTTGTACTGCGTGCTAGCTAGCATGACAGAGTTTCTATACATTGGGTGGGTGCTATGATGTTACTGATAGTGCACTATTAGACGGAATCGTCCCGTATTCAGAGAAAATATTGCGCGTTTCGTATTGAGCTGAAAAGAAACACAGTTTGTCCCGAACTTCAGCTAGAATGAAAAAGAGACAAAGCTGGAGTTATTCTGTCTTTGCTGCACAGCTCTTTCTTCTTCTCTCATTTTCTCCCCTCCCTCTCCTGTTGCTACTTCAATCATGAAACTGATCAATGATCAGCTGATCGGCTTTTCTCTCTCGTTTGTTTATCGCCCACTTTGCGCCTGAAAGAGGAAACCAGCGGATGTCGCGCTAAACAACAGCAGCACGTTTAAGCTTGATCAGCTGTTGTTAGAATTTATTTAATATTACGGTAATTTCTAGTATCAGCTGATGTTTGCTGGAGCCACAGCTGTAAAAGCTGCTGGTCATGATGTCGGTTTGGTTATCTGAGGAGAGGGAAACATGAAGATGAAACCAGGAGATGTCCTTATTGAATCATCAGAGCTGAACAGGTGATGGAGAAACAGGTTTACCTTTTAGGTGACATGAATGAGTTGAAGGGGAGTTATGAACTGTTTCTGAGAGACAAATAACCCCAGGATCCTTTTCTAAGTAGCTGACAGCTGGTAACTGTGCAGGGGCAGGCCTAGCAATGTTTTGCCAGGGGGGCCAGGTAGGGCATTAACAGGGAAAGGGGGGCACAAAGAAATACTTTTCTTTCTTATTCTCATTTAAAATGTCTCGCTTTTAACAAATAATTATCTGAATCTTACAACAAACGTTTTCATCTGATGTAAAAAGTATAGAAATCATACATATACCAACAAGACTGTACATCACTGTCACAACAGCGTTTGTTTTCATTCAAAGGCTTTATGGCTTTAATACCTGGGGGGCCGGTCTCTTGTCAAAATGCCCGTGCCGATTTTTTGTTCCAGTCCAGCCCTGGGCACGACACGCAGTGAGTTTATCTGAGAAGGTGCATTAAAAAATAAATGGCCGGGCCATCACTACCTGGCAAGTTTAACTGTCTTCAGAACATTGCAGAGGCCTTATTGACTCTGGCTCTCCAGATCTGTGTGAGAAGATTTTCTCTCACATGACTGTCCTCAGGTAGCCGTCTGAACGCTGGACACTCGGAGACCTGTATCTCTGAGTGGGAGACCAGAGATCACATTAAAATGTGTATCTCTGTATTAACAGACATGCCATATTGGCCCAGTTTATTTTTCTATTCATTGTTGTGAGGAGACAGTCAATAGCATTTGCATTTTCTGTTGTACAGTTCATTTGCTGATGTGGAGTTCTTGTTATGGATCAAATGTCTTTTTTTTTTTGTTTCAAAATATCTGATAACTATTCACTGATAGCTGCCAACATCTGCGAACAAATGTAATTCTATAAAGTTGTTCTATATAGTGTTTAACTGTTAATATAGAGCGTTATTAAATTTATTGCTAATGCAATCATATGGAAGATTGACTTCTGAGGAAATTTTAGATGGCACTCATCAACCAAAAGGTTGCCTACCCCTGCTCTACTACCACGTTCGCAGAGAACAGGAACCTGACGTATAAGGGGCTTAAAATAAACATCTTCCCAGATTTCCCTCTCTCTGTTGTCAAGCGCAGAGCCACATTTGCAAATGTGAGAGGAATGCTACATGGGATGCCCGGCGTCGGGCACGGACTGGTATACTCTGCAAAGCTGTTAGTGACCCATGGTGATGTGAGGAAAACTTTTACCGATCCCAAAGAGGCCCTCGACTACGCAGAGAAGCACCTTTCCCATCCACCTTAAAATGTATTAAAAGCACAGATATATCTATATCTATAACATTGACACAGGACTGTGTTTTTTCTTTTCTATTTATATCCCACTTAAATGTGAATACGGAGCGTTTATTACTATTGACGAGCTGTCAGTTAGAAGGTAAGAGTTACTAGGTTAACAGAGGTTAGCAGTAACAGTACGGGGAAGTATATTGTGTTGTTCTTTATTTGATTTTACTTTACTTTTTGATTGTTATTTTACCTGTTGTGAGTGCTTCCCGTAGTTCTCTTTTCTCACGCCGCTGCTTGTTTACCCTTGTATATGCGGCCAGAGTTCACACCCATGTTTACTGATTTAAATCTGTTTTTAAATCTGTTTCTGCTGTCTCCCCTGCCCATTCAAAAGTCTACATATGATGGCAATGTGGTAATACATAGCACCATACGTATTCTTAAGCAGATTAAACTACACTTTAATTTGAAGTCTCTATCCCCCATTGCACCCATTGTAGGGAATCCATGTTTTAAACTGTCTATTCTAGACAATACATTTAGACTTTGGAAACAGGTAGGACTTTGCACAATCAGTAATCTATACTGGGAGGGTGTCTTTGCCTCTTTCAAGCAGCTACAAGAGATATACAAGCTATCAGGGAGAGACTTTTTAAGATACCTGCAGATAAAGGACTAATAATATTTCCTGACATAGTCTCTTATTTATCCAGGTAAAAATCTCATTTCCAAGAGAGAATTGGCATCATGGCAACATTAGGTTGCAACATGTACAGGGCTTCGAGAGTCTCAACATTTCCGGTCTCGAAAAGTGTCTCCAACTTTCACCTTGTAGTGAGAAATTTATCTCTGGCACCTATCAGAATCTAATGTCAATAAGCCCTGTGACCTCATCCTTTATCAAATCTAAATGGGAAGAAGAATAAGGGATCACAATCACAGACATTCAATGGGAAGAAGGTTTACAAAATATCCATAAATGCTCCTATAATGCAAGACACTGCTTGATTCAGTTTAAAACTTTACATCGTCTACACTTTTCAAGAGAAAGGTTAAATAAAATATACCCTGAGGTCTCTCCTATCTGTAAGAAATGCTCCCTAGCTGAAGATACGTTAAGCCACAGTTTTGTTTTTTGTCCCAAGGTAAAAAAAATATTGGGCCGACATCTTTGATTTAAGCTCTCAAATTCTTCATGTGCAGTTGAACCCTGATCCACTAATAACTATTCTGGGTGTATTTGATGATACTGTGGGAATAGTCCTTGCAAAGTGGTGTTTTATATCCTATTGTATTGTTATTGCAAAGAAACTATAACAAGTTATAACAAGCAGTTATAGTTTCTTGTCTTCTCATTAGGACAAGCTAGCTGGACAGCTGGGACCGGGGTTGTGGGTGTGTGGGAGGGTATTGTACCATGTTATGTTATGCTACATTTTGTTATGCTATGTGATGTTAATGTACAAAAGTAGAGCAACTATCTGATGCTCTAAATTCCACTGTCATACAAACATGTGAATTGCTCAATAAATATATCTTGAAAGAATTAAAACAATAACTAATATTATTAAATAAGACCAAAATGCTTGGGTCATAATGTATTAAAAGCCAGGCCATAAAAATGTGTCTTTAGAAGTGATTTAAATTGATCAAGTGCTTGTGCAGATCGAATATTTATTCCAAAGTCTGAGACCTGCCACAGAGAAGGCTCTATCACCACGAGATGTGAGTTTAGCCCGAGGGATATATAGCATTAATCTTGAACTGGACCTCATGTTTTTTTCTGGAGCATAAACAGACAGGAGCTCAGACAGATACTGAGGTAAAAAGAAAACTGTTGCCTCACAAACTGCTTGTCAGATTAACTTTTACCCTGAGCACATCAGCAGAATTACCCACACTTTATAACAGCAAAACAATAGCAGGATGAACTAACGAAGCACAAAATCTTAATATGAAAACTAAATATAAAAACATAATAATAAAAAACATTGGGTGGGGGCTGGGGGGTTAAACTACAAATCAATTGATAGATAACTTAGGTCTGCCCTAAAGTGTACCCTACTTTATCTCCCTTCTGGACTATCCAGTGGGCTAAAACCTACAAAGTAAACATGAATTTGATGAGACTTGAAAATATGAATTGTTTACTATAACCAAAGATTTCTGCAGTCAGTCTCAACCTGCTGGCCTGCTTTTTAGAAAGAATGCAGGTCAAAGAAACAGGCATGGGCTTCACATTTTGACCTGAAAGCTGTTTCCTTGTTTAGTCAATTCTATATGTATCAAAACCCAAAATAAACAAATATTTAGAAGGTCATATTGATTGTAAAAAATTGAGGCGGATATCAACAGCAATCCCTACTTTTTAAAAAAATTACATTTCTAGTTTTTACAGTGCTATCTTTGCACATTTTTGCATGAAATTTGGGATTTAACTGATCTGATCGTTGCATTATGTTTTCAATATTACAAACTTTTTATACACATGAGCAAAGCATGAATGATCTATCAGTTAACAGACGAATATAGATTTACCAATGTTGTAGCTACAGCAGTGTCCATAACCTTAAGACCATGCTGTATAACTGACATCACTGACTCTTGGTCTCAGTAACCAGCTGCTTTGCCTTTTTTCCTTTCATCAGACCATGCAGAGATACAGCTGCCCGCCTTTTCCACAGCGTTAACTGTGTTGTAGAATTTTGCTATTTTATGTCCCAGAGCTTCAAGACCATCAACTACATCCTGCAGGGCAAAGAGGAGAGAGACTCAGATGGAACAAGAGAAGTAGAACTTATTAATTTATCATTTAAATACATTGAATAAATTACCTTTTCAAGCTTGGGTTCAGGTTTTACTTCACTTTTAGAGTCTACAAGAACAACAGGCGTAATAATTGCCTCCTTAAGGCTCTTTCCAAACCAAAGGTGGTTCATGAGCGCCTTGGAGAGAAAAAAAAATGAGATGAGAAAGTGATGATTACAGGATAAATTAGGGTGAAGAATCTTGTTGCTATGATGCAAGCTTTAACAGCAAAGACCAGCATCAGTCCACATCAATTTATTTTATTTAATATGTAACGGCACCTTTGTGTGTACCATGCATACATACCGAGGCCACAGCCGGTGGAATCGTTTCAGAACCAGACCCTCCAATCACCAGCGTCTTCGATGGAGACTTCAGCACAGAAGGGGCCATATTGGAGGGAGGCCGCTCCCCTGAGAAATACAACAAAGACCTTGAATGACAAAACTAGAAAACAGAAATCAGTCTGTACACACATATCTGTGCATAAATCATTTACACAAATGTTTCATACACGAATCAGTTACTGTATTTTCATGCAGTATTTTCATACCTGAATTTTTTATACTCTACAACAGGGGTGTCAAACTCCCGGCCTCGAAGGCCAGTGTCCTGCAGGTTTTAGATAAGACTCTGGGAGAACACACCTGAATCAAATGATTAGTTCATTACCAGGCTTCTGGAGAACTCCAAGACATGTTGGCTGTATCCCAATTCAGGGTCTGCAGCCTTAAAGGCCGCATTTTAAGGCCGATTATGTTAAAGTGAATTGTTAAATGTTTGTCATTTTTATGCTTACCATTTCTACATTGTTTTAACTCTGTGATGAAAGAAATTATTTCTTCCCCCCTCCCCAGATTCTCGAGGTTCTGGGTGGGGGCTGTAGTGTTTTATCACAGGCACATCCTTGTGAAGGTCTGTTTGATGTTGGTAAACTTCCTCCCCTTTGTATGGCTTCACTTTGTTATCTAGGGTGAACCATGAATTGGGTGTGGGGGAGACTACCCTCTTTATGACCAAGGATGTTGCTCCTGCTTTTATGCTTTTATGACCCTTTTTGGTCAGCAGGAGAACACACACATACAGTGCCTTGTCTTTGTAACCAAGGGGGGTTATGAGGGGAGGTGTTTGTAAACTATTGTTTATTGTGTGAACGTTTTCAATAAAAGGCAGCGAGAGGAGGCCATCATCGGGGTCACTCGTAAGGAGATTCGAAGTGCGTTTCTGAGATACCGACGAGGCCTCCCTTGCAAGTAAATCGATTGATCGCTGTTGCCTTGTTTTTCTTTCACGGGAATAAGTCCTGGATACAGCAGGGTCTGAGTTTAGACCCAACAGATTACGTCACAGCGACGCGACGAAGGCTGTCCCAATTCAAAGGCTGCTCGAAATGCTGCCCTCAAATGCGTCCTTCATTTCCCTGAATTTTAAGGATGTAGCAGTGTAGACTTCGTGGCCCAACATATCCCATAATGCATAGCATGGCGGTGGGTGTCGATAATTTTGCCAAAAAAAAAAAAAACGGCGGATGAGGGGCGCCCGAAGAGTAAACTTTAAGTAAGTACTGAATATTATGTCACTTATTTATGTGCAAATGTTTAATAACGAAGAACATTAAACATTACTGTTGGCCACATGTTGGCAAAGTTATGTGACATTAGTGACGTTTGTGCTAACTTGGTTTTAAAGCCTTTACTTTAAAATATACGCCGTTCAATAGCTGAGCTTAATCTCACAGAGAATGATCAAAGCTCATGTAGAAACAAACAAACAAATGAACAAAAAGGTTTCTCCTTCATTCCTGTCAAACAAAGCTGTATGAAACGTTTCCAGCTGTTAGTATCATGGTTGCTAGGCAACCTGGGCAGCGCGACGGAGGCTAGACCGTCCCATTTCACAAGCCTCGCACTTCCGGCCTCAGCGGTCTTTGATTACGCGGCCCTTGTGGACCGTTAAGGCTGCGTACTTTAAGGCTGCAGACCCTGAATTGGGATACAGCCGCTGAGGAGGTAATTTATCTGTGTTTGATCAAGGACACATGTAAAATCTGCAGGACACTGGCCCTCAAAGCCTGGAGTTCGACACCTGTGCTCTACAAACAAGTTTAGAATTGCATCCGCCCATGCTTATCAACAAATGATGAAAGTGCACACACAACAAGTGAGTTATCTCTACTGAATCTGTATCAAACTAAAGTGAAATGTCTTTCAAAGTGCAGCTATTACTGAGACTCTGTCAGTGTGTTAGATTAATGTTTGAATGATGCTATGTCCAAACTGAATTATACAGAACCTTGAACACACTTGAATCAATATTATAGATCTATATATAGATTCATCCATCGATTATCTTCAGCTTATCCTTCTCAGGGTTGCAGGGGTGGTGGAGCCAATCCTAGCTACCATAGGGCGAGAGGCAGGGTAAACCGAGGTCAGGTCGCTAGCCGGATGCAGCGCTAACACAGAGAGACACTCGCATTCACACCTATGGGCAATTTAGATTCACCAATTAGCCTAACCCTACTAACTGCATGTCTTTGGACTGTGGGAGGATGCTGCAGTACCCAGAGAGAACTCACACAAACATGGGGAGAACATGCAAGCTCCACACAAGTGGGATCAAACTCAGGGCCTTCTTGCTATAAGGCAGGGGTGTCAAACTCAAATACACAGTGGGCCAAAATTCAAAACTGGAACAAAGTCGCGGGCTAACATTAATATTTATTGAAATATATTTATTCCTCCAGATATAAGAATGAATCTTTTCTTATGGACTCAAACACGTTTTGCTGAAAAACTGAATATGGAACAAGCAAAGCTTAATACTAAACAATATATCTATTAGCTGTATAATACCAGTAGGCCAGCTCTAATAGTAATTTGGTATGGCTTTGCGGGCCAAATGTAATTAGGCTCCGGGCCAAATTTGGCCCGCGGGCCAGAGTTTGACACCTATGCTATAAGGCAACACCGTGCCAGTGTGCTGTCCTCTATATAATTTTAAATGAATATAAATATCCATATACCGTCAAATCACAATGGTACATTTATATTATAAGGTTAACCCACTTCAGTAGAGAGAAACCCCCAACAATAAGAAGAGCCCCTTATGAGCAAGTACTTGGTGACAGTGTGAAGGAAAAACTTCACACAACAACACGTTGACATGGAAACAGATTTTACTACAGCAGTAGTAAAACTGTGCCTGTTCTTGAACATTCAAACATTTTAGCAGGCTATGGTATTAAACAGAAAATGCAATTTTAGTCCAAATTCACATGATGTGTTTCAGTTTGGCAAAACATCGTGGAAATGATCAACAAGTTTAGTTTTTCCATGATCAACAAAATATGATGCATCACAATGAATTATGAAATGCCATTTTCTCCTCTCATTTCCTCAATGGCACTATTTTGCCATTAATAGAAATTACTTAAAGAAATATGTCCTGTCAGGAAATTAATTTCAGGAAAAAAATTAAACTCTTTGTGGTATTAGTTTTGAAATAATCCACCTTCCTCGTCTGATTACTTGTATTTCATAAATAATAAATGTAAAAAGCATCCTACTGATCTCTTACCAGGAGAGAAGCTATCAGCTCTACCACAGAAGTCAGACAGCTGGTTGTTGAGAATGATTCCAGTGCTTGGAGAGAGGACCCCGGAGCCGAATCTGTAAACAAAAAAACTAAATTAACTACAAAGCCAAGACACTCTTTGTAGTATAGAAATAGTCTAAAAATAAGTTCCTCCATAATCTCTTAAATCTTCAGTTTCAAGAAAGAAAAATATCTGATAGCTGGTTTCTAGCAGTGAAACAGAATGATGCAGGTACTGACTCGTCGTTGATGCTGCTGGTGACAGACACAGCAGATCCATCTTCAGCCAGCACAGATACATGTGTGGTGCCGATGCTGTCCAGATACAAGTTGATGCCAGGATCACGAGTCTTGTCGCTGCTGATCAAGCTTCGTTTGCTGTCTGCAAAGCTATCCTGTGTCAGTTTCTTTGCCATCTGTGTGAAATACAGAGAATTAATAAAATGAATTAATAAAACTAAATAAATATGCACATTACAGAAAATACATTGCTGTCAAGAAATTTATAAAATTGGAGCCAAATGTTAACAGAATTTTGATCATTGATCCATCACTGATGTAAGATGAATGAATGAATGAATACTAGAGGTTATAATATTGGTTAGTGATCAAGCTCAACATATGACTGCCAAAGATAGAGTCTCTGAAATTCAGTCATCTGTGTGAACTACAGAGTATCTGAAAACATCACATTACACAAAATTATACTTATATTTAAATACTAAGATAATAATAACAATAATATATACATACTAAATTAAAGACAAATATTAAGCCAATTTAGGTTTATGTGCTTTTAAAACTTGTATTTATATGTATATGTTTTAAAAGCTACATCACTGCTCAGAATGATGCTGAAATGAAAATGCTGAGACTCAAAGAAATTCTTACAGCACTCTACTGGTTCTCTTCACCCTTAGTGCTTCTATAAGAACTTTAATTGTAAGTAGCAGCCAGGTACTGATAATCAAATGCCCCTGATTGATCATTAACAAAGGTGAACACTTCTGTAAAAGCACTTTGTTAACACAAAGTCACAATCTCAACCCAACAAATTAACCTAAAGTCCAACTGTGCAAAACTCAGAGATATTACAAAAAAACCTCAACTCATTATCAGTGTGCATAAACTGACTGTGGTGGGGTGTAGTTTGTGGATGAGCTGCAGGCAAGGGGTGGTTTGTTTTGTGTTTCGTGATGTGGTATTGTTACTTTTAATTGTTTAGTCACTTAAATAGAATCATTCTTTATGCAAAAAGCAGGTGCAAATCTGTAGGATTTTGAGATACTTACTTCATCTGAGCTGAAGTTTCGATCTTTCTTTAATTCATTGGCAAATTTTAAAGCTTCAATATAACGGTGATAAAACAAAATCTTTTCATCAGTCGTCTTAGGTTCTGAATTCATTTTGTATCCTGAAAATATAAAAAAAAAATTATTTTTTGGATTGAAAACATCAATTCTTAGTGTATCACATTTGTAAAGATTGATAAGGATCATTTTCCTATATGAATCAAACTCTACATGCTAGAAGCAACAATCAGGAACCTTTCATGATGTTGAGGATGAGGCTGAGGATGGCTCCTCCTGCAGGGGGCGGAGGGAAGTACAGTTTATACTCTCCCAAAGAAATATTCCACGCATCAGTCACTTTAGCTTCATACGATGCCAAGTCCTCCCGTGTGAGGTTTCCTCCTGAGCAAGAACAGTGAAACAAATGATTCTGCTGAGCAAAAATGAACACAATGAATTTCATAATCAAGACTTTGAATGGATCGAGACAGATCACAGTGTAGCCTGTGAGGGATCATGTTAGAGTTTTCCAAAACCAATAGATTTTTGTAATTTGTAATTAGATCATTGTGCCTGGCAGACATAGAAAACGGTCAGAAAGAGAGCAGGATGAAACCCGTCTGATAATACCTGCATCCTGAATGTCACTGGTTAAATTCTTTGCTATTGTTCCGTTGTAAAACACATCTGGTCCCTCGTTTGCGATCATCTCCAAAGTGTCAGCCAGTTTCTCAAATTTCACAGTATCACCGGTCTTAAGCAGGTTCCCATTTTTATCTAAATATAACTCCCTAAAAGACAAAGACAGTGAAATAAAGCTGAACCATTAATTGTTTGCTCTTTGTATTTTTGAAATCACATTGTGGGTGTATTTCATACCGTAGTGACGTGTTACCAATGCGTGGGATGTGTTGACCTTGGTAGTAAGGAATAGGGAATCCTTCTCTGGCTAATTTGATGGTCGGCTGAAAGAGGTCGGCCCACGGCAACTTCCCATAAAGCCGGTGTGCCGCTTCATAACCTCGAATTTCCCCAGGAACCCCAATCCATTTGCTACCTGGTTAGATAGATAATGGGTAGTCAGTGCTGGAAAGTCCCACATACATTTGCTCGTGTTTTGAGTAAACTGTAAGGTCCTGACCTTTAATGATCTGAGATGATGTCTGTTATAATTTGGTGCTTTGTAAATACTCTATTCTATTCTGCTCCATTTCAGAGGGAAATGTGTGTGTTTGTAACTGATTATGTTAGAGATAACATTTTGCATCTTACAGTTATTTTAAGTTTATTTCACTATATTTACACTATTTCTGGCTCAAAGAAGCATTTAGCATATCTTATATTTACTTTTCTTACTGTTTATGCAGCCTGTGTGCAGGAGTGTAGCACAGAACTCTGGGCCCCATAAATAAATAGTGTCTGTAGCCCCCTTTCTTTCCTTGATTCATCTTTCTCACACATATTCTAATGTCTAATTTCTTTATTTTTTAATGTCTGCCACAAGTGAACTGCTCCAACTACTCCCAGTTCTTATTGCTGTCCATCCCATACTCAAATGCTGTCAAAAGACGCTTCTTAACAGAGACTATGCTGATTCTACATATGGATCCACAGCTTCCCTTCAAAGTCAACACACTATAGACAATCAGGGAGTAATGCATGAAGGTCATTTGTACTCTGCTGACAGGAACATATGGGACAGGGACATGTGCATCCACAGCAGCCTGTGTCTCTGGCCCCACTTTAGCATCTCACAACATTTCCAGCTTCACCTCCACAGACAGATAATCTGCCAGGGAACGAGTGGAGATTAGCCAAATTAGAAACAATGACTGATAAAGATGGACTTGTGAGGAGAGTTAAGATTTGTCCTGGGGAGGAATTAACATTAATTGAAGACCAGAAAATGGGAAAGATGGGACAGCATTCTGGCAAGCTGTCTATTGTTGAACAGCCCATTCAGTAACTGATCTTGCTCTTAGAAGCTGTTTAATGCGACGATTATATCTATATCTGGCCACAACCAGGCTCTACCACAGGTCGACTGGGTCTACCTTTTTTTTCCCCCTGTCAGTCAGCATGTTATCCTCAGTAGCCTTTTTTCCTTTATTGATTTTATTGACAGCTTTTTGTCTACATGAGGTGCAGGAACAGTCTGCAGAACAAGGGAAATCATACTTCTTACTCCTCTCAAAGGGAACAAGGTGGGATTTTACATCTTTTAGAAGCTTCTCAAATGTGATCATCAGCAGAGATCTCATTCCATCTGATTTAACTGATTTATTTATTCCATATCACTGGTTTATTTCCCAATTCTCTCACCACCCAAAGAGATTGAGCTGTAAGAGAAATCAGTCTGTTAAACTACAAAAAAAATCTGTGAAAAGAAAATGTTTTTGTTCTTCTGCTTCTTTTATCTGGAAATACAACCTAATCCTGGTCCAGATTGCAAATGCTTGAGTACTCCTTGTGATTTTAAAGCTTGAACGGGTCTTGGTATCACTCATTTAAATGTCAGAAGTCTTCTTCCCAAACTTGATTTCATGAAAATTTGGATGAAAGAGTTATATACTGATATTCTTACATTATCAGCAAAGTGGCTTACAAAATCGGTTACTGACAAAGACATTGCAATAACGCGCTATAATCTTTTCCGTTGCGACCGCACCAGAAAGGGTGGCGGTGTTGCAATTTACGTAAAAAACAAATTCCATGTTACTGTCCAATCATCAGTATCTGTTTGTAAACAGTTTGAACTTCTTGCCCTCAAGCTCTAACTTTTGAAGGGCTATTTTATTACCATTGTGGGCTGTTATAGACCCCCCTCAGCTAGTAGTGAGGCTTTAGTTTCACTTAGTGAAAAACGATCTACTTTAGATTTTAATGAAATTGTGCTGGCTGGAGATTTCAACTGGGACTGGTTGTCTTAGGGTTAGGGTTAATTAATCTAAACTCGCTTTGTGAAACCGAAAACCCAGAGTTTTCGTTAACTCAGGGTATACTTACTCAGAGTTTGCACTAAACCGGCTTCCTGAAATAGGGCCCAGGGCTCGTCGGGGGAGCTACTTAGGAGAATGTTGGAGCTCCCACTGGCGTGGGATCATTGAGTTATCGTACCAAGTTAGTGTGTGTCAGTATATGTCAGTGCTGTTCGTATATACCTGCCGAGGGTTAGTGTTGACGGCTGCTTCTATGGTTT
The DNA here is from genome assembly GCF_057382095.1 of Aulonocara sp. 'chitande type north' Nkhata Bay. Lineage (NCBI taxonomy): Eukaryota > Metazoa > Chordata > Actinopteri > Cichliformes > Cichlidae > Aulonocara > Aulonocara sp. 'chitande type north' Nkhata Bay. The sequence continues at coordinate 5,095,769 of NC_141355.1, read as the reverse complement.
CCCTGCAGAAGGAAGAGTGGTCCAGAAAGGCAGCACGCACGGGGTGTGCGGAAACACAACAGCAGGGAGCACGAACACAGACGTCGGAGGGAAGCATGCACACGGGGTTCAAGGGAGCAACGGGGAGTTATTGTGTTTACAGCTTTTCACTGTAAATAAAGAGCACTGTTTGCATCGCAGAGTCTGCGTTTTGGGTCCTCCTTTCCCCACATCCCCACGGTCTGCCAGCCAGACCATGACATCAGCTCTCCAGTCTACTCAAAAAAAGGGATGCCAGAAAAACCAAATCTGAAGCGGACTGGCTGATTTTTAGACAGCTCAGAAACCGTTCAACTTCCTTAATTTAAAAGGCCAAATCAGAATTCTATCTTTCAAAAACTACTAAACATCTGAACGATCCTAAGAAATTCTGGAAAATAATAAAATCTTCTTATGGAGACATAACTACAAATGAGATGCCAGCCTTTGTCGTAAAAGACTCCTGCACCTTAATGGAGAAATGTGATATTCTAAACTGCTTTAATGAGCTTTTTCATTCTTCAGGATCTCTATTTGAATCTTTATATCCAGATTTAAAACAGCGTAATCAACAGGAGGCTCTCTCTGCAACCACTCAAACTGAATCTTTGGTCCAACCCTTCAGTTTTTCTCCACTAAATGTTTTTGAGGTCCACAGGGCTTTAAATCTGTTGGATCTAAATAAATCTGCAGGACCAGATCAACTTGATCCTTATTGTCTTAAGTTGGCTGCAGATTTTATAGCAGAACCACTAACTTACATTTTTAATCTTAGCCTCTCGAAAGTGAGATCCCTGTAATACAGAAATCTGCCTGTGTTCTCCCTTTGCTGAAAAGAGGTGATCCTTCAGATGTTAATAACTAGAGGCCCATATCTAAATTGTGTGTTCTAGCAAAAGTTCTAGATTCAGAGTTTAGCTGTTCATTAGTGAACAACTGAAAGACTTTTTTGACAAAAATTCAGTTCTTTCCAACATCAGTCAGGATTCAGAAAACAACACAGCACACTAACTGCTGCTATTTAAGTGGTTAATGACATCATTGATTCAATGGACTGCAAACTTCCTCTTTTCTCCCAGTATCCAAGTATCCAAAGAAGTTCCACAGGGCTCCATATTAGAGCCATTGTTCTTTTCTCTTTACATAAACAACCTTTGTGATAATTTGTCAAATGCTGCATTTCATCTTTATGCAGATGATACAATTATCTATTGTTCATCTCCTTCACCAACCCTGCAATTTCTGCAGTCTGCCTTTGATGTTTTTCAGTCCCATTTAACCCAACTTAAGTTGGTGTTAAATCGATAGAAATACAAGTTCGTGTTATCCTCAAATGGCAAAGAGTTGTTAGCTACATCTCCTAAGATTACAACAATTCAAGGAACTGAAATTGAAATGGTCACATCTTACAAGTATCTAGGGATCATTATAGATCAGAATTTGTCATTTAAAACTCAAATTCAAAGGCTTGTGTCGAAGTTAAAACTAAAACTAAGTTTCTTTTTTAGAAATCAATCCTGTTTCTCCCTCCAAATGAGAAAACACTTGATTCATGCAACTTCTTTACCTTTAATGGATTTTGGTGACCTGCTTTTTATTTTTTAATGCACCTGCTCACTACCTAAAGAGGTTGGATACTGTGTACCATTGTGCTTTACTTTTTATTACTGGTTATGGAAATTGTGTACATCATTGTTCTTTGTATGCTGCTGCTAAATGTCCATCTTTCCATATTTGTAGACTCTCCCATTGGTTGATGTTTATCTATAAACCTCTCCTTGGGCTGGTTCCATCTTATTTATGTGTTTATATGTGTAAAAACCACAACCAATACAGCCTTCATTCGCACAATATCATACAATTGATTGGCCCAAAAATCAGAACAGAATTGGAGAAAAAGGCTTTTAATTACGCTGCCCCTGCTTCCTGGAATAATCTGCAGGAGGAACTGAAATGATCAGAATTGGTTACCTTGGGGGAGTTTAAGTCTGTCTTAAAGGAACGAGAGAATAACTCTTTTACTCAGTGTCATTGTATTTAATGTCGCTCTTAATTAGATCTGTTATTGTATATTTCTCACATGTTTGTACGGGATATTGTATTTTTTAAAATGCTATATCCTAATGTGGTACGTCTATTTTGACTTTTGTTGCCATGATGCCATGGCTCTCTTGGAAATGAAATTTTTAATCTCAATGAGATTTTTTACCTGGATAAAATAAAGGACTAATACTGTATGAAGACCTTATGTGTGGACATTCTCTGCAGACTCGATTAGAGTCTATTAGAGTTGGCTGTACCACAGTCACCTTTCATTATTCTCTGGGCTGCAATTGCTTATTAATCCTTTTTTGTCTTTTAACAAATGCATTTAATAAAGGCATTTTAATATTGGAAATTCCCCTAGGTGGCGGTGTTGCATTTTAAACATAAACATGTTGAATGGGCCAAAGCTCATTCAACAAGGACTGAGGCAAAGTGGAAAACTGTTCTAATGTCAGACAAATCAAATTTTTTTTTTAGAAAATGTGGATCCTGCATTCTGGGCTAAAGAGTAAAGGGCTTTAACGTTGTTAAGTGCTGCTGTTTTTGCAGCTTGTTATCAACACTCAATTCAAAACCTCTGAAGGTATGTAATTATTTTACTGCCTATAGAATTGGCTGCTTGCACATCTGGCAATGCACCAGTGCTGAAAGGTGTACACAGGCAACTTGTGCTCCCATCGAGTTGACATCTATTTCAGCAAGACCACGCTAAACCGCATGCTGCATCTATTACAATAGCATGGCTTCACAGAAGAAGTACCTGGGTGTTAAAATGGCCTGCCTGCAGTTCAAACCTTTGACCAAGAAAAAACACATCGAGTGCATCATGAAATGACATATATGACAAAAAGGACCCAGGACTGTGGAGCAGCTATCCTTTGGCAAACAAAAATGTGGGTTTTTTGACCCAGTATTTGAATTTCTCTGGTCTTGTTATATATTTCTTTGAAGAGGTATAAGATCATTTAGGTTTTTGTTGCTGACTTTATTATTATTATTTTTTTCCAATAATTATTATTTTCAATAATTAAATAAGAATAGTTGTGCACTCTTTAGTGTATTAGAGTCTTGACTTTAATTCAGTAGATGAGGTTAGAGGTGAGGAGGAGGATGACATTTTAACAAGACACCAATCATGCTGTCTCTTTCCTTCTCTTCTTTGATGACAAGAACCCTCTCAGGTGATAAAACAAAGGTATGATCCTTCATATCTTGAGTTTGACTTGCAGATTAAGGTGCAGAATTTAAAATATATCTCTACAGATAACTGACTACACCTTTAAAACCTTTGTGTTACATCTTGTGTATCATTTGGAGAAAGACCTGTTAAGACCAGTTTGGAGAAAAACCTGACTACTTCAATCTCTCTGGTTGTTTCTGAAACTAAGGAGCATGTATTTCATGGTGTTTATGCTAGATTATTCTGATAGTGTCATATACGACACCGACTCATTGTCTTTAATATCTGCTGACAGCCAAACCCTCTGTAGTGGTTTGCTTTATCTTTTTTCTTTTCTTTTTATATTATCCCAGTTTTGCTTTTTTGAGGAAAGCTGAATGAGGAATGACTCACAGTGTGCATTAGCAGTGACCTGTACAGAATAAATTAGCTGTGTCATAAAGGTGAGTCCAAGAGCAGATTAGACTAAAACCTTATAAATATTAGCATTATGCCAGATAAACAGCCCACCGTGCGGCCACTCCACGGTCCACTCTGTGGTGTTAGGACACGACTTAAGCAGGTCAGAGGTCACGTTGCTGGGGACAGTCTCTCTGGAGGTGATGATTTTCACTTTACCTTTGAAAAGATGACATATTACTACATTAATCCACAGCAGAGCTGAGCAAAGAGTAGCGAGGGTGTCTTGTTACCGGAGCTGTCCATCACAGTGAATATGACCCCGCCTCCAATCCCCATGCACTGTGGGTTCATGATGGAGGTGCACAGCAGCGCAGCAATGGCAGCATCTACTGCAGAGCCATTTTTCCGAAGAATGTCCCTGAAAGAGTTCATCGTTATCACTTTAGTGTTATTGTTATCATGTGTGCACAATTAATTTAATTTTAATCTTCATCAAAATTGTAATGTCCCACAATTAAATTGTCATGACAGAACAAAAAGAACATGCATACTCTCTGTCATATGGACCTGCATGAATAAACTTTCTGAATCCTTTATCATCCGCAACTGAAAATAGTTGTGGATGATTACTATACCTTTCTAATCTGACGTTGTTGTCCCTGGCTCTCTTTCTCTCTCTCTCCCTCCTGCTCTGTTCCTGTGCTACTGCCAGTGTAACTACCGCCCCTCCCCCCTCATCCCAGCGCAAAGCTCAAATGCGGAATGAAGCAAAAAAAAAAGTGCAAGAGGGAGAGAGGGTGAGAGAAAGAAAAAGGTGGCCATGTCATTATGTCATTAGTTCTTCTTCTTTTATACCCTTTCTTGCCAGCCACGCTGTGGAGTACTTGGACTTGTGTGATGGAGCATTGTCCTGCATGAAAATCATGTTTTTCTTGAAGGATGCAGACTTCTTCCTGTACCACTGCTTGAAGAAGGTGTCTTCCAGAAACTGGCAGTAGGACTGGGAGGCTCGCGATAAGGAGCCGGCTTGCGTCGTTCACGTCAAAGACCCGGCTCTAAGAGCCATTTCGTTCACAACTGACACATCACTAAGGCACACACAAATTCTTTTTACACATACAAATCCTGATTTACAAGTACAAAATATTTATGACCACAATTTGAGCCCATATGTTCGCAGTTCTTGGAGATTTTTTAGCGTTTGCATTTGGATCAGTGCATAATCGTATGTGTAATGTGAAAAAAAAATGTATCAGAAGTTTCAAATGTTACTCACTTTCCAATCTCCGAACAATTCTCGGAGTCTGCGGCCACTGCAGCTTTTGAGAAACGGCAATTAGGGTCCTCGTCGTCCGACGGGGCAACCTGACCTTTACTTTTACATAACCATACCCCTGACCAAATACCACCAACTATTGCACAACCAAAAAAAAAAAAAAAACAAATCCAGAAGATGGCGTGACCGTTTGGGCTGCATATTTTGGGACACCAAGAGAAGCAAGGTAGTGTCACCATAACCCCCTTGGGGCTATTAGGAGTCGTATTTGCCCCCTCAGTGTTCTTGCTGGTGCGGAAAGTACCACGCTCCTCGTCTGACTCAGACATCGCTGTTTTCTTCTCTGCGTAACCGTCAGTAGTTCACTTCCTCTGAAAGTTTACCGCTTGTTGATGATTCCCCAGACAGCACAGCTACGTGTTGCGCACATATTTCCGCTGTGTGGGCACTGATAGGCGCAGTGGCGTGTCTAGAAAATTTTTGTTGGGGGGGCCAGGTAGGGGCACAGATTTGGAGAAGGGTGGCAGATTTAATTGGCAGATAATGTTTTTAAAAAAAAATTCTACCAACCCTTAACCATAATTCAATAATCCTATAAACCTAATAACCAAATGCACTTTTAACTCTTATTAGAATGAGATTTTAACCACTACGGTGCAAAGTTTTTAGATACTGCGTTGATAAAGTACAAGAGATACAATCAGTGCTTTGTCAGTGTTTACTCAGCATTCAAGGACAGCAATATTTGCATAGTATTTTTACTGACATATACTGCACATATGTTTTGGGCAAAAACATTTTTGAATATTAAAATACGAACATTTGTAGCAAACAATTGACAAATTAGCCATTCCAATGCAAAACTTTCTCTGCCTGTTAAAAAAAGAAGATAATCTTCTCACAAACTGGTGTTTGATTTTGAAACAGGAAAAAAGTGGAGAAACAACTGAAAAGACTAATATTTGAATAAAACCTGAAAGCAAGTAAATACTTTCTATGCTGCCTTATGGTAAACTTTGGTAATATTGATAAAGAACAACACTGGCTGATGATGAAATACATTCAGCTGGCATGGTGACACTGCCAGTATAACCTGCAGGGCTGGACTGGGACAGAAAATCGGGCATTTTGACTACAGACCGACCCACCAGGTATTAAAGCCATAAAGCCTTTGAATGAAAACAAACCCTGTTGTGACAGTGATGTACAGTCTTTTTGGTATATGTATGATTTCTATACATTTTACGTCAGATAAAAACTTTGGTTGTAAGATTTAGATAATTATTTAATAAAAGCTAGATATTTTAAATGAGAATAGGAAAGAAAAGTATTTCTTTGTGCCCCCTTTCCCTGTTAATGCCCTACCTGGCCCCCTGGCAAAACTTTGCTAGACCCGCCCCTGCACAGTTACCAGCTGTCAGCTACATAAAAAAGGATCCTGGTGGGTGGTCTTCACGTTTCCCTCTCACCAGATATCCAAACCGACATCATGACCAGCAGCTTTACAGCTGTGGCTCCAGCAAACATCAGCTGATACTAGAAATTAATATTAAATAAATTCTAACAACAGCCGATCAAGCTTAAACGTGCTGCTGTTGTTTAGCGCGACATCTGCTGGTTTCGTCTTTCTGGTGCAAAGTGGGCGATAAACAAACAAGAGAGAAAAGCCGATCAGCTGATCATCGATCAGTTTCATGATTGAAGTAGCAACAGGAGAGGCAGGATGAGAGAAGAGGCAGCTGTGCAGCGTAAAGACAGAATAAATCCAGCTTTGTGTCTTTTTCCATTCTAGCTGAAGTTCGGGACAAACTGCGTCTCTTCTCAGCTCAATACGAAACGTGTAATATTTTCTCTGATTGAGGGACCATTCCATTTTTTTAAGGAGCCGTTGGCAACTCTACTAACTAACCTTATGAATAAAATAAAGTTCACTATCAGTAACATCATAGCAACCGAACAGCTGTATAAAAACTCCAAGCTGGCTAGAACGCAGTATGAGTTATTGCAACTGACAGTAAAAAGTCAGCACAACGAAAATAAACTCCACCTAAACTTAGTTCATATCTGACCCAGATAGACTGCAGGTCATAACTTCTTACCTGAAGTTCAGTTCACCTGACACTCGGACTGGCGGCTGCCTCGGGGCTCTCCTCCTGCCTCCCCTTCCCTCATCCACCTGCTGCCTCTGTGGAAGCCCCGCCATAGCCACCACCAAACAACGGAGTTATTTCTACACATCGACCTGCATCTGGCCAATCCACCACCTCTCATTGTTCATGCCGTTACAAAAATAAATAAAAAATAAGTCAAATAAGCCCGATGGCCAGTCCAGCTATGTTAACCTGCAACCAAATCTGCAGCTCCATACAGCAATGTTACGACTTAGATTACATCTTATAACTCATAACTCTTATGTTAGCTCCCCTCTGTAGCATACTGTCTGAAATATTCCACGGCTGCAATAATTCTTTAAGTGTTATTTTTTCCTTGGTATTCTAATTTCGCCGAAGTTTACTAAACTCAACAAACTTAATATTACTTACCGGGACATTTATTCTGTCCTCATTTTCTTTCACCGAAAAATTGTTTCCTGCAGTGACGTCTTTCGTGCTTGGCTCTCCTACCTTTGCTAACGTGATGCACATAGCGCAGAAGCCGATGCTGCATTCACTTACACTCGGATATCTGAGCGTCACCGTGAAAACATAATCGGACATTTGATATTTGATTGAATTTTATTGTTTTGCCTTTGGGGTGGCACCTGGGGTGGCCAGTCTGGTTGGGGGGGTGGCCTGTGCCCCCCCCCCCCCCCCAGGCCACCCCGCTGGACACGCCATTGACCATAGCCAAAGAAAGCTCGTTTATGACCAGCATCATGTAAATAAGCGCTCTGTAGAACCATCGCTCCATCCTCCAATCCAGCAGGTGGCGTCAGCGTGCCCGCAGGGTGAACGTCAGCCACAAACGAAGCCGAAGAAAACGTTAGCGTCATTTCCTGGTTGCTGTGCGACAAGCAACTGTAAAACTCGAAGCTCTGAACGCGGTCCTCTGTCATATAAATCTGCGAGTGGTCTCTGCGTGAGGCGAGCGGCTTTTCCCGGTGAGTGAGAGATTGAGCGTGAGGTCCGGAGCGCGCACAATGAATAAAAAGGGCTCTGAGAAAACACGCCATGTGGTAGCCTGGCTTAACAAAGCGGAGTGGGATCAGGTTCGGGACTACCTTTACTCGATGGACTCCTCTCTGCAGAGGTTTGCGTTAGAGAGGATATCGGCTTGGAGGGCCAGGTGCGCTGATAGTTTTCCCGTGGCCGTGGACTGCACAGCAGACCTCGTGCGCTGCCAGGTGCGGGACCGGTCCGGACAGCTTACCGGAGATGACTTGACCCTGATGTACGGGACGGCCCTGGTAAGATTTGTTAATCTTATCACGGATCGCCAGCAGGGGAGAAAGGCCCAGCCGCTGAGGCAACTGGCTGGAAACTTGAACATCCCCGAGTGGGTGGTGGATCTGAGGCACGAAATCATGCGTGGGACTCTTCCTTCTTTGAAATGGTGCCGAAAGGGATGTAAGGTGGCCCTGGAGTGGCTCCAGCAGGAGTTTTGGTCCAGACAGCTGGGAGGAGGCCCCGATGAGCAGCTCGTTGCCAGGCAGAAAGAAGTGGATGCCTGCAGAAACGCTCGGGAGCTGCTGACCTCTTTTCAGAAGGACCAGTACCAAGCTTTTGATGATGGGTCTCCTGAAGACAAGGGGAAGAGCTTGTGGCAGGCCCCCTTAGCAGACATGAGTTCGTTGCTGGGTGAGATCAAGCAGTTTGCACTGGGGTCCAGGGAGCTGTTGATTGATGTGCTGCTGGAAGACGGTTTTCTTGTTCCTACCATGGAGCAGCTGGAAGCATTAGGCTGTGCAACATCTGACAGTGCCAGTCCCACTGAGCCCAGAGTCCCACAAACCTTCCTGCGCTTTTGGCTGCCCCTGCTAAAGATGCTTAACTCTTCGTCTTTCATTCACCTCTTCCTGGAGAAGCTCTTTGTGGAACTGAAGCTGCTCAGCAAAGAGCCCAACGGTCACAGGTGTTTCTATATTTCTGCATGGATTTCAGAAGTCTTCCTCTGCAACAACAACAAATTTGAATATCATTTTGAGACAAGGTTGCAGAAGAAAGCCAGAATGAAGGACAGGATTTTCATCGACCGCATCAAGCTGAGGTGGCAGCAGCTTCTCTCTGCATGTCTGGATGCCCCCTGCATCAGCACACCTCACCTGATCCAGCTAGTCCTGGATGACATGGAGCATCCCCCCCCTCAGGAAACCAGAGAGAAGCTGTTCCAGCTCTGCTCCATCTACACACAGACAGAGCGCTCAGAGGCCAGCACACCTCTGCAGCAGCAGCAGCCCATATATACTGTGAGTATGCTGCTGGACCAGATGCAACACTCCTCACCGATGGACTCGGAGAGAAGTGAGGACCGCAAATGGGCAGACGTGCAGGCTGAAAGAGCACTTGCCCTCAGACACGTAGCAGCATCCCCGGGGCCTCGGCTCCAGCCCGGCCAGCTGAGGGCCTCCTCTGGAGCAACAGCGAGCTCAACAAACTGAAATGTGGACTGAAGCTTTTTTAAGTTACTTGTGTTATTTTTGTTACTTGTGTTATTTTTTGTTTTATGTTAAATGGTAAATGTTTTATGTTAAGCACAAGATTGTTGTTGTTGTTGTCATTCCAGCCTCCGCTGACTCTTGTTGTGCTAGAAGCAGTTTTGAAGCAAAAATACAATATTCAGAAGACAAAATGTTGTGGGAGCTTTAACCATGAGCACAGTGCAGGTTCAGCAGTTGTGATTGTTTCTGTCCAGTCGAGCTCGTTAACTAAACATGTTGGCAGAAGCAGAAATAAAACTTTCAGAAGACAAAATGTTCTGATTTAAAGAAGGACCAAAGGAAGGAAAGCATAGGTTTTGATTAAGTCTGATAAACTAGAATTATAAGGTATTGTTACATTAAAAGGAGCAAAATGAAATAAAAAGGCTATATCAAAAACAGGTTATAACATAGGAAATGTGAGGTTTTAAAATGAAGTTAGTGTCAGCGTTTTAAGAGAGTGGTAAAATGATGAGTAACGTTGAAGAATATATATAAATACAAGTCTATAAGTCAAGAACATAATTAGGATAAGGCTTTTGATTAAAGAGTCCCAACTATGATAAGTTAGGGAGATGCAGGAAAAGGTGTTTTGTTTCCTTTGCAGAAGATCTCGGCGACCACAGGGGGTGAGGATCCTGGAGGCCCGAGGCCGGATGGACCACAAGAGAGGGTCAGAGCGAGGACACAATGTATTGCGACCTCTGGTGTACCAGAGGTCGAGAGAGGGAGTGTGGAGCAGGGAAATTATTTTACTGCTATTGTTAAATAATCGTCATCGTCACCATTGCATTAATAATATAATCTGCAGCATTGATATTGCATTCAGAGGTTTAAACAGTGTGTGTCTTTCAGAAAGACTAAGTTGCAGAAAGTTTGCATTAATGAAAGCAGAGTCTAAGTTATTCTGAGGAGCAGGTTAGACGAGGCTATTTGATGAGCCTCTGGTCTGGTGGAAGGTCAGAAGTGCAACGGGTGAGATGAGAGAGCATTTGAGGACGACATATACACACACACACACTTAGTTAGAGAGAATCATTTATAGGTGAGAGGTTAGTTATGTTTACTCGCAACTGTGAAAGAGGAACAGTTTCTTGTTGTCTCGGCAAGAAAGAGGAAATACCTGGTGTGAATACGTATGAATGGACGGTGACTGGACGGACGAACTGAACTAAGGTTGGACCAACTGGACACTGAGGTAAAGACTGGACTAAGGCTAAGCACATGACTGATGACTGTTCTGTTTTAAGTTCATTTTCATGACATAGATTGGATCATGAGTGGGGAAAACTGAGCATTTTTAGTTTTGTACATTATTTTGACACATGAAATGTGTCAAAATAAAGGGGGGATTTAAGGTTTAAGTTGAAATGGGTTTAGGATCATTTTAGGACTTTTGGGGTGTTTGATGATTTAGATATGGTAAAACTGAGGCAGACATTGTTATTTTCATGTTTAAGTTGAAGGATTAAAATGAACTGAATCCTGGTTAGAAGATAAACTCTTTACACACATAAAGAGCATTTAGATTAGGGCTGAACGATATATCGCATTTGCGATAATATCGCGACATGATCAAGTGCAATTTTCTAACCGCAAAGGCTGCGATTATACTGCGATTATATTATACAATTCATGGGCTGCATCCTCCTGAGGCCGCATTTGTAGACCGATTACGTCACAGCGACGCGCCGAAGGCTGTCCAAATTACTACCATATCCCAGAATTCATAGCGCGGCCCAGCCAAACTCCAGTTTCCAGCAATGGCGGCCGCTACTAAGTTTTAAAATTACTCATACTAATCTTTCTGGGTCACAAAATAAACTTTTAACATATTTTCAGGCGAGAAAGTAGTTGTGTAAACATCAAATATCTGCTCGGTTTATCAAGATATCCCATATTTGCAAAAGTGCTTCGACGTTTTCAGAGGCGTCTGCTACCCACCAGCTCGACAGCTAGCCGGGAGCTCGAGGGTTACTGATGCGGCCGAGAACGGCACAACTCCCGGCACATCATTTTCAGATCACCGCGGAGTTTCGCTGCTCGGGTTAAACGTAATATATAAGTCACTTAGACAACCTAAAAATGTTATTGTTGGGCTTTTTTCAGTGTTTTGTTTGTTCGTGAGTAAATCGGTTTGGCTGAGATTAAAGTTATTAGATTAGATAAAATAAAACTTTATTAATCCCCCGGGTGGGTTCCTCCTTGGTTTTCACACAGCTGACTAAACGTCAAACAGAAAACTTATTAAACAGAAGTATGAGACAGTCGAGAATTTACACCAGTGTCTGGTTATATTTTAGATAGCAAGAAGCAGACGGCCGAGTTTATTAAACTCCACCGAGACAGCGGTGACGCTAATCAGAAGGCTAGACCGTCCAATTTCACGCCTTTAAATTTTAAAGGCGTGTTTGTGTGTGTGTTTATACAATTGCTATTATGTTTGCACTTTATGTGTAATGTTACTGACTGCAGAGATCAGTAAGATGTGTGTATTTTTTATTTATTAGTTTTATTTATTTAATATTATTTTTTAATTGAATGACTGTCTCACAGATGTCGAAAAACTGAGTGTGGTAAAGCCACTGATTTTTTTTATGTATATTTCTGCAATCTGCACATTGTACTGACTTTCATTTTAATGTTTACACCAGGGTTCCTTGTCAGCACTTTATGCTCAGATGTTTGTAAGCTAAAAATAAACTATTGTGTATGTTCAAATATACTGTTGTGATTGAAGAAGTTAAATAAAAATGTCAGTCATCAATTCATGCATCACCTCATGTCATCATAACAGAGGTCTGTCTTCCAGGAAAGAACAGTTTAAAATTAATGTAATATAGTATTGGCCATACTATATGATGTATTGCTTGTCTTTGTTTAATAATACAGAAGACAAAGACCTTAAAAAAATAATCGCATATCGCATCGCAATATTGGGGCAAAAAATCACAATTAGATTATTTTCCATAATCGTTCAGCCCTAATAGATAGTCACTAACAAACAGATTCAAAACATCAGATGGCAGGATGTGAACAACTTCCTGGTTTCCATACAGCTAACAACTTTCAAACAAATTTTTCCACCACTTGTCTTTTAATAGTAATGGTATCAACACTCCAATTTCCTGTGAAGTTCAGTATCGCGCCACATTTGTTATAAAACTAATACAAATGTACCTAAAACCAGATTATAAAATTTTTTAAAACAGCTCAAGTTAGAATAAAACCTTTCAACATTTTATAATAACATGTTATACATGAAATCTGCAATCAGCCATGCAAGCTACATTAAGTAAAGTTAGAACAGAAGACATTGATTCAGAACTTTCTGCACCTTACCGTTTTCTTAAAGACAGAAATTAACTTTTTTCAGAGCAACTTGCCACGAAACCCAAAAACAGTAAATCAAAACAAATTGCCATTCTGTTTTACACAAGTTGCATTTGAGTTGAACATGTTGTCAAATAGGTTAGACTTTGGTTAAGAGCTTGGTTTTGAAGCTTCTTATCCTCTGGGAACAGGTAGATGTCAACTCCATAAAAATGTGTTGCACAGCTTCAAATGTGTACTTGAGTTCTTTGGGAAACTCCATGTTGAGCCCATAAAGTAGGCCAAACAAGTAGGCAAAGGCAGTGGGAAGGTCTGGCAGATCATCAAGAATAATGTCCTCTTCCAAAACAATGGCAGTGTTGACCACTGTGGACTGCGAGTTGGGTCCCACGTAGTCCTCCAGAACAGTGAGGATGCCCACCGTAACACCTCGGGTTGCCCTCTCAACTGGATCTGTATCCTATGCAAAATAAAAAACAACAGTACATATAAGTCTCTGAAAACCAAAACTGAAGATTGAGTAGATTTGCATACTCACCAGACATGTTAAGAAGAGTTTGGTCTCGTCGTCGCGAACAAATATCGGTAACCCTTCCAAACTGATGGTTCGTCGATGCTGGACTATGTTTGAGACCTAAAACAAGGAAATCAAATAAGACTCAGTCTCATTTATAAACCTACCATTTTGTTTTTAAAACACATTAAGTGTTGTTGCTCAAAATACAGCCTTAAGAAATAAGATGTTGAAATGAGTTATTACAGATAATTGGTCATGTTTTTGTCAGTTTTTTTTATTTATTTTTTAAGTAATTTTGATGTGCAACAAATGTAGCACACTTATTACAACATTTATAACAAAAAGTGCCATGAGTGGGATGAGAGTTGAACTGTCTGTCATTACCTGCAATCTGCCAAACAGCGCTGCTTGTTAGCTTGTAATCCCATTCAGGACACACTTTTTGAAAACTAACAATTTTTACATCAATTTAGTAAATATTTAATAAAGTATCTTTCGTTACAGTGGGAACTTCAGGTTCCTCATAAACCAGACACAAATACATTTTTATATATTACCTGTTCATCAAACTTCTGCAACAGGGAATCCATGTCATTGCGGAAAGCAGCTTTTCTAATTCGATACAGCTTAATCAGCCGAAGTGAGTAAGTGTCGAGGGCAGTCATGAAGGTCCCCATGAGATCCTTGGTGGTAATGCGTGAGAATTCCGCACAAATCTACAAAGCAACAAAAAAAAAAAAATATAGAAGAAAACTTTTAAAGGTACATTATATAAAAATCACATTGTTTTCAAATTTGGTTAAAAGAGCTTAATTTCAAAACATTTAGTTAGTCTCGGTTGATCTATTGGTCAGGCCTTGATTGGATTTTTTTTTTTCTTTTAGTGGTAGTGGTGGTACAAATTATAACTGACGTATTAAAAAAAAAAAACAAAAAACAAGAAAAATCTGATCGGCAGATTTTACAGTAAGTCTATAGAATACCTAATCAAATGTTGATAAGACAAAATAATGGTTTCAATTGTTACAGGATGTATTGCAGAAAAGAAATAAATCAATAAATTGTATTTTAAATTCATTGAAAAAATTCCATTAATTTTATAGTTATGTAGAAATGAAGTAAGAATAACATCCTGTGGTCAAATTTGTATACTTTCATAACACGTAAGTGACTTTCTCAATCCTGTTCTGTGAGTTTCATGGCTGTTGCCCGCTAAGGGTCAGCACCAAAAGATTCTAGATGCCCAGTGAAGACAAGTCATTGCGGCGACCGTGGTTCAGGGGGTTGGGAAGCTCATCTGTAACCGGAAGGATGCTGGTTCTATCCCCAGCTCTCTCTGTCCTGGTCGTTGTGTCCTTGGGAAAGACCCTTTACCCCACCGCTTACTGGTGTTGGCCAGAGGGGCCAGTGGCGCGATATGGCAGCGTCACTTCTGTCAGTCTACCCCAGGGCAGCTGTGGCTACAACTGTGGTTTCCCTGCACCGATGTGTGAATGTGAGAGTGAGTGAGTGAGTAGTGGAATTATAAAGCGCTTTGGGTGCCCAGAGAAGAGCGAAATAAAAGCAATCCGTTATTATACACAGCAAGTTGACAAGTAAATAGATTTCACTTCAATAGAGTTCATATTTTTAGAGCCAAGTATTTTTTTATATTTTATTGTTCTGCATTGTTAGCTCAACGGTAGCCTTCAACCTTTTCTACAAGATATTGGAGTGATACAAACAGATGCTTCTCAAGGGCACAAGAAATGGAGCTCACGTTCATTTACTCACCCAGACAAGTTTCGAGGCATTTGGAGTTGTTCAGAAGGAATTGTAAAGGTCCTATATCATGTAAAATCAACTTTTTTGGAGCTTTTAAACACATTTTAATGTTATTTCCTTAGATTAAAATCCCTCCAGAGTGGTTTTTGGCTTAATTCAGGCATTTCTTAGTTGTCTCAGTGAATCCTTTCCCCATAACCGTGGCTCAGCTCTCTCTTGCAAAACGACTGACTCGTAACATTGGGATTAAAATTTCTTTCTAACAACTCCAAATGCCTTGAAATTTTTCTGGGTGAATAAATGAACGTTTTCAATTTTAGAAATAAGACCACACTGGGGAAAAAGGGAAGAAGAAAAAAACGGAAGTTTTCCTTTAAATATTTAAGAGATTATCTTACCTGTTCTTTCAAGAAGAGAGCTGGCCATCTGAGCTGCATTTCCTTGACCAAGGGCTGCATCTCCACAACTTCTTTCCTCCTGAGAGAGAATGTGATGTCCATCTTTTGGGTGATGAGTGCCATGTTCTTATCCCTCTTCTTCACCTTTTGGTTCTGTTGAGATAATTAATGGGTTGGTTTTGAAAAGTGCATCATTTATATTTTTAATTACATCATCATCTGCCTCAATGTTCTGTTAAGCAAGCACCTGTTTGATTCTTTGAAATGAATGAACCTGAGAAAATTTTAAAATGTCACTAATTTCCTCAATAATTCTCTGCAAAGCACTTTTAGAAACATGTAACAATGTTTGCATGCATAGAAAAAGTCTAGCTATTTTATGTTCAAGACATTGGTAATCTACAAACTCATTGTCCTCTTTATCACTTGATGCTACACCTGAACCACTTGGTAATGTCTCTGGCTCCTGAGAGGTATTTAAGGATTTATCAGGGGAGCTACTTTCACTAGGACATGCATTTGCATGAGAAATCAGTCTAATACAGTTTTTTATATCTTTTGAGTTTTTGTGCTTTCTGCTTGTGTGTGACGTAAAGGTTGTTAAATTGTTGGTAGCATAGTCACATTTTTGGAAAGGACAGGATACAGTCTGATTTTTTTTAAGTGCCTTAAAATATGTGAAATAAATGTATGCTGTGAGCAGTTTTCCTTAAATTCACAAAAATCACAAAAAAATGTTGAGATCTCCTGCCTTTTCTTAGCCCTGTTGTGTGATCTGCTGAGGTGAGACTTCAATGCCCCTCGTGTCCTGAACGAACAGACGCAGTCACTGTAAACACAGGGCAAATGAAATCCTCTTCTATGTCGTAGCTGGTGATGTCTTAAGAGTACTTCTTGGCTTGAACAGACAAAAGAGCAGAACTGGCACTGCATACAAAAGCTATAATGAGAAGAGAGGAGAGGACAGTGTCAACAATTCAAAAGAAACCTGAATTAATCTCAAATTACCAAAGTTACATTACCTGATAATGTGTTTGGGGCGGGGGGCAGGCACTCCTGTTCTGATTCCTCTCCTTACCAACTCCTCATCAGTCCCTCATAAATCAGGACAAGCAGTGGTCTGGAGTTGGCTTTTAATTCTCTAAATAAATAAAAATAGCAATTAGTTTTAAAATAAAATACCAGCTTCCTGACATTACTTAAGAATTTTTTTGGCTCACTAAAGTGAGCTGATTCTGCCTTGTAAAATGCCATGTGAAACACAGTAAAACAAATAATTTACAAAACATACATTACATCAAATGTTTAATTTATTTAATTTATTATTAACAAATTGTATTCTACATGGAATGCACCAACAGTATACTGGGATGTATTATGTAAGCCAAGGATAATTTTGTGTGATTGGTTTTACAACTTAGAATGACAAACATTGGATTGAGAGTATGAGTGGGATAAAACTCCTGAAGCATCTGTTTAAATTATCAGTGCATTTATTAATGGTGCTCCATAAATAAACCAAAACAATGTTGTTTTGTGCATAACAAAAAGCTCACAATTGTGCAGTCAAAATGTAAAATAAAAGATGCTGAGCATAATAACAAAGACAGATTTTGCAGCTGCTCTGTTTCCAAGTTCTACTGCGCAACTGACAGCCTGGAGTTTGAAATTCTCTTTGTAACCGTGTCTCTTACAGGTGCCATTTATGGTCCTTACACACATAATATGGTAATATTACGTTGAAGCAGAGTACGTATCACTCTGCGAGGCTCCTCGGTAGCCGTAATGCTCCAACAATCCATCAAGCAGTGCAGCTTCATAGCTTACCAAAGTCGTACCAAAACATTTTTTGACATATTTTTTTTAAGCTGTGTACCACATAAAATTGGTTCGAGGTCAGTAAGCACAACCAGAATTCATACATAAGGCAGACTGTCGATTTTTGAGATGAAAGGATTTTAGGCCGTGCGTCAACGCGTTAGCCCGGTTAGCTCACTAACGCCACCCAGCCCCACGCACGGGGTGATCCGCGGTAACTAGTTAACGGAGATTTGCCCCGTTAATGCAGTTATGGCATTAACTTTACGCTGACAGCACTAAAATAGTCATCTTCAAATGTTTTCTTTTTACCGACCAGCTCCTCTTTGATAGCTGCCGTGTCCATCTTGTCGTTGCCTGCAGGTGAAGCGATGGGGGAGGGGGAGTTGTGTTCAGTGAAGGAGAGAGGCGGAGTAACACAGCGTAGAGACAAAAGTGGACGAAAGAGAGGCAAACTTGCGGCTCCACGAGTATAATGATAATGTAGACTATATCGATATAAACTATATTGTCACATCTCATATTTCATTTAGTGGAGCTCGCTGGCCATGAGGACTCCACCACCCCGTTCACACAGAAACTAAAGCACACATTTTATTGGCTAGATGTGATTCGAACAAATTAAACAACATGGCAGCAGGCGCCCCCGAACTTTATTTTATTTTATTTTATTTAAATAGCGGCGGGGGGTTGCTGCCGTTGGTCATGAGTGAGCCAGCCTATTTTGTTTCGTTCGGTGGTATGGCGGCCACAGACTGCACTTCATGAAATACGCATAGGGGGTGTCGCGGAGGCTTGTCAGATATGAGCGCGCCTCTTTAGTAGCGAAGTTTGTCGGATTTTCATTGGTTTGTGACATGGAATCTTAAATGATATAGTAAACACATACCCATAAGCCACAAGGCTTCTTAGCCAAGAAAGTAATGCTATGCTAAGTTTCGGAAAAATACGAAGAACTTCAGTTGTGATATTTCTAACAGACAAATTGAGACTGTTCAAACATATACTGTCTGATATAATAAAAGAAACATTACTTGCCTTTAGAAACTTGAGATGAACGATCTATCCAGCTCCTAGCCTCACGTTCTCATTAAGGCAGACGGGCAGGTGGCTTTCAGTCCTTGCAAAAGCGCAAAGTAGACCCCGTAGCATCCAAAAATATGAGATGCGCATGCGTACTCAGGCACAGAAAGGCGCCAACAGCTTCAACTCATGTAAAACTTGAATTCATTCATTTTGCCAGCAATAAATTTCATCTGAGACCAACTTTTGCTCCAAAACGTTAAATGATTAGTTGAAACCCTTAATGTATTTGAGTTTATGGGCCAACTGAACTTTTATTGTTGAATTGTGAAAGAAATGACTGTAAGCTCAACAACTGCACGTTTGATTTTTTACAGTGAGACAGTCATTCAATTAAAAAATAATATTAAATAAATAAAACTAATAAATAAAAAATACACACATCTTACTGATCTCTGCAGTCAGTAACATTACACATAAAGTGCAAACATAATAGCAATTGTATAAACACACACACAAACACGCCTTTAAAATTTAAAGGCGTGAAATTGGACGGTCTAGCCTTCTGATTAGCGTCACCGCTGTCTCGGTGGAGTTTAATAAACTCGGCCGTCTGCTTCTTGCTATCTAAAATATAACCAGACACTGGTGTAAATTCTCGACTGTCTCATACTTCTGTTTAATAAGTTTTCTGTTTGACGTTTAGTCAGCTGTGTGAAAACCAAGGAGGAACCCACCCGGGGGATTAATAAAGTTTTATTTTATCTAATCTAATAACTTTAATCTCAGCCAAACCGATTTACTCACGAACAAACAAAACACTGAAAAAAGCCCAACAATAACATTTTTAGGTTGTCTAAGTGACTTATATATTACGTTTAACCCGAGCAGCGAAACTCCGCGGTGATCTGAAAATGATGTGCCGGGAGTTGTGCCGTTCTCGGCCGCATCAGTAACCCTCGAGCTCCCGGCTAGCTGTCGAGCTGGTGGGTAGCAGACGCCTCTGAAAACGTCGAAGCACTTTTGCAAATATGGGATATCTTGATAAACCGAGCAGATATTTGATGTTTACACAACTACTTTCTCGCCTGAAAATATGTTAAAAGTTTATTTTGTGACCCAGAAAGATTAGTATGAGTAATTTTAAAACTTAGTAGCGGCCGCCATTGCTGGAAACTGGAGTTTGGCTGGGCCGCGCTATGAATTCTGGGATATGGTAGTAATTTGGACAGCCTTCGGCGCGTCGCTGTGACGTAATCGGTCTACAAATGCGGCCTCAGGAGGATGCAGCCCATGAATTGTATAATATAATCGCAGTATAATCGCAGCCTTTGCGGTTAGAAAATTGCACTTGATCATGTCGCGATATTATCGCAAATGCGATATATCGTTCAGCCCTAATCTAAATGCTCTTTATGTGTGTAAAGAGTTTATCTTCTAACCAGGATTCAGTTCATTTTAATCCTTCAACTTAAACATGAAAATAACAATGTCTGCCTCAGTTTTACCATATCTAAATCATCAAACACCCCAAAAGTCCTAAAATGATCCTAAACCCATTTCAACTTAAACCTTAAATCCCCCCTTTATTTTGACACATTTCATGTGTCAAAATAATGTACAAAACTAAAAATGCTCAGTTTTCCCCACTCATGATCCAATCTATGTCATGAAAATGAACTTAAAACAGAACAGTCATCAGTCATGTGCTTAGCCTTAGTCCAGTCTTTACCTCAGTGTCCAGTTGGTCCAACCTTAGTTCAGTTCGTCCGTCCAGTCACCGTCCATTCATACGTATTCACACCAGGTATTTCCTCTTTCTTGCCGAGACAACAAGAAACTGTTCCTCTTTCACAGTTGCGAGTAAACATAACTAACCTCTCACCTATAAATGATTCTCTCTAACTAAGTGTGTGTGTGTGTATATGTCGTCCTCAAATGCTCTCTCATCTCACCCGTTGCACTTCTGACCTTCCACCAGACCAGAGGCTCATCAAATAGCCTCGTCTAACCTGCTCCTCAGAATAACTTAGACTCTGCTTTCATTAATGCAAACTTTCTGCAACTTAGTCTTTCTGAAAGACACACACTGTTTAAACCTCTGAATGCAATATCAATGCTGCAGATTATATTATTAATGCAATGGTGACGATGACGATTATTTAACAATAGCAGTAAAATAATTTCCCTGCTCCACACTCCCTCTCTCGACCTCTGGTACACCAGAGGTCGCAATACATTGTGTCCTCGCTCTGACCCTCTCTTGTGGTCCATCCGGCCTCGGGCCTCCAGGATCCTCACCCCCTGTGGTCGCCGAGATCTTCTGCAAAGGAAACAAAACACCTTTTCCTGCATCTCCCTAACTTATCATAGTTGGGACTCTTTAATCAAAAGCCTTATCCTAATTATGTTCTTGACTTATAGACTTGTATTTATATATATTCTTCAACGTTACTCATCATTTTACCACTCTCTTAAAACGCTGACACTAACTTCATTTTAAAACCTCACATTTCCTATGTTATAACCTGTTTTTGATATAGCCTTTTTATTTCATTTTGCTCCTTTTAATGTAACAATACCTTATAATTCTAGTTTATCAGACTTAATCAAAACCTATGCTTTCCTTCCTTTGGTCCTTCTTTAAATCAGAACATTTTGTCTTCTGAAAGTTTTATTTCTGCTTCTGCCAACATGTTTAGTTAACGAGCTCGACTGGACAGAAACAATCACAACTGCTGAACCTGCACTGTGCTCATGGTTAAAGCTCCCACAACATTTTGTCTTCTGAATATTGTATTTTTGCTTCAAAACTGCTTCTAGCACAACAAGAGTCAGCGGAGGCTGGAATGACAACAACAACAACAATCTTGTGCTTAACATAAAACATTTACCATTTAACATAAAACAAAAAATAACACAAGTAACAAAAATAACACAAGTAACTTAAAAAAGCTTCAGTCCACATTTCAGTTTGTTGAGCTCGCTGTTGCTCCAGAGGAGGCCCTCAGCTGGCCGGGCTGGAGCCGAGGCCCCGGGGATGCTGCTACGTGTCTGAGGGCAAGTGCTCTTTCAGCCTGCACGTCTGCCCATTTGCGGTCCTCACTTCTCTCCGAGTCCATCGGTGAGGAGTGTTGCATCTGGTCCAGCAGCATACTCACAGTATATATGGGCTGCTGCTGCTGCAGAGGTGTGCTGGCCTCTGAGCGCTCTGTCTGTGTGTAGATGGAGCAGAGCTGGAACAGCTTCTCTCTGGTTTCCTGAGGGGGGGGATGCTCCATGTCATCCAGGACTAGCTGGATCAGGTGAGGTGTGCTGATGCAGGGGGCATCCAGACATGCAGAGAGAAGCTGCTGCCACCTCAGCTTGATGCGGTCGATGAAAATCCTGTCCTTCATTCTGGCTTTCTTCTGCAACCTTGTCTCAAAATGATATTCAAATTTGTTGTTGTTGCAGAGGAAGACTTCTGAAATCCATGCAGAAATATAGAAACACCTGTGACCGTTGGGCTCTTTGCTGAGCAGCTTCAGTTCCACAAAGAGCTTCTCCAGGAAGAGGTGAATGAAAGACGAAGAGTTAAGCATCTTTAGCAGGGGCAGCCAAAAGCGCAGGAAGGTTTGTGGGACTCTGGGCTCAGTGGGACTGGCACTGTCAGATGTTGCACAGCCTAATGCTTCCAGCTGCTCCATGGTAGGAACAAGAAAACCGTCTTCCAGCAGCACATCAATCAACAGCTCCCTGGACCCCAGTGCAAACTGCTTGATCTCACCCAGCAACGAACTCATGTCTGCTAAGGGGGCCTGCCACAAGCTCTTCCCCTTGTCTTCAGGAGACCCATCATCAAAAGCTTGGTACTGGTCCTTCTGAAAAGAGATCAGCAGCTCCCGAGCGTTTCTGCAGGCATCCACTTCTTTCTGCCTGGCAACGAGCTGCTCATCGGGGCCTCCTCCCAGCTGTCTGGACCAAAACTCCTGCTGGAGCCACTCCAGGGCCACCTTACATCCCTTTCGGCACCATTTCAAAGAAGGAAGAGTCCCACGCATGATTTCGTGCCTCAGATCCACCACCCACTCGGGGATGTTCAAGTTTCCAGCCAGTTGCCTCAGCGGCTGGGCCTTTCTCCCCTGCTGGCGATCCGTGATAAGATTAACAAATCTTACCAGGGCCGTCCCGTACATCAGGGTCAAGTCATCTCCGGTAAGCTGTCCGGACCGGTCCCGCACCTGGCAGCGCACGAGGTCTGCTGTGCAGTCCACGGCCACGGGAAAACTATCAGCGCACCTGGCCCTCCAAGCCGATATCCTCTCTAACGCAAACCTCTGCAGAGAGGAGTCCATCGAGTAAAGGTAGTCCCGAACCTGATCCCACTCCGCTTTGTTAAGCCAGGCTACCACATGGCGTGTTTTCTCAGAGCCCTTTTTATTCATTGTGCGCGCTCCGGACCTCACGCTCAATCTCTCACTCACCGGGAAAAGCCGCTCGCCTCACGCAGAGACCACTCGCAGATTTATATGACAGAGGACCGCGTTCAGAGCTTCGAGTTTTACAGTTGCTTGTCGCACAGCAACCAGGAAATGACGCTAACGTTTTCTTCGGCTTCGTTTGTGGCTGACGTTCACCCTGCGGGCACGCTGACGCCACCTGCTGGATTGGAGGATGGAGCGATGGTTCTACAGAGCGCTTATTTACATGATGCTGGTCATAAACGAGCTTTCTTTGGCTATGGTCAATGGCGTGTCCAGCGGGGTGGCCTGGGGGGGCACAGGCCACCCCCCCCAACCAGACTGGCCACCCCAGGTGCCACCCCAAAGGCAAAACAATAAAATTCAATCAAATATCAAATGTCCGATTATGTTTTCACGGTGACGCTCAGATATCCGAGTGTAAGTGAATGCAGCATCGGCTTCTGCGCTATGTGCATCACGTTAGCAAAGGTAGGAGAGCCAAGCACGAAAGACGTCACTGCAGGAAACAATTTTTCGGTGAAAGAAAATGAGGACAGAATAAATGTCCCGGTAAGTAATATTAAGTTTGTTGAGTTTAGTAAACTTCGGCGAAATTAGAATACCAAGGAAAAAATAACACTTAAAGAATTATTGCAGCCGTGGAATATTTCAGACAGTATGCTACAGAGGGGAGCTAACATAAGAGTTATGAGTTATAAGATGTAATCTAAGTCGTAACATTGCTGTATGGAGCTGCAGATTTGGTTGCAGGTTAACATAGCTGGACTGGCCATCGGGCTTATTTGACTTATTTTTTATTTATTTTTGTAAGGGCATGAACAATGAGAGGTGGTGGATTGGCCAGATGCAGGTCGATGTGTAGAAATAACTCCGTTGTTTGGTGGTGGCTATGGCGGGGCTTCCACAGAGGCAGCAGGTGGATGAGGGAAGGGGAGGCAGGAGGAGAGCCCCGAGGCAGCCGCCAGTCCGAGTGTCAGGTGAACTGAACTTCAGGTAAGAAGTTATGACCTGCAGTCTATCTGGGTCAGATATGAACTAAGTTTAGGTGGAGTTTATTTTCGTTGTGCTGACTTTTTACTGTCAGTTGCAATAACTCATACTGCGTTCTAGCCAGCTTGGAGTTTTTATACAGCTGTTCGGTTGCTATGATGTTACTGATAGTGAACTTTATTTTATTCATAAGGTTAGTTAGTAGAGTTGCCAACGGCTCCTTAAAAAAATGGAATGGTCCCTCAATCAGATAAAATATTACACGTTTCGTATTGAGCTGAGAAGAGACGCAGTTTGTCCCGAACTTCAGCTAGAATGGAAAAAGACACAAAGCTGGATTTATTCTGTCTTTACGCTGCACAGCTGCCTCTTCTCTCATCCTCCCTCTCCTGTTGCTACTTCAATCATGAAACTGATCGATGATCAGCTGATCGGCTTTTCTCTCTTGTTTGTTTATCGCCCACTTTGCGCCAGAAAGACGAAACCAGCAGATGTCGCGCTAAACAACAGCAGCACGTTTAAGCTTGATCGGCTGTTGTTAGAATTTATTTAATATTAATTTCTAGTATCAGCTGATGTTTGCTGGAGCCACAGCTGTAAAGCTGCTGGTCATGATGTCGGTTTGGATATCTGGTGAGAGGGAAACGTGAAGACCACCCACCAGGATCCTTTTTTATGTAGCTGACAGCTGGTAACTGTGCAGGGGCGGGTCTAGCAAAGTTTTGCCAGGGGGCCAGGTAGGGCATTAACAGGGAAAGGGGGCACAAAGAAATACTTTTCTTTCCTATTCTCATTTAAAATATCTAGCTTTTATTAAATAATTATCTAAATCTTACAACCAAAGTTTTTATCTGACGTAAAATGTATAGAAATCATACATATACCAAAAAGACTGTACATCACTGTCACAACAGGGTTTGTTTTCATTCAAAGGCTTTATGGCTTTAATACCTGGTGGGTCGGTCTGTAGTCAAAATGCCCGATTTTCTGTCCCAGTCCAGCCCTGCAGGTTATACTGGCAGTGTCACCATGCCAGCTGAATGTATTTCATCATCAGCCAGTGTTGTTCTTTATCAATATTACCAAAGTTTACCATAAGGCAGCATAGAAAGTATTTACTTGCTTTCAGGTTTTATTCAAATATTAGTCTTTTCAGTTGTTTCTCCACTTTTTTCCTGTTTCAAAATCAAACACCAGTTTGTGAGAAGATTATCTTCTTTTTTTAACAGGCAGAGAAAGTTTTGCATTGGAATGGCTAATTTGTCAATTGTTTGCTACAAATGTTCGTATTTTAATATTCAAAAATGTTTTTGCCCAAAACATATGTGCAGTATATGTCAGTAAAAATACTATGCAAATATTGCTGTCCTTGAATGCTGAGTAAACACTGACAAAGCACTGATTGTATCTCTTGTACTTTATCAACGCAGTATCTAAAAACTTTGCACCGTAGTGGTTAAAATCTCATTCTAATAAGAGTTAAAAGTGCATTTGGTTATTAGGTTTATAGGATTATTGAATTATGGTTAAGGGTTGGTAGAATTTTTTTTTAAAAACATTATCTGCCAATTAAATCTGCCACCCTTCTCCAAATCTGTGCCCCTACCTGGCCCCCCCAACAAAAATTTTCTAGACACGCCACTGTACCTGTGTAGTTGGTGCACTGTCCCACAACATCACTCATGCTCAAGATTTACACAGGGCCAGATACCTACATTCAAGCTACCTTCTCGTAACAGCACAGTGATACAGAATTTTAGGATTTGTTTTAATAATGCACAAAAGTATTACAACTTAACTCTTAAAAATGTTAATCAAGAAACTGGGTTTTATGACGTGCAGCATGTCATAGCACGTAAAGCACGTGCAGTGCTTTAATTTGCTTCTCTTGCTATCTATGCATTTTTTCTCAGTAGCCGATTTCTGATACCTTCACAGGTGTTGAATAAACAAATGTTTGACCCTCACACAGAGCGGCTGTGCACGTCAAATAATGAGAAGTGCCACAACTTCCAATGTGTTAATAATGGACTGGATTTATATAGCGCTTTTCAAGGCACCCAAAGCGCTTTACAATGCCACTATTCAGTCACTGGTGAAGGCAACTACGGTTGTAGCCACAGCTGCCCTGGGGCAGACTGACAGAAGCGAG
The DNA here is from genome assembly GCF_057382095.1 of Aulonocara sp. 'chitande type north' Nkhata Bay. NCBI lineage: Eukaryota > Metazoa > Chordata > Actinopteri > Cichliformes > Cichlidae > Aulonocara > Aulonocara sp. 'chitande type north' Nkhata Bay. The sequence continues at coordinate 5,069,750 of NC_141355.1, read as the reverse complement.
GCTGCCATATCGCGCCATCACCAGTAGGCGGTAGGGTAAAGTGTCTTGCCCAAGGACACAACGACCAGGACAGAGAGCCCAGGGATCGAACCGGCAACCTTCCGGTTACAGATGTGCTTCCCAACTCCCTGAGCCACAGTTGCCCTCAACTTCACTTGCAGCACAGGTGGTGGACTTTAAAGAAGGGTAACAAGATTGAATACACGGTTGTGCAACAATGCTGATGAAGTGAAGAAGCTTCTCGGATGAGAGGTGAAACGTCTTCAAGCAACTTAAAGAAGTCCAGACGCTTTTCTTTACAAGCTCCTTTGACTACGATGACCTGAATGACTGAGAACCTTCACAGACAACAATGCTGATTCTGTAGTTTATTGTATGACACCGTTATGTTTCCTTTACATGAACTGTGGGCAGTAGTAGCACTGATGTTGGTCGCTATGGTATTTGTAACTGTGGGTGTTCCTGTAGGGCTACGCGTGAGAATTCACAAATGTGCTGTTGCAACTTCCTCAAAAGCTGCAGTTGCTGCAGCCTCTGAGAAATGCTCACAGATTGATAGGTATGTTATGGAGCCTCGCAAGGCACATTGAAGAAAAAAAATTTGAACATGTATTTTGCGAGATGAAGATAGTGCTCAGTGGAAGGGGAAACACTCGTGGCTAGGTGTACTTTGATCTGGTGGTCTTTGTTGCATTCATTAACAACCAGCTGCAGTACTCTGTACAGCTTTACAGGTATTGATGGAAGCATGATAAATGCAAAGAAAAAAACTCTCAAGATCTTGCAAAACATTTGTGGGATCTTGCAAAAGTAAGTTTTGACAGAATTTGTTCTGTTTAGTGTGGTGCACAATAGCAATTTTCTAAGATCACACTTTAGCAATAAATTGACTTTGTGAAGTCCTTTATCATTCTTATTGTCATGGGCATATCCTATTATCTTTTTTCTATACATTAGATTTTATTTGTTGTCCCGTATACCAATTTGTCATTCTTTGTGAAATGCAGATGCATAAAACAGTTCTATGCAAAACATGCATGCTACTTTCATGCTGCACATTCTACAACAAACACTTATTTTGTGTGCATTTGTCTCTTTCAAACAGGTGCCGGTCCTCACCTCTGCAGTGCTGCCGTCTCCTGTAGCGCTGCATGGTTCTAAGCTAAGTTTCCTTTCCTTTTTCTGTTCTCTTAGATTTGTCCTCAGGTTGGAAGTGTCTGTGTTGTGCAGCTGGTCTGGTCTGTCTCTAGACAGTTCAGGCTGCACCCACTAGTTAAATGGTGGAGGCTCACAGCGACATACTCAACACAGAAGTTTCTGAACTCTGCATGAGGGTTTCTCCGACGAAGTGAGGGCCGTGAGGCACAGCTCCCCGTCTCCCGGTGACCCTGCTAGGTCCACCTTCTTAGGGAAACCCTCTGCAGAGGAGCTGACAGAGCCAGGAACTTGTGAGTTGTGTGTGTCCACTCAGGCATCATTCATGCTTGTTCTTTAGGCAAGTATGAAGTTTTAATGCAGAGTTGTTAAGGTCAGCATTGTCTTGCTTGGCCTCACTTTTCCTCCGGGCTTAATGGGCGTCTCATCACAGCTCTGTCAGCTGAAGCTGTCTAGAAATCTCCCCCGTGTAGTGAAACGGGCCGACAAAGCAGCCTGTAATCAAGCATAAAGAGAAAAAACAAAACAAACACAAAACAAAAACGAGCGAACAGGAAAATGATGTTATTTTGGCTGCATTATTCAGAGAGGGGAGAAACAACGGGACCAGGCCCTGTGTCAGCCTTCTCTCCCCCCTTTTTTTGTTTTTTCTCTCCATATAATCCACTCATGACCCGCCAAGCTGACAGGACAACACAGGTACATGTTAAAATTCTTAAGATCATGTTTAAAAGCCCAAAAATGGACATTTCTTTCACTCAGTAATCACTTGTATTAATCAATCAGCAGAAAACATGTCACAATTTGAATCTTTTAACCACTAAATTTGTTGTGTCTTCACTGGTTGGTCAGACCAGTGTCTTTTTGAAGTTAAGTTGTTGTCCTGCAACCCAGAGAGTTTATTTGTTAGTAGTGGATAAACTTTATTATTTAACAGCAGGTGTATGTTAAGTTTCGCTACTTTAAACTTGCTGGAAAATCTTCACGTGTTCATGAATGTAAGCTGTTTCTTCATTGCGTGTGTGTGCGTTTGTAGGTGGGTGAATTGAACTTTTTTTTCTCAAACGAGGAATTCCTCTAGCACGTGCCTCTCTCTCACATTACTCTGCTTGTGTGTGTTTTTGTTTCACCTTTTTGTTGTGATGCTCCGGACGCCTTCCCAACTTCCACAAGTCTGGTGGCCTCAATTTTATGAGTTAAAAACTTCTCTTAATTTCTCCTCTAATTCTTTCCTAGCTGCTGTCTTTTCCACAGCTGCTGATTCTTGCTGAGTGTGGTTTCCATTACTATAATTTTGCTTCGGCCGCTGTGCTTGTGGGGGCAGTTGGCCCAGGCCCGTAGCCACCTGTATCAACACACTAAGAGATTTATTTAATATCATTTTCATCACTATGTTACTCTGCCGACTGAAGTGCCAGTCTAAATCATGCACGATTTGTCTCTTCTATATCAAAACCCAGCCAAACATCAAACATTCAGCGTAGTCATTCAAAACCTTATTTGTAATATTATAATCAGCAAAATCAGCGTTTTAATTACAGGCATGTATCATTGTTTGCAAATCATAATTATAAAACTCAAAAACACGCTAAACAGCAAGCAAAAATCCTCTGTGCGCTTCACAGCAGCCACCTCATTTGCATGTTCACACACCGTCTAAAAATAGCTCGCAGCGCTGCAGCTGCACGTCACACACAGGGTCACACAAACCTCTGTTATTTTATATTACAAAGACGTCTTATATTTACAATCACTGCAAGGCCTGACAGATTTAGCACCTAACAAATTTCGACAAATTTTACCATAACGGGTCCAACCGAAGAAAGATAACTTTTTTGCAGCCAATCCCAGTATCTGTTACTTCTGGAACAGCCTCTGGCCTAATTTCTAAAATATACCTAGCCAATTCCCTACCAAACTACTTGAGCCTTTAACTCAATTCCTTGGGACTTGTTAGATTATAATATTATTTTATGCCATGTTATACCCCTAATGAAAGAAAATTCCATTTTTGTGCTTTAAACATGATCTTAAGAATTTTAACATGTACCTGTGTTGTCCTGTCAGCTTGGCGGGTCATGAGTGGATTATATGGAGAGAAAAAACAAAAAAAGGGGGAGAGAAGGCTGACACAGGGCCTGGTCCCGTTGTTTCTCCCCCTCTGAATAACACAGCCAATACAACATCATTTTCCTGTTCGTTTGTTTTTGTTTTGTTTTGTTTTGTTTTGTTTTTTCTCTTTATGCTTGATTACAGGCTGCTTTGTCGGCCCGGGAAGCCGAAGCTGACCCTGGACTCCTGCTCTCCCCTCTACCATCTTTGCTCTCTCCTCCACCATCTTTGATGTGACCCTGACCAAATGCTAAAGCAGCTGGACCCACAACAACAACTTGAAAATGTCAACAGTGCTGCAGGAAAATGATCTCATGCAGCAGAGACGGAGAGCGGTAATCCAAGGCCCGTTTCACTACACGGGGAGATTTCTGTCAGCGTCTTTTCTTTCTGAGAAGACTGAGAAAGGCCCGGCTCCCACCACCGATTCTGACCACCTTATATAAAGGAATTATTGAGAGCATCCTGAGCAGCTATATCACTGTCTGGTTCGGGAACAGCACCATGCCGGACAGACAAGCTCTACAGAGGGTTGTGCAATCAGCTGAGCGCACCATTCGCTCCGAGCTCCCTGACCTGCACTCAATCTACAGAAGGCGGTGCTGGACCAAGACCAGGAAGATCGTGAAAGACCTCAGCCATCCCAACAACAGACTGTTCTCTCTGTTGCTGTGTACGTGACAAATAAACATCTGGATTTGGAAAACGAGGCACTCGCAAAGCCACCAGCATTGTGCCTGATCGGACACACCCCTCTCACACACTCTTCACACTCTTGCCATATGGAAAAAGACAGCGTCAGCTGACAGAGCTGTGACGAGACGCCCATTAAGCCCAGATGAAAAGAGAGGCCGAGCAAAACCATGCTGACCTTAACCACTCTGCATTAAAACTGTGCAGGACAGTGACGGACCAACAATGACCATCGGGCAGCAAGAAGGGCGTGCTAGAGACAGGAGGAGTAACTGAGGTCAGGAGGCACCTCAGAATGGACAAAACACCAGGAGAAAATAAGCTGAAGGCACAGGTGTCGGGGCTCGGCCAGGAGCTGACCTCTGAGAAGAGCCGAACAGCAGAGCCGTAGAAGGCCGTGGAGCAAGGCAAGGGAAACATCAATGGACTTCAATCTGATGTGTACGGAAAAGACTGAGGTTTATGTTCTCAGTGAGAGCTCAAGACATCAGAGCAGAAACTGAGCATGGCTCAAGAGGAGCTGGCTGATAATGGAACCCATCAGACTTGCAGTCCCAGACGCTGGACGTGAAGTCAGGCCGGAGCTTGCCGGGGCCAGATGAGCATCCCAGAAACGTCCTTGAGGCCTTTGTTAAGCTAACAGAACAAACACTGAGGTCTTCCACTGGTGAAGTTGCTGCTGCAGACTCTCATTTACACCCTCTGGATGTCAGCCGTTTCTGCCTGCAACAAATGGACAGCAGCTGCAATTGTACAGGCATAGAAACGGACTCCTCATACATGTGATATCTGCGACTGAGGGGCGAGTGTCGTGGAGGTATTGACACGGTGAGGAGGAAGAGGATACGGTGTCTGGACTGGCAGATCCCAGCAGCTCAGACCCCCAGACTTCAGGAGGGATGGAGCACTGGGAGCTTCTGCAGGCTCAGGACCTCAGCAAGGAGATGAGAACAAAGCAGAACGAGCAGCAGTGACAGCAGCTGAACTTTGACCTGAACAAAATCTTGACTTGGCTGGGAGAAACAGAGGAAGAGCTGGAGCAGCAGCGTAGACTGGAGCTTGACACTGACATCCAGACGATTGAGCTGCGTATCAAAACCCTGAAGGAGCTACAGAAGCAAAAGGGTCAAGCTAAGGAGGAGTGGAATAAGGAGAAGATGCAGGACACTGGAGAAAAGCACTGCCTCAATTGGGGCCAGAACCAGTATGGACAGAACTTTAATCAGCATCACCAATGGACGCAAACAGACTGAAATGGAGGAGGGCAGGACCCAGGGCATGCTTCAGGCCGCGGTTTACTCAGAACACCAGAACAGGAAAGTGATGAACACAAACACACACACACACATACACATCTACATGCACTGACTCAGAATGAAGAGAAACATATACGAACATATGCACTCGTTGATTGAGTGAGAAATGACACACACACGTGCAAAAAATCAAAATGCTGATTCAATTCACTGAGAAGTGATCCACACACACGCTGATGCAATGAAGAATGCTTTACTAACAAATGCTGCACACAAACATCCGAATATGGAGTCGGTTACAACAATAAGAAGCCATTGATTGTTTATGGGTTAAATGCATTTCATGCCACACAGAGGGCATCTGTGTAGATTTAGGGGACAAGGTTTAAAGTAGTTTGGTTGTGAAAACAATGTCTGTGCGTGATGTCGGTTTATGGCTTGAGGCCTCCACTGAATTGTGTACTGTGCTTCACACAGCCTGATAAGGAGCAGTGGTACAGAGTGAAAATGATGAGTGAATGATGTGAGTTTTATTTCGGAGAGAATATCAAAAGGTTGTGTTGATTTGACTCAGTTGTTTAAGTTTCCGCCAAAGCAAAGCGTTTGTGTGTAACCAGTGTCTACTATTGAATCAAGTCAATCCAACGTGTTTTTGTTGGTGCAAAAAAAAAAAAGGAGTTATGGTAACTGTATGCCTACACAATATAGTGTGTGAAGTTCTGGTTGATTTTTGGGTTTTGTTTGACACTAGGTTGATTCTATCAGTGAGGTTTGGATTGTTCTCTTTCTCTAAGAGAGAGAAAGATGGTTTGAACTTTGGACATGTTTGCAATGGGCCCCAGTATCTGTTATTATATGAGTGTTTTATTGTTTACGTTTGTTTTTGCTTTTGTTACAGTGCACTGAGATAAGAACATCTGAGAGGTGTGACCCACCGGTGGTGATATTTTGGTATTTTGTGAGTTCCTGATTTAACAAATCAGCTCTTTAATCCAGGCCTGAGAGATTGAACTTTAAAGCGCTATAAAATATTCTTACTGAAAACAGTCGCAAAGTATTTTTTTTCTCCATGATTATAATGAGCTTGGGAGAAAAATTCACTTATATGGGACACTGATCCTGAAGCCTAAAAGGATTGCACCGAGTCAATCCAGTCCAAAGAAGGAAAAACAAACAAGGAGCTGTTTCCTTTAAAATGATGACGTCATCTTGCTGGTGATGGAGCCTCGAATAGGTTGCGCGTGAGACTCCATTATCAGCAACTTCTGGTACGAATGTGTGTGAATGTATGCATGTGACTGGACTGTGACGGACTGACGACTAAAAGTTTTAACTGACTTGGTACTGAGACAAAAACGGTGCCGACTTTAGGATTATTAAATGTCCACAGACAATTCACCCAGCCTGTAAAAGAAGGGTGGATGTTTTCTTTTGCTTTGTTTTGTCTGCAAGAACAGAAGAATGACAGAGACTAAAGAGCTGTAGCTTCACAGGAGTGTGAACTGCAGGCTGAACCCCTTGGTTGCTAATTTTGAGTTACTGATGTTTGCATTAAGAAAATTGTGTTTTAGTAGCTGTGTTTTAATTAATGTATCACATTATATTGTTGGGAATGTTAAATGCTAAAGTGAAGAAAAGGTTTGATCCCACTCATGACTGAGCATGTTATTATTAACCATAGTGGGTCAATGTAGAGAGTGAATTAATTTTAGAGAAATAAAGAAAAAACAAACAAAAAACCCTCCACCGAGGTCTATGAATAAGAGGGGAATGATAGACAGCCACACTCAAAATGGAGATATGTAATGATAAACACTGGTCCCCGTCTTTTGGGCGCTCTCTTGAAGTAGTCAACATTTTAAAAGTAAGATAAAATAACAGGGGCATGTGCTGAGGGGTGGTGCTGCACAAGAACAAGAGTAAAATAAAGAAAATATTGTTTTTAGTTTTGAGAAGTGGAAATTAAAATGTACCATTACACTCAGAGGATCAATATGAAGCTTGATATTTGTTAATTTTGAATGAAGTACATGACTGGTGACTGCTCTGTCCTGAGCTTTTGTTTTTACAGCACCCGCTTGATCACACCAATGGTTCTCGCCACCGAGGAGGGGTACTTGCAAAGAATAAAGAACGGGGAGGAATATCATCAAAACTGGAAAAAGGTAATCCCCAAAGGGGGTGATAACGCCATAACTTTCACTTAGGGTCAAATTCTCGAAATTTGACCCTCAAAAATTCTTCAAACATTTAGACACAAAGTGGAGATTTAGATAAATATAACGTTGTAAACCACATAAGGATGAAGTATTTGATTCAATAAGATGGTGAAATAACAAGCAGCAAAAGGTTGATCATGTTAATGATGTTTATTCAAGGGTGCAGAGGAGATTATTATTATTAAAGACAACAAATGAAATAACGAAAACTAGAAGTGGGAAAAAATTTTGCGTTAACGGTAATAAAATCAAAACAAAAAGAAATACTAACTAAAACTGTACTGAATGTTCACAAAACTAACTGAAATTAACTAGATTTATAGCAAAACGTGTTTGGTTGCATTGATGTGTGCGTGCCCTGCTATAGTGAAATTAAGGTAGTACGTTAGTCGAGTCGTCTGTGTTGCTGCTTCGTCCACGCGCAGAATCAGGTCAGGAAAAGTCGGGAAACAGCGCCAGAATAGAATTGAGGATGATTTTAATATGACTGTTTTGTAGACATAACAAGAGTCTTGTAGTGGAGAGGGACATAATGTCCACCTGAGACCCAGAGAAGAAAAAACAGGGAGAAATGTTTTCGTTTTTTCTTTTTTTTCTTTTTTCTTTTAAATAAATCAAGTGTTATTAAAATAACAATCTCATAAGATGAAGATCAGGGACCAACCCAGAAGTCACTGACACTTCACTAGCTGTAAACTATTGGTTCAGGAATAAGTGATGGCACTGAACTTTCTACTTCACAAAAGTCAATTTATTTAGGAAATCTGAGGAAGTACTGATTTTATTTGGAGACACAAAGGAACATTTGGCACTTCCCTCATCTCACATCTGTTTCATTGTTGCACCCAATCATTCTACAACTGAAATGCCTTGGACTGCTAACCATTTCAGGCAAGTGGAGTGAACTATATTTTGCTAGACTCTCATCAGATTGGGGCTTCCCTTTATTGATCTTTGGAGAGAAGTCTTCATTACTGGTATTATTCAGGTCTTGTTCACATGTTTGTCCCAGGTTTCTCAGCCAAGAGGAGCTTAAACTCCAGACACTGTGAGTTCCTTTCACACATTGAGATCACTGATAACTTTCAGCAACGACGTGATCTTGTAGAAACAATTAGGTGTTATGGATTCAACTATAATTGCGACTCTTATTTTTTACTTTACTGGAAAACATTTCTGCATTTTACCCATATTTTATTTTTAACCCAAAAGATAGGACGACAGATTTCAGGTGGCCCTGTGTCTTTCTCTATTACATCTGCCACTGCATCTCGATAATCTTTGTGTGGCTTTTAGTGGGTCCTGACCCTCTCATATTTTGAAAAATCTATGTTTGAATCTCCCTTAATAATTGTGTTAAGAATTCTCTTCGCCTTTGTCAAAAGTTGTGTATTAGGAAAAAGTGAAATAAATATAAAGTCCCAATGTGTAGAGCACACATTAATAAATTAGTCATGTTCCCTGTGAAAGTAAATGAGCCTAATTCTTAAAGACCCCTGAAATTATTTACTAGATGTTTATTTTTTGAATAAAATAAAAATCTGAGTTTAACAAAACATTTTAATTGTAAATATCAAGCTTACCTTTCTTTCTTCCATAAAATGTGCTGGTGGGCACGCCAGCCATTTTGAAAAGGTGGGAAAAACAATTGGCAAGGCCACACCCCCACACATGTGACATAATTTTAAAGGTACTGTTGCCCTCTCTAAGAAACATCAGGACTTAGAGGAGTGGCAAGTAGAGTATGCGAGCTACAAGCAAAAACTAAATGTGTACTACAGTGCGCAAAAAATGAATTACTGGGTCATCAGGGGGTCTTGAGGGACATTTATAAAACAAAAAAATCCCACAAACCTTAAAGTGCACTTGAAAAGCTCACACAAGAAGGTTAACCTAGCTTACCTAGAAGACCTCATCAGGGGGAGCACACTCCCCCTCTTTTTAGAGCTCACCCACTTAACTCGCATCCCAAGAAAACCGCTAACCCCAGATAAGGCAGCGTGATGCATCCCGAGACAACAGGACTGGGACATCTAAATAAAGGTGTGAAACAATCGCCTTCAAAAGGTTATCAATTAACTTTAACCAAAATTAGGACCACTCGGTGCGGCAAGAATTAATAGTTATTAGTCTCAACACCCAAGGACAACCAGAAGAGCATGATTGATATGATGGAACTGAGATTTTGTTACACTTAATTTTTTGCAAAACACAAATAAGACTAAATTGAAACTAAGGATTTTCAGAAAATAAAAACTAAACTAAACTAGCAAAGAATTGGTAAAAACTAATTACAACTGGCAAAAAATTGAAAATCTGGAGTCGAAACTAAATAAAAAATAAAACCTAATGAAAATGGCGAAACGTTTAAAACCCTGGTGCAGAGATTGGCAAATCTGACCAGGAACGTTATAAAATGGATTGTCAGAACAGTCAGCGTTAAAGCCACATTTGACAGTCCATACTAGGATGGCATTGGACATCTTCGGGGAGGAGGAGGGTTGGTGTGACCAAGGTGTGGTTTGGCTTGTTGTATGTGTATTTGAGATCATATGGCTCTGGATGGACCAGTTACCAGGGCATGGAAGGAGGACAGACTCATTAAAGGAGGAGAAGGCATTTCCTGGGATTGGAGATCCTCTGGGTGAGTGGTTGATTAAAAGCATGCATAAAATAGAAGTTATCTGTTGTTATTGATTGGTAATAGATTGATAATTGGCCACATTTACAGCTGTATTGACTTGTTGTGGACGTAGTCGACTTCAGGTTTAAACACTCTAATTAACAGGTTGAAAATAGTGACATTAAAGGAAGAGTATGCAGCGCCACCCTGTCAGACGCCAGTGATGGTGGAGCTCACTGATGAATCAGGTGAGCTGGATTCATGGCTGATTCAAAACTAAGATCCCCCTGCTGTGGTCAGTAAGGGGAGAAAAGGGGGAAATAAAATCAAGAATAAAAGAGGCATTTATAAACGTTTAGGTGTCAAGTGAAACGGGACAAAAGGGGGTGTTATACTGTTATTTTAATGTCAGCATTATTATTGTATGAGAATCATGCAACAAGCATTGCATCGATGATCATTTATTGAAGCTTTTGACCTTATACTAACATCTGTGTTCCTGTGATTGTTATAACTTCTGATGAATCTTCTATTTACAGGTGTTAGGATAATGATATAATTTTTCATTGCAGGTGTAACCATGATCATTTTTATACATATTGCAACTTGTTGCTCATTGTAGAGTTGTGCTCAAGTTAATAAGGCTTAAAAGCTACAGTCAGCGCGAATGTCTGACTGATCTATTGAGGGAAAAGGCTTCGAGCATGGAGGGCCGCACGCGCTTACAAAACACTGATATTATTCTTTGTGATCTTTTCTTAAATTATGTCTTTAAAGTTAGTTTAAATAGTGGCAGTTAATTAAACGAGATTTATTAAAATATTAAATACCTGAGTCAGAACGTTACACGCGGATCACCTTAAGAGTCTGGGAAACTTTGTAGCTGCCTAACTTTTTGAATGTTCTAGCTCCGTTGATTTGACACATTGGAATGTGTCAAAAAAGGGGGGGAAGGTTGAGCTTTGACATCAAACAAGGATTATTTGAACATTTTATAACTTCATTTGTGTCTTTAATACCTTAGGAATGGTAAAGCTTAAGCTAATAGCGGTCCGAGAAGACGGACCTTTTAGAGAATCAGTGAAAAAGCATAAACTATCACTTTCATGTTTAATCATTACTCATTGAAATGAACTGAATAGCGCTTAGAAGATTTGTTAATTTCTTTGTCTTTTGTTAAAAAGAGGGGTTTCAATAATTTTCAGACACACCTTGCAAATGTGCTTATAACGAGTTGGCACTCGGCCTTTTGAAGGTCAGAAGCTTCGTTCGGCGTGACTGTCCGGACTGATAAAGTGTAGGAAACGCCTTGAGTGCAGAGGGCTAAATGCAAACACGCTTACACACACATAAGATATGATTAGAATAAGTCCCTGGGACATTCTGAATGTTTTAGACCAATTCTGAATCACTAGAAGGTCAGTAGATAACAACATTAGATTATTAGGGTTAGGAAGAGAGGTGTTTTGGTTTTCTGTCTCTTACAGGGAAAGGAACAGACACCAGACGAGGTCACAGATATACGAGGATCCTCCGTAGCAGAGTCAGACACAGTGACTGCCGAGACATCAACTGGGTCCAAGGGTCATGGCGTTTGGGCTCCAGCTAGTCACCACAAAAGGATGGATCCCATAAACACAGCAATAACCATGAAGGGGTTGGCGGAAATCCGGGAACACCAGACCAACGAAGTTCGAGAGGCTTTTGGGCAAAAAGGGGACACCTTCCTGTTCCTTTTTCTGGAGAATACACAGATCGTTGTTTGAAATCGGGGCAGAATAATCCCCTGATCTGTGTCACGACTGAAGGGTTGTCTAACCCCTAAGGTTGAAGAATGAAGAGCAGAGGATCACCCAACTGGACGACACTGGTAGCTGCAGCAATAGAATAAAGGCTGAAAGCAGTGGGAGACAAGGAGAGTGTCATCTGGACCTGCTACTGTTGGAATCATAGTTTTTCTTGCATCTGAATTGCGCAAACACAGAGGTCATCCCACATATGGTTCGCCCCTCAGGGGGACAAAGGACCTCAGGAGTGAGAAGAGATGAACCCAGCCACACTGGATTGAAGGGTGTTTGTGAGGTCATTATTCTAATGACCTCATCAGGGGGAATTGTTAGATTATAATATTATTTTATGCCATGTTATACCCCGAATTAAAGATTGTGAATTATTATGTAGTTTTAGTTTGCATTATTCTCCTGAATTAGAAGAAGCTGATAACTATTGCATTAGTTAAACTGATTTGCATTACATTAAACTGCTGACTTGTTGTGAATGAATGATATTGTTTTATGATGCATTATACTGCTGAGTTATAAGAAATCTAATTTGTCTGAGTAGAAGAGAACAGAGTGTGCTGGAGTTTTCTGCCCCATTTCAGCAGGAGCAGATAAACAGGGAGCCAAGGTCGTAGCTCAGGCGCTGTGTGAGAGAAAGCATGTGAATGTTTAGGCTTTGTATGATAAGGTGGAGGCACCAGAGGCTATAAAAGTTTGAGCAATGCTCCACCATTTTGAGATTTGAGGCTGTCTGCATCAGTGTCCATCTCCCACGCGTGTGATCATTAAAATCATCGTTTGACTCAACCCGGCCGGACCAGTGTTGTTATTGTGGTTTTTTCTCTTGTCTCCATCCCCAATATTTTGAACCTTAACAGACTCTAACCCAGCATTTCTTTTTCAACTTCATTAAATACTCTTAACCGGCTTTAACTGCATTAGACACACGCGGATCCTCATCAAAATCAAAACAGGCCCTCTACCAGTAATTTCAGTGAGTAGACTTTTAATTTAATCATGTCCAATTTGGCACACTTTGGAAATAATTCAACAGGTAGTGCCTTACCTTTGGATAAGCCGGCTTATGCCCACTCACGTCAGACCACTGGCTTGTGCCTGTCCGTTCGACAACCTCGGACCGTCCAAACCTCTAACTTCCACCCCAATACCACAGGACGAGCCCCCAAGCTGTTACGAGTTCAAAATTGGGGATGGAGACAAGAGAAAAAAAACACAATAACAACACTGGTCCGGCCGGGTTAAGTCAAACAATGATTTTAATAGTCACGCGCGTGGGAGATGGACACTGTATGCAGACAGCCTCAGATCTCAAAATGGTGGAGCATTGATCAAACTCTTATAGCCTCTGGTGCCCCCACTTTATCATAAAAGCCTAAACATTCACATGCTTTTCTCTCACACGGTGCCTAAGCTACGACCTTGGCTCCCCGTTTATCTGCTCCTGCTGAGATGGGGCAGAAAACTCCAGCATGTTCCGTTCTCTTCTAATCAGACAAATAAGGCGATGACTTTCTGCAAACAGTATTTCTTATAACATCATAAAACAATATCATTCATCCACAATAAATCAGCAGTCTAATGTAGGGAAAATCAGTTTAACTAATGCAATAGTTATCAGCTTCTTCTAATTCAGGAGAATAATGCCAACTAAGACTACATAATAATTCACAATCTTTAATTAGGGGTATAACATGGCATAAAATAATATTATAATTTAACAGCCCAGTGTCCTCTTTATGGTCACCCTACCACAGCGGTACTCTCTGTGACTACTGTGTGTGTGTGTGACTGCACAGTTATGTTCACTGCAGGCAGTTCACACACACACACACAAAACATCCTGAACAGTAAAACTAGCAGACATGTAGCAACTCGAGGGCACACTGACGCTAATGTGTGTATAAAAATTTCTTTTATTTATGTATTATTCATATTATGTTATTGTATAATGCCTTGGTGCCACTGGATTGTAGCATGTCTCACACTCATGCAGTTAGACAGATGGTGGGAGTCTGGTAAGGAAGTTGGGGGGAAGCAGAACTCCACAGGAAGAATCTTTTGTCTCTTCGAGGACTCTGGGAGGCAGCAAGGGAGTGTGAACCTTAAGGTGTGAAACAGCTGTGCACTGCCTTTTGTTCCTGAAGAAGGTTTTTAACAGAGAGCCATGCTAGGCTCAGGGAGACTCTGCTGACCGTCTGCCCCGCGATCATGCATGCTCTCCACCAAGCTTGGTTTTCTGTTCTTTGTTTTGATTAAAGAATGTTAGCTACCGCTCGTCTGCAGGCTTTATTTAATGGAAAACTTCCACAACATGTGGCTAATGCTGAAGGCTAACGGGTGGCTGTAGCTCATTAGCAGGTCATCTACTGATCAGAAGGTCGTGGTTCAATCCCTGGTTCCTCCAGTCTGCAGGCCAAGTATCCTTGGTAAATGGTAAATGGCCTGTATTTGTATAGTGCTTTACTAGTCCCTAAGGACCCCAAAGCTCTTTACACAACCAGTCATCCACCCATTCACACACACATTCACACACTGGTGATGGCAAGCTACATTGTAACCACAGCCACCCTGGGGCGCACTGACAGAGGCGAGGCTGCCGGACACTGGCGCCACCGGGCCCTCTGACCACCACCAGTAGGCAACGGGTGAAGTGTCTTGCCCAAGGACACAACGACCGAGACTGTCCAAGCCGGAGCTCAAACCGGCAACCTTCCGATTACAAGGCGAACTCCCAACTCTTGAGCCACAATCGCCCCCATAGCCAAGATACTAACCCCAAGCTGCTCTCCGATGTGTCCGTCTAAGTGTGGATGTTAGACAGGAAGCACTAAGAAACTTAGGAGACAGCTGACCCAGAGTGTGTCCGACTCACTTTGAAGGACTCCATGTCAGATAGCAGACAGGCACTCTGCATCCGAGCACGCAGGTGGGTACCTTCAGCTGATGTGCCCAGTTTGGTCAATACCTCTGACTGCTCTGCTAACAGGTCCTCTGTCATTGGAGCAGGTTCCTGAAAATGAAACATGATGCACAGATATCAGACTCAGTCAGCTTCAGCTGAGGTTAATGACATTTCTGTGAACCACTTATATGAGATCTGCTTTCATGGTTTTGTCACACAAAGGTCGCCTCTGTACTGTTACAACCGCTTTCTTTTAGTTCTAATTATTAACTGCACGTCTTTGAACATGGAGCGAGTGGGGTTGGGTTAACTCTGACTCTAAACTGCCCACAGGTGTGAATGAGAGCATAAATCAGAGGTGTCCAACTCCAGGCCTCGAGGGCCGGTGTCCTGCAGGTTTTAGATGAGTCCGTGATCCAACACAGCTGATTTAATGTTATGTATTTTAGTGTGTTAATTTTAATTTAATTTTAATGTGAGTTATTTTGTGCCTTGGTTTTTCCACGCGCTTCTTCCGACCCTGTTGACTATTTTGAATGAAACGCTTGATTGTTCGATGATCACGCTTCAGAAGCTTTGCAATTTTGAGACTGCTGCATCCCTCTGCAAGATATCTCACTATTTATGGCACCAAAACCAATGCCACTTTCAGCCTGTCAAGTCCTTCTTTTGACCCATTTTGCCAAAGGAAAGGATGTTGCCTAATAATTATGCACACCTGATATAGGGTGTTGATGTCATTAGACCACACCCCTTCTCATTACAGAGATGCACATCACCTAATATGCTTAATTGGTAGTAGGCTTTCGAGCCTATACAGCTTGGAGTAAGACAACATGCATGAAGAGGATGATGTGGACAAAATACTCATTTGCCTAATAATTCTGCACTCCCTGTACTTTTGATTGTCACAGTGTTATTTGGGCAGCTGCCTGCCTAATATAACATAACATCACCACAATATTTTACATTAAATGAGGAAATGTATCTTTGTTTCCTCAGCTAAGACTGCTTGGCTGCTGTAGCTTGTGTTTATGTTGAGAGTGACATCTGATTTAAAAGCAAGAAGCAAAAGCCACTGAGCACCATCAGGCAGCACAGAGGCAATGCTACAAATTTAAGGAACGAAGGTCAATTCTTTGTGTGTGTACATGCACAGAGCACATGTGCACACGGTTGTGCAGATTAACTCACAGATGTATATGACAACTCACGTTTGTGGCATTGACATTGTTTTCCAATCTTAAATGTAATACATACATTTCCGTCATTGGCCATAATTCTTGCAAGGAAGGGACTCAAAGGTCACAAGTTATTAAATCAAATTAATTAAACACACCATTAAAAGAAGTTCACTATTCACTCCTTAACACATTGAAAATAGTGACATCAAGGGAAAAACATGCAGTGCAGCACTATCAGAGTGTCAGGCGCCACCTCTCTGGGGACATCTCAGGCCCTCCAAGGTTTGGAGGCCTATCTCCCCCTACCACCACTTCCCCTGCCAGTGGCGGACTCCCTCAGACATCGGTGCGTTGGTGGTTCTTTGTGTCCGGGGATGGGCGTCCAGGTACACACCGGCTCACTCCTTGGCGGCCGCTTATCGGGGCCTGGAGCCTGGGGTCACTACACCACTTCGGAGGTGGGGTGCCCCCGGCCTCTCGGCCTGGGGCTCGGTCACTCAGGCACGGCTGGCTGCCGGCGGAGCTCACGGGCGCGTCACTGCAACTCCCCCTGGCTTCTGCTCCGCGGCTGCTGAGGGAGCCCTCATCTGGGACTCTCCTCAGCTCTTTCTGGGACAGTGGCGCGGCTGCCCCTCTGTTGGTCTTCCTTGGTCTCTTGTGTTCTGGGGGCCTCTGGATGTCTGGAGTTTTGATCTCCTCCATACCTGCTTCATGCCCTGGAGGACGGGGCTGTGGCCCCCCCACACCCTCTAGCAGATCATTACATGAAGGAACCTTTTTAAAAAAAACAAGCGCATCCATGCTCACAGGTGTACACATGGGTGATCACACCCACAAACTACACCCTTTTTGGCTCCTACCTCAAAGCACACTGTGTTCTGTTGATCTTATGTGCTGCACAATAATGTTTAACATTTAGTATTTACTGTCATATTCCCATATATCATTGTGATGTTGTTTATTCTATTACTCTTGTTCTCTTCTGCTTGTTTTCTTTTTTCTTTCTCAGCAGGTGATCCAGGTGATCGATATATGCATTTTTTATTTTTTATTTTTTCTGCTCATTCTGTTGGTTTTTGTTTTTTGCCCTTCTCCCCTGTCCCTCTTCTCAGCTGTTTCTCTTTCCCTCTTTCTTTCTCCCCTTCTTTCCCCCAGTCAAGTCTGTCCCGTATTCAGCAAGTGAAAATAAAATAAACAATAAAAGGTGAATCAAATGGACCATTACGGCAAGGCTGGGATGGTCAATTTGGTAAAGTAAA
This sequence comes from Aulonocara sp. 'chitande type north' Nkhata Bay, assembly GCF_057382095.1. Classification (NCBI taxonomy): domain Eukaryota; kingdom Metazoa; phylum Chordata; class Actinopteri; order Cichliformes; family Cichlidae; genus Aulonocara; species Aulonocara sp. 'chitande type north' Nkhata Bay. Next base: position 5,052,545 of record NC_141355.1, on the reverse strand, counting down.
TCCGTTGGGCATCTTTCTTTGCCTTTAGACAACAATTCTGATGGCAAAAGAGCCAAACGGGACAGGCAAAAAAAAAAGAAAAAAAGAAAAAAAGAAGTGGCTTTAGATCTGACTCTTACAGACAGGCATGCATGTCTCAGGGTGATTACACACTAACACATTGTGATTAATCACACACATTTGTATACATTTTATTAACAAGATTAAAAAAAAAACACTATACAAAATGTGTTTTTGTGACAGGCCGCTAGTAACAAAGTGCTTAAAGATTTCAAATTGGTTCTTTCCCAAGTTTTCTGTTATGTGTACACATATTCCTTGAATTAGGTGCTTTTTAATTCTCCAATAATGGTCAGTGCAAAGTGTTTACACAAACAAACAAACAAACAAACAAACAAGTGTTTACACAAACAAACAAACAAACAACATTACTCAGAAAATGGTCAGGTACAAGAACTGGATTAAAAAGGATTGGAAAAAACAGATAATGTCCAATGAAATACTTCAGCGTGTGGCTCATGACTTTTGCACAGTACTGTAAATGTTATTAATAATGAAAGATATAAAGATGTAGCTTTCCCATTTTTAAAAAATCCCCATACACATTATTCTTTTCTTCTAGTGAAGGTGCCTCCTCCTTCAGACCTTAGGATAACTAATTTCTCAGACAGTGACATCACGGTGCGCTGGGAAGCTGCAGATGATGATGATGTTTCTTACCTCATTAAGTGGATCTCCCTAAGTGGAGGCGACCTGAGGCAGGTGGGGAAGAACTATTGAGTTGTTGGAGTACATATTATGAAATAAAAAATACAATATCTCAATAAACTGTTGTCCTGTGTCTTAAGGAGTATCAGATATCACTGTCTGCACTCTATGGAGATGGAGCTCAGAGTGAAGCTGTGGCCGTACGCTATAGCACCTGTGAGTCACACATTTTAACTATATCAGCTGCTGGTGGGAGCAGGCTCTCATGGATCTTTCTGGATATTTGCAGCAGGGACATGCTGGGGTCATTTTGGAGCAGGTTAATTTGTGTGCGCCACGTGTCATAATCAGTTTTGTTGTTAGGTCTGGGAACCTTACCGGAGAAGGTACGGAGTCTAACCTGGGACTGGATGTGTTTGACATCTTGCCTTCGTACGATATGCTCTACCACGACCTTCTGAATGTCAGGTGGATTCAAATCACTTACTGAAAGGGACGCACAGGCTTAAGCAGACAAAGAAGGAAATCGGGTAAACCTGAGGACAAATCTAAGAGAACAGAAAAAGGAAAGGAAACTTAGCTTAGAACCATGCAGCGCTACAGGAGACGGCAGCACTGCAGAGGTGAGGACCGGCACCTGTTTGAAAGAGACAAATGCACACAAACACACACAACAACGAACGAGAAACAAACACAGAGAGAGGAAAAAGTGGTTATACAGAACTTGAGGACATTACCTACATGTAACTATCTAAATAATTATAAGTTTGTTGTGTTTTCTTTAACAATGTCAGAAGGAGAGAGGCACTGAGGCACATATGTTTTGGGCAAAAACATTTTTGAATATTAAAATACGAACATTTGTAGCAAACAATTGACAAATTAGCCATTCCAATGCAAAACTTTCTCTGCCTGTTAAAAAAAGAAGATAATCTTCTCACAAACTGGTGTTTGATTTTGAAACAGGAAAAAAGTGGAGAAACAACTGAAAAGACTAATATTTGAATAAAACCTGAAAGCAAGTAAATACTTTCTATGCTGCCTTATGGTAAACTTTGGTAATATTGATAAAGAACAACACTGGCTGATGATGAAATACATTCAGCTGGCATGGTGACACTGCCAGTATAACCTGCAGGGCTGGACTGGGACAGAAAATCGGGCATTTTGACTACAGACCGACCCACCAGGTATTAAAGCCATAAAGCCTTTGAATGAAAACAAACCCTGTTGTGACAGTGATGTACAGTCTTTTTGGTATATGTATGATTTCTATACATTTTACGTCAGATAAAAACTTTGGTTGTAAGATTTAGATAATTATTTAATAAAAGCTAGATATTTTAAATGAGAATAAGAAAGAAAAGTATTTCTTTGTGCCCCCCTTTCCCTGTTAATGCCCTACCTGGCCCCCTGGCAAAACTTTGCTAGACCCGCCCCTGCACAGTTACCAGCTGTCAGCTACATAAAAAAGGATCCTGGTGGGTGGTCTTCACGTTTCCCTCTCACCAGATATCCAAACCGACATCATGACCAGCAGCTTTACAGCTGTGGCTCCAGCAAACATCAGCTGATACTAGAAATTAATATTAAATAAATTCTAACAACAGCCGATCAAGCTTAAACGTGCTGCTGTTGTTTAGCGCGACATCTGCTGGTTTCGTCTTTCTGGTGCAAAGTGGGCGATAAACAAACAAGAGAGAAAAGCCGATCAGCTGATCATCGATCAGTTTCATGATTGAAGTAGCAACAGGAGAGGGAGGATGAGAGAAGAGGCAGCTGTGCAGCGTAAAGACAGAATAAATCCAGCTTTGTGTCTTTTTCCATTCTAGCTGAAGTTCGGGACAAACTGCGTCTCTTCTCAGCTCAATACGAAACGTGTAATATTTTCTCTGATTGAGGGACCATTCCATTTTTTTAAGGAGCCGTTGGCAACTCTACTAACTAACCTTATGAATAAAATAAAGTTCACTATCAGTAACATCATAGCAACCGAACAGCTGTATAAAAACTCCAAGCTGGCTAGAACGCAGTATGAGTTATTGCAACTGACAGTAAAAAGTCAGCACAACGAAAATAAACTCCACCTAAACTTAGTTCATATCTGACCCAGATAGACTGCAGGTCATAACTTCTTACCTGAAGTTCAGTTCACCTGACACTCGGACTGGCGGCTGCCTCGGGGCTCTCCTCCTGCCTCCCCTTCCCTCATCCACCTGCTGCCTCTGTGGAAGCCCCGCCATAGCCACCACCAAACAACGGAGTTATTTCTACACATCGACCTGCATCTGGCCAATCCACCACCTCTCATTGTTCATGCCGTTACAAAAATAAATAAAAAATAAGTCAAATAAGCCCGATGGCCAGTCCAGCTATGTTAACCTGCAACCAAATCTGCAGCTCCATACAGCAATGTTACGACTTAGATTACATCTTATAACTCATAACTCTTATGTTAGCTCCCCTCTGTAGCATACTGTCTGAAATATTCCACGGCTGCAATAATTCTTTAAGTGTTATTTTTTCCTTGGTATTCTAATTTCGCCGAAGTTTACTAAACTCAACAAACTTAATATTACTTACCGGGACATTTATTCTGTCCTCATTTTCTTTCACCGAAAAATTGTTTCCTGCAGTGACGTCTTTCGTGCTTGGCTCTCCTACCTTTGCTAACGTGATGCACATAGCGCAGAAGCCGATGCTGCATTCACTTACACTCGGATATCTGAGCGTCACCGTGAAAACATAATCGGACATTTGATATTTGATTGAATTTTATTGTTTTGCCTTTGGGGTGGCACCTGGGGTGGCCAGTCTGGTTGGGGGGGTGGCCTGTGCCCCCCCCCCCCCCAGGCCACCCCGCTGGACACGCCATTGACCATAGCCAAAGAAAGCTCGTTTATGACCAGCATCATGTAAATAAGCGCTCTGTAGAACCATCGCTCCATCCTCCAATCCAGCAGGTGGCGTCAGCGTGCCCGCAGGGTGAACGTCAGCCACAAACGAAGCCGAAGAAAACGTTAGCGTCATTTCCTGGTTGCTGTGCGACAAGCAACTGTAAAACTCGAAGCTCTGAACGCGGTCCTCTGTCATATAAATCTGCGAGTGGTCTCTGCGTGAGGTGAGCGGCTTTTCCCGGTGAGTGAGAGATTGAGCGTGAGGTCCGGAGCGCGCACAATGAATAAAAAGGGCTCTGAGAAAACACGCCATGTGGTAGCCTGGCTTAACAAAGCGGAGTGGGATCAGGTTCGGGACTACCTTTACTCGATGGACTCCTCTCTGCAGAGGTTTGCGTTAGAGAGGATATCGGCTTGGAGGGCCAGGTGCGCTGATAGTTTTCCCGTGGCCGTGGACTGCACAGCAGACCTCGTGCGCTGCCAGGTGCGGGACCGGTCCGGACAGCTTACCGGAGATGACTTGACCCTGATGTACGGGACGGCCCTGGTAAGATTTGTTAATCTTATCACGGATCGCCAGCAGGGGAGAAAGGCCCAGCCGCTGAGGCAACTGGCTGGAAACTTGAACATCCCCGAGTGGGTGGTGGATCTGAGGCACGAAATCATGCGTGGGACTCTTCCTTCTTTGAAATGGTGCCGAAAGGGATGTAAGGTGGCCCTGGAGTGGCTCCAGCAGGAGTTTTGGTCCAGACAGCTGGGAGGAGGCCCCGATGAGCAGCTCGTTGCCAGGCAGAAAGAAGTGGATGCCTGCAGAAACGCTCGGGAGCTGCTGACCTCTTTTCAGAAGGACCAGTACCAAGCTTTTGATGATGGGTCTCCTGAAGACAAGGGGAAGAGCTTGTGGCAGGCCCCCTTAGCAGACATGAGTTCGTTGCTGGGTGAGATCAAGCAGTTTGCACTGGGGTCCAGGGAGCTGTTGATTGATGTGCTGCTGGAAGACGGTTTTCTTGTTCCTACCATGGAGCAGCTGGAAGCATTAGGCTGTGCAACATCTGACAGTGCCAGTCCCACTGAGCCCAGAGTCCCACAAACCTTCCTGCGCTTTTGGCTGCCCCTGCTAAAGATGCTTAACTCTTCGTCTTTCATTCACCTCTTCCTGGAGAAGCTCTTTGTGGAACTGAAGCTGCTCAGCAAAGAGCCCAACGGTCACAGGTGTTTCTATATTTCTGCATGGATTTCAGAAGTCTTCCTCTGCAACAACAACAAATTTGAATATCATTTTGAGACAAGGTTGCAGAAGAAAGCCAGAATGAAGGACAGGATTTTCATCGACCGCATCAAGCTGAGGTGGCAGCAGCTTCTCTCTGCATGTCTGGATGCCCCCTGCATCAGCACACCTCACCTGATCCAGCTAGTCCTGGATGACATGGAGCATCCCCCCCCTCAGGAAACCAGAGAGAAGCTGTTCCAGCTCTGCTCCATCTACACACAGACAGAGCGCTCAGAGGCCAGCACACCTCTGCAGCAGCAGCAGCCCATATATACTGTGAGTATGCTGCTGGACCAGATGCAACACTCCTCACCGATGGACTCGGAGAGAAGTGAGGACCGCAAATGGGCAGACGTGCAGGCTGAAAGAGCACTTGCCCTCAGACACGTAGCAGCATCCCCGGGGCCTCGGCTCCAGCCCGGCCAGCTGAGGGCCTCCTCTGGAGCAACAGCGAGCTCAACTAACTGAAATGTGGACTGAAGCTTTTTTAAGTTACTTGTGTTATTTTTGTTACTTGTGTTATTTTTTGTTTTATGTTAAATGGTAAATGTTTTATGTTAAGCACAAGATTGTTGTTGTTGTTGTCATTCCAGCCTCCGCTGACTCTTGTTGTGCTAGAAGCAGTTTTGAAGCAAAAATACAATATTCAGAAGACAAAATGTTGTGGGAGCTTTAACCATGAGCACAGTGCAGGTTCAGCAGTTGTGATTGTTTCTGTCCAGTCGAGCTCGTTAACTAAACATGTTGGCAGAAGCAGAAATAAAACTTTCAGAAGACAAAATGTTCTGATTTAAAGAAGGACCAAAGGAAGGAAAGCATAGGTTTTGATTAAGTCTGATAAACTAGAATTATAAGGTATTGTTACATTAAAAGGAGCAAAATGAAATAAAAAGGCTATATCAAAAACAGGTTATAACATAGGAAATGTGAGGTTTTAAAATGAAGTTAGTGTCAGCGTTTTAAGAGAGTGGTAAAATGATGAGTAACGTTGAAGAATATATATAAATACAAGTCTATAAGTCAAGAACATAATTAGGATAAGGCTTTTGATTAAAGAGTCCCAACTATGATAAGTTAGGGAGATGCAGGAAAAGGTGTTTTGTTTCCTTTGCAGAAGATCTCGGCGACCACAGGGGGTGAGGATCCTGGAGGCCCGAGGCCGGATGGACCACAAGAGAGGGTCAGAGCGAGGACACAATGTATTGCGACCTCTGGTGTACCAGAGGTCGAGAGAGGGAGTGTGGAGCAGGGAAATTATTTTACTGCTATTGTTAAATAATCGTCATCGTCACCATTGCATTAATAATATAATCTGCAGCATTGATATTGCATTCAGAGGTTTAAACAGTGTGTGTCTTTCAGAAAGACTAAGTTGCAGAAAGTTTGCATTAATGAAAGCAGAGTCTAAGTTATTCTGAGGAGCAGGTTAGACGAGGCTATTTGATGAGCCTCTGGTCTGGTGGAAGGTCAGAAGTGCAACGGGTGAGATGAGAGAGCATTTGAGGACGACATATACACACACACACACTTAGTTAGAGAGAATCATTTATAGGTGAGAGGTTAGTTATGTTTACTCGCAACTGTGAAAGAGGAACAGTTTCTTGTTGTCTCGGCAAGAAAGAGGAAATACCTGGTGTGAATACGTATGAATGGACGGTGACTGGACGGACGAACTGAACTAAGGTTGGACCAACTGGACACTGAGGTAAAGACTGGACTAAGGCTAAGCACATGACTGATGACTGTTCTGTTTTAAGTTCATTTTCATGACATAGATTGGATCATGAGTGGGGAAAACTGAGCATTTTTAGTTTTGTACATTATTTTGACACATGAAATGTGTCAAAATAAAGGGGGGATTTAAGGTTTAAGTTGAAATGGGTTTAGGATCATTTTAGGACTTTTGGGGTGTTTGATGATTTAGATATGGTAAAACTGAGGCAGACATTGTTATTTTCATGTTTAAGTTGAAGGATTAAAATGAACTGAATCCTGGTTAGAAGATAAACTCTTTACACACATAAAGAGCATTTAGATTAGGGCTGAACGATATATCGCATTTGCGATAATATCGCGACATGATCAAGTGCAATTTTCTAACCGCAAAGGCTGCGATTATACTGCGATTATATTATACAATTCATGGGCTGCATCCTCCTGAGGCCGCATTTGTAGACCGATTACGTCACAGCGACGCGCCGAAGGCTGTCCAAATTACTACCATATCCCAGAATTCATAGCGCGGCCCAGCCAAACTCCAGTTTCCAGCAATGGCGGCCGCTACTAAGTTTTAAAATTACTCATACTAATCTTTCTGGGTCACAAAATAAACTTTTAACATATTTTCAGGCGAGAAAGTAGTTGTGTAAACATCAAATATCTGCTCGGTTTATCAAGATATCCCATATTTGCAAAAGTGCTTCGACGTTTTCAGAGGCGTCTGCTACCCACCAGCTCGACAGCTAGCCGGGAGCTCGAGGGTTACTGATGCGGCCGAGAACGGCACAACTCCCGGCACATCATTTTCAGATCACCGCGGAGTTTCGCTGCTCGGGTTAAACGTAATATATAAGTCACTTAGACAACCTAAAAATGTTATTGTTGGGCTTTTTTCAGTGTTTTGTTTGTTCGTGAGTAAATCGGTTTGGCTGAGATTAAAGTTATTAGATTAGATAAAATAAAACTTTATTAATCCCCCGGGTGGGTTCCTCCTTGGTTTTCACACAGCTGACTAAACGTCAAACAGAAAACTTATTAAACAGAAGTATGAGACAGTCGAGAATTTACACCAGTGTCTGGTTATATTTTAGATAGCAAGAAGCAGACGGCCGAGTTTATTAAACTCCACCGAGACAGCGGTGACGCTAATCAGAAGGCTAGACCGTCCAATTTCACGCCTTTAAATTTTAAAGGCGTGTTTGTGTGTGTGTTTATACAATTGCTATTATGTTTGCACTTTATGTGTAATGTTACTGACTGCAGAGATCAGTAAGATGTGTGTATTTTTTATTTATTAGTTTTATTTATTTAATATTATTTTTTAATTGAATGACTGTCTCACTGTAAAAAATCAAACGTGCAGTTGTTGAGCTTACAGTCATTTCTTTCACAATTCAACAATAAAAGTTCAGTTGGCCCATAAACTCAAATACATTAAGGGTTTCAACTAATCATTTAACGTTTTGGAGCAAAAGTTGGTCTCAGATGAAATTTATTGCTGGCAAAATGAATGAATTCAAGTTTTACATGAGTTGAAGCTGTTGGCGCCTTTCTGTGCCTGAGTACGCATGCGCATCTCATATTTTTGGATGCTACGGGGTCTACTTTGCGCTTTTGCAAGGACTGAAAGCCACCTGCCCGTCTGCCTTAATGAGAACGTGAGGCTAGGAGCTGGATAGATCGTTCATCTCAAGTTTCTAAAGCCAAGTAATGTTTCTTTTATTATATCAGACAGTATATGTTAGACCTTCTCAATTTGTCTGTTAGAAATATCACAACTGAAGTTCTTCGTATTTTTCCGAAACTTAGCATAGCATTACTTTCTTGGCTAAGAAGCCTTGTGGCTTATGGGTATGTGTTTACTATATCATTTAAGATTCCATGTCACAAACCAATGAAAATCCGACAAACTTCGCTACTAAAGAGGCGCGCTCATATCTGACAAGCCTCCGCGACACCCCCTATGCGTATTTCATGAAGTGCAGTCTGTGGCCGCCATACCACCGAACGAAACAAAATAGGCTGGCTCACTCATGACCAACGGCAGCAACCCCCCGCCGCTATTTAAATAAAATAAAATAAAGTTCGGGGGCGCCTGCTGCCATGTTGTTTAATTTGTTCGAATCACATCTAGCCAATAAAATGTGTGCTTTAGTTTCTGTGTGAACAGGGTGGTGGAGTCCTCATGGCCAGCGAGCTCCACTAAATGAAATATGAGATGTGACAATATAGTTTATATCGATATAGTCTACATTATCATTATACTCGTGGAGCCGCAAGTTTGCCTCTCTTTCGTCCACTTTTGTCTCTACGCTGTGTTACTCCGCCTCTCTCCTTCACTGAACACAACTCCCCCTCCCCCATCGCTTCACCTGCAGGCAACGACAAGATGGACACGGCAGCTATCAAAGAGGAGCTGGTCGGTAAAAAGAAAACATTTGAAGATGACTATTTTAGTGCTGTCAGCGTAAAGTTAATGCCATAACTGCATTAACGGGGCAAATCTCCGTTAACTAGTTACCGCGGATCACCCCGTGCGTGGGGCTGGGTGGCGTTAGTGAGCTAACCGGGCTAACGCGTTGACGCACGGCCTAAAATCCTTTCATCTCAAAAATCGACAGTCTGCCTTATGTATGAATTCTGGTTGTGCTTACTGACCTCGAACCAATTTTATGTGGTACACAGCTTAAAAAAATATGTCAAAAAATGTTTTGGTACGACTTTGGTAAGCTATGAAGCTGCACTGCTTGATGGATTGTTGGAGCATTACGGCTACCGAGGAGCCTCGCAGAGTGATACGTACTCTGCTTCAACGTAATATTACCATATTATGTGTGTAAGGACCATAAATGGCACCTGTAAGAGACACGGTTACAAAGAGAATTTCAAACTCCAGGCTGTCAGTTGCGCAGTAGAACTTGGAAACAGAGCAGCTGCAAAATCTGTCTTTGTTATTATGCTCAGCATCTTTTATTTTACATTTTGACTGCACAATTGTGAGCTTTTTGTTATGCACAAAACAACATTGTTTTGGTTTATTTATGGAGCACCATTAATAAATGCACTGATAATTTAAACAGATGCTTCAGGAGTTTTATCCCACTCATACTCTCAATCCAATGTTTGTCATTCTAAGTTGTAAAACCAATCACACAAAATTATCCTTGGCTTACATAATACATCCCAGTATACTGTTGGTGCATTCCATGTAGAATACAATTTGTTAATAATAAATTAAATAAATTAAACATTTGATGTAATGTATGTTTTGTAAATTATTTGTTTTACTGTGTTTCACATGGCATTTTACAAGGCAGAATCAGCTCACTTTAGTGAGCCAAAAAAATTCTTAAGTAATGTCAGGAAGCTGGTATTTTATTTTAAAACTAATTGCTATTTTTATTTATTTAGAGAATTAAAAGCCAACTCCAGACCACTGCTTGTCCTGATTTATGAGGGACTGATGAGGAGTTGGTAAGGAGAGGAATCAGAACAGGAGTGCCTGCCCCCCGCCCCAAACACATTATCAGGTAATGTAACTTTGGTAATTTGAGATTAATTCAGGTTTCTTTTGAATTGTTGACACTGTCCTCTCCTCTCTTCTCATTATAGCTTTTGTATGCAGTGCCAGTTCTGCTCTTTTGTCTGTTCAAGCCAAGAAGTACTCTTAAGACATCACCAGCTACGACATAGAAGAGGATTTCATTTGCCCTGTGTTTACAGTGACTGCGTCTGTTCGTTCAGGACACGAGGGGCATTGAAGTCTCACCTCAGCAGATCACACAACAGGGCTAAGAAAAGGCAGGAGATCTCAACATTTTTTTGTGATTTTTGTGAATTTAAGGAAAACTGCTCACAGCATACATTTATTTCACATATTTTAAGGCACTTAAAAAAAATCAGACTGTATCCTGTCCTTTCCAAAAATGTGACTATGCTACCAACAATTTAACAACCTTTACGTCACACACAAGCAGAAAGCACAAAAACTCAAAAGATATAAAAAACTGTATTAGACTGATTTCTCATGCAAATGCATGTCCTAGTGAAAGTAGCTCCCCTGATAAATCCTTAAATACCTCTCAGGAGCCAGAGACATTACCAAGTGGTTCAGGTGTAGCATCAAGTGATAAAGAGGACAATGAGTTTGTAGATTACCAATGTCTTGAACATAAAATAGCTAGACTTTTTCTATGCATGCAAACATTGTTACATGTTTCTAAAAGTGCTTTGCAGAGAATTATTGAGGAAATTAGTGACATTTTAAAATTTTCTCAGGTTCATTCATTTCAAAGAATCAAACAGGTGCTTGCTTAACAGAACATTGAGGCAGATGATGATGTAATTAAAAATATAAATGATGCACTTTTCAAAACCAACCCATTAATTATCTCAACAGAACCAAAAGGTGAAGAAGAGGGATAAGAACATGGCACTCATCACCCAAAAGATGGACATCACATTCTCTCTCAGGAGGAAAGAAGTTGTGGAGATGCAGCCCTTGGTCAAGGAAATGCAGCTCAGATGGCCAGCTCTCTTCTTGAAAGAACAGGTAAGATAATCTCTTAAATATTTAAAGGAAAACTTCCGTTTTTTTCTTCTTCCCTTTTTCCCCAGTGTGGTCTTATTTCTAAAATTGAAAACGTTCATTTATTCACCCAGAAAAATTTCAAGGCATTTGGAGTTGTTAGAAAGAAATTTTAATCCCAATGTTACGAGTCAGTCGTTTTGCAAGAGAGAGCTGAGCCACGGTTATGGGGAAAGGATTCACTGAGACAACTAAGAAATGCCTGAATTAAGCCAAAAACCACTCTGGAGGGATTTTAATCTAAGGAAATAACATTAAAATGTGTTTAAAAGCTCCAAAAAAGTTGATTTTACATGATATAGGACCTTTACAATTCCTTCTGAACAACTCCAAATGCCTCGAAACTTGTCTGGGTGAGTAAATGAACGTGAGCTCCATTTCTTGTGCCCTTGAGAAGCATCTGTTTGTATCACTCCAATATCTTGTAGAAAAGGTTGAAGGCTACCGTTGAGCTAACAATGCAGAACAATAAAATATAAAAAAATACTTGGCTCTAAAAATATGAACTCTATTGAAGTGAAATCTATTTACTTGTCAACTTGCTGTGTATAATAACGGATTGCTTTTATTTCGCTCTTCTCTGGGCACCCAAAGCGCTTTATAATTCCACTACTCACTCACTCACTCTCACATTCACACATCGGTGCAGGGAAACCACAGTTGTAGCCACAGCTGCCCTGGGGTAGACTGACAGAAGTGACGCTGCCATATCGCGCCACTGGCCCCTCTGGCCAACACCAGTAAGCGGTGGGGTAAAGGGTCTTTCCCAAGGACACAACGACCAGGACAGAGAGAGCTGGGGATAGAACCAGCATCCTTCCGGTTACAGATGAGCTTCCCAACCCCCTGAACCACGGTCGCCGCAATGACTTGTCTTCACTGGGCATCTAGAATCTTTTGGTGCTGACCCTTAGCGGGCAACAGCCATGAAACTCACAGAACAGGATTGAGAAAGTCACTTACGTGTTATGAAAGTATACAAATTTGACCACAGGATGTTATTCTTACTTCATTTCTACATAACTATAAAATTAATGGAATTTTTTCAATGAATTTAAAATACAATTTATTGATTTATTTCTTTTCTGCAATACATCCTGTAACAATTGAAACCATTATTTTGTCTTATCAACATTTGATTAGGTATTCTAGACTTACTGTAAAATCTGCCGATCAGATTTTTCTTGTTTTTTGTTTTTTTTTAATACGTCAGTTATAATTTGTACCACCACTACCACTAAAAGAAAAAAAAAAATCCAATCAAGGCCTGACCAATAGATCAACCGAGACTAACTAAATGTTTTGAAATTAAGCTCTTTTAACCAAATTTGAAAACAATGTGATTTTTATATAATGTACCTTTAAAAGTTTTCTTCTATATTTTTTTTTTTTGTTGCTTTGTAGATTTGTGCGGAATTCTCACGCATTACCACCAAGGATCTCATGGGGACCTTCATGACTGCCCTCGACACTTACTCACTTCGGCTGATTAAGCTGTATCGAATTAGAAAAGCTGCTTTCCGCAATGACATGGATTCCCTGTTGCAGAAGTTTGATGAACAGGTAATATATAAAAATGTATTTGTGTCTGGTTTATGAGGAACCTGAAGTTCCCACTGTAACGAAAGATACTTTATTAAATATTTACTAAATTGATGTAAAAATTGTTAGTTTTCAAAAAGTGTGTCCTGAATGGGATTACAAGCTAACAAGCAGCGCTGTTTGGCAGATTGCAGGTAATGACAGACAGTTCAACTCTCATCCCACTCATGGCACTTTTTGTTATAAATGTTGTAATAAGTGTGCTACATTTGTTGCACATCAAAATTACTTAAAAAATAAATAAATAAAAAAAACTGACAAAAACATGACCAATTATCTGTAATAACTCATTTCAACATCTTATTTCTTAAGGCTGTATTTTGAGCAACAACACTTAATGTGTTTTAAAAACAAAATGGTAGGTTTATAAATGAGACTGAGTCTTATTTGATTTCCTTGTTTTAGGTCTCAAACATAGTCCAGCATCGACGAACCATCAGTTTGGAAGGGTTACCGATATTTGTTCGCGACGATGAGACCAAACTCTTCTTAACATGTCTGGTGAGTATGCAAATCTACTCAATCTTCAGTTTTGGTTTTCAGAGACTTATATGTACTGTTGTTTTTTATTTTGCATAGGATACAGATCCAGTTGAGAGGGCAACCCGAGGTGTTACGGTGGGCATCCTCACTGTTCTGGAGGACTACGTGGGACCCAACTCGCAGTCCACAGTGGTCAACACTGCCATTGTTTTGGAAGAGGACATTATTCTTGATGATCTGCCAGACCTTCCCACTGCCTTTGCCTACTTGTTTGGCCTACTTTATGGGCTCAACATGGAGTTTCCCAAAGAACTCAAGTACACATTTGAAGCTGTGCAACACATTTTTATGGAGTTGACATCTACCTGTTCCCAGAGGATAAGAAGCTTCAAAACCAAGCTCTTAACCAAAGTCTAACCTATTTGACAACATGTTCAACTCAAATGCAACTTGTGTAAAACAGAATGGCAATTTGTTTTGATTTACTGTTTTTGGGTTTCGTGGCAAGTTGCTCTGAAAAAAGTTAATTTCTGTCTTTAAGAAAACGGTAAGGTGCAGAAAGTTCTGAATCAATGTCTTCTGTTCTAACTTTACTTAATGTAGCTTGCATGGCTGATTGCAGATTTCATGTATAACATGTTATTATAAAATGTTGAAAGGTTTTATTCTAACTTGAGCTGTTTTAAAAAATTTTATAATCTGGTTTTAGGTACATTTGTATTAGTTTTATAACAAATGTGGCGCGATACTGAACTTCACAGGAAATTGGCGTGTTGATACCATTACTATTAAAAGACAAGTGGTGGAAAAATTTGTTTGAAAGTTGTTAGCTGTATGGAAACCAGGAAGTTGTTCACATCCTGCCATCTGATGTTTTGAATCTGTTTGTTAGTGACTATCTATTAGGGCTGAACGATTATGGAAAATAATCTAATTGCGATTTTTTGCCCCAATATTGCGATGCGATATGCGATTATTTTTTTAAGGTCTTTGTCTTCTGTATTATTAAACAAAGACAAGCAATACATCATATAGTATGGCCAATACTATATTACATTAATTTTAAACTGTTCTTTCCTGGAAGACAGACCTCTGTTATGATGACATGAGGTGATGCATGAATTGATGACTGACATTTTTATTTAACTTCTTCAATCACAACAGTATATTTGAACATACACAATAGTTTATTTTTAGCTTACAAACATCTGAGCATAAAGTGCTGACAAGGAACCCTGGTGTAAACATTAAAATGAAAGTCAGTACAATGTGCAGATTGCAGAAATATACATAAAAAAAATCAGTGGCTTTACCACACTCAGTTTTTCGACATCTGTGAGACAGTCATTCAATTAAAAAATAATATTAAATAAATAAAACTAATAAATAAAAAATACACACATCTTACTGATCTCTGCAGTCAGTAACATTACACATAAAGTGCAAACATAATAGCAATTGTATAAACACACACACAAACACGCCTTTAAAATTTAAAGGCGTGAAATTGGACGGTCTAGCCTTCTGATTAGCGTCACCGCTGTCTCGGTGGAGTTTAATAAACTCGGCCGTCTGCTTCTTGCTATCTAAAATATAACCAGACACTGGTGTAAATTCTCGACTGTCTCATACTTCTGTTTAATAAGTTTTCTGTTTGACGTTTAGTCAGCTGTGTGAAAACCAAGGAGGAACCCACCCGGGGGATTAATAAAGTTTTATTTTATCTAATCTAATAACTTTAATCTCAGCCAAACCGATTTACTCACGAACAAACAAAACACTGAAAAAAGCCCAACAATAACATTTTTAGGTTGTCTAAGTGACTTATATATTACGTTTAACCCGAGCAGCGAAACTCCGCGGTGATCTGAAAATGATGTGCCGGGAGTTGTGCCGTTCTCGGCCGCATCAGTAACCCTCGAGCTCCCGGCTAGCTGTCGAGCTGGTGGGTAGCAGACGCCTCTGAAAACGTCGAAGCACTTTTGCAAATATGGGATATCTTGATAAACCGAGCAGATATTTGATGTTTACACAACTACTTTCTCGCCTGAAAATATGTTAAAAGTTTATTTTGTGACCCAGAAAGATTAGTATGAGTAATTTTAAAACTTAGTAGCGGCCGCCATTGCTGGAAACTGGAGTTTGGCTGGGCCGCGCTATGAATTCTGGGATATGGTAGTAATTTGGACAGCCTTCGGCGCGTCGCTGTGACGTAATCGGTCTACAAATGCGGCCTCAGGAGGATGCAGCCCATGAATTGTATAATATAATCGCAGTATAATCGCAGCCTTTGCGGTTAGAAAATTGCACTTGATCATGTCGCGATATTATCGCAAATGCGATATATCGTTCAGCCCTAATCTAAATGCTCTTTATGTGTGTAAAGAGTTTATCTTCTAACCAGGATTCAGTTCATTTTAATCCTTCAACTTAAACATGAAAATAACAATGTCTGCCTCAGTTTTACCATATCTAAATCATCAAACACCCCAAAAGTCCTAAAATGATCCTAAACCCATTTCAACTTAAACCTTAAATCCCCCCTTTATTTTGACACATTTCATGTGTCAAAATAATGTACAAAACTAAAAATGCTCAGTTTTCCCCACTCATGATCCAATCTATGTCATGAAAATGAACTTAAAACAGAACAGTCATCAGTCATGTGCTTAGCCTTAGTCCAGTCTTTACCTCAGTGTCCAGTTGGTCCAACCTTAGTTCAGTTCGTCCGTCCAGTCACCGTCCATTCATACGTATTCACACCAGGTATTTCCTCTTTCTTGCCGAGACAACAAGAAACTGTTCCTCTTTCACAGTTGCGAGTAAACATAACTAACCTCTCACCTATAAATGATTCTCTCTAACTAAGTGTGTGTGTGTGTATATGTCGTCCTCAAATGCTCTCTCATCTCACCCGTTGCACTTCTGACCTTCCACCAGACCAGAGGCTCATCAAATAGCCTCGTCTAACCTGCTCCTCAGAATAACTTAGACTCTGCTTTCATTAATGCAAACTTTCTGCAACTTAGTCTTTCTGAAAGACACACACTGTTTAAACCTCTGAATGCAATATCAATGCTGCAGATTATATTATTAATGCAATGGTGACGATGACGATTATTTAACAATAGCAGTAAAATAATTTCCCTGCTCCACACTCCCTCTCTCGACCTCTGGTACACCAGAGGTCGCAATACATTGTGTCCTCGCTCTGACCCTCTCTTGTGGTCCATCCGGCCTCGGGCCTCCAGGATCCTCACCCCCTGTGGTCGCCGAGATCTTCTGCAAAGGAAACAAAACACCTTTTCCTGCATCTCCCTAACTTATCATAGTTGGGACTCTTTAATCAAAAGCCTTATCCTAATTATGTTCTTGACTTATAGACTTGTATTTATATATATTCTTCAACGTTACTCATCATTTTACCACTCTCTTAAAACGCTGACACTAACTTCATTTTAAAACCTCACATTTCCTATGTTATAACCTGTTTTTGATATAGCCTTTTTATTTCATTTTGCTCCTTTTAATGTAACAATACCTTATAATTCTAGTTTATCAGACTTAATCAAAACCTATGCTTTCCTTCCTTTGGTCCTTCTTTAAATCAGAACATTTTGTCTTCTGAAAGTTTTATTTCTGCTTCTGCCAACATGTTTAGTTAACGAGCTCGACTGGACAGAAACAATCACAACTGCTGAACCTGCACTGTGCTCATGGTTAAAGCTCCCACAACATTTTGTCTTCTGAATATTGTATTTTTGCTTCAAAACTGCTTCTAGCACAACAAGAGTCAGCGGAGGCTGGAATGACAACAACAACAACAATCTTGTGCTTAACATAAAACAAAAAATAACACAAGTAACAAAAATAACACAAGTAACTTAAAAAAGCTTCAGTCCACATTTCAGTTTGTTGAGCTCGCTGTTGCTCCAGAGGAGGCCCTCAGCTGGCCGGGCTGGAGCCGAGGCCCCGGGGATGCTGCTACGTGTCGCGCTGCTCTCCAGCTCCACTGGCTGGTCAAACACAGTCATTATCGAATAATTGTCCACCATGAGGCACGACGGGTCGTCCGACTGTCCAGGAACTTTACCAAGGTCATAGTTCTTCCATGTGACATTATCAGTGCACACCTGCCACGGAGAACCTCTGAGGGCAAGTGCTCTTTCAGCCTGCACGTCTGCCCATTTGCGGTCCTCACTTCTCTCCGAGTCCATCGGTGAGGAGTGTTGCATCTGGTCCAGCAGCATACTCACAGTATATATGGGCTGCTGCTGCTGCTGCAGAGGTGTGCTGGCCTCTGAGCGCTCTGTCTGTGTGTAGATGGAGCAGAGCTGGAACAGCTTCTCTCTGGTTTCCTGAGGGGGGGGATGCTCCATGTCATCCAGGACTAGCTGGATCAGGTGAGGTGTGCTGATGCAGGGGGCATCCAGACATGCAGAGAGAAGCTGCTGCCACCTCAGCTTGATGCGGTCGATGAAAATCCTGTCCTTCATTCTGGCTTTCTTCTGCAACTTTGTCTCAAAATGATATTCAAATTTGTTGTTGTTGCAGAGGAAGACTTCTGAAATCCATGCAGAAATATAGAAACACCTGTGACCGTTGGGCTCTTTGCTGAGCAGCTTCAGTTCCACAAAGAGCTTCTCCAGGAAGAGGTGAATGAAAGACGAAGAGTTAAGCATCTTTAGCAGGGGCAGCCAAAAGCGCAGGAAGGTTTGTGGGACTCTGGGCTCAGTGGGACTGGCACTGTCAGATGTTGCACAGCCTAATGCTTCCAGCTGCTCCATGGTAGGAACAAGAAAACCGTCTTCCAGCAGCACATCAATCAACAGCTCCCTGGACCCCAGTGCAAACTGCTTGATCTCACCCAGCAAACAACTCATGTCTGCTAAGGGGGCCTGCCACAAGCTCTTCCCCTTGTCTTCAGGAGACCCATCATCAAAAGCTTGGTACTGGTCCTTCTGAAAAGAGATCAGCAGCTCCCGAGCGTTTCTGCAGGCATCCACTTCTTTCTGCCTGGCAACGAGCTGCTCATCGGGGCCTCCTCCCAGCTGTCTGGACCAAAACTCCTGCTGGAGCCACTCCAGGGCCACCTTACATCCCTTTCGGCACCATTTCAAAGAAGGAAGAGTCCCATGCATGATTTCGTGCCTCAGATCCACCACCCACTCGGGGATGTTCAAGTTTCCAGCCAGTTGCCTCAGCGGCCGGGCCTTTCTCCCCTGCTGGCGATCCGTGATAAGATTAACAAATCTTACCAGGGCCGTCCCGTACATCAGGGTCAAGTCATCTCCGGTAAGCTGTCCGGACCGGTCCCGCACCTGGCAGCGCACGAGGTCTGCTGTGCAGTCCACGGCCACGGGAAAACTATTAGCGCACCTGGCCCTCCAAGCCGATATCCTCTCTAACGCAAACCTCTGCAGAGAGGAGTCCATCGAGTAAAGGTAGTCCCGAACCTGATCCCACTCCGCTTTGTTAAGCCAGGCTACCACATGGCGTGTTTTCTCAGAGCCCTTTTTATTCATTGTGCGCGCTCCGGACCTCACGCTCAATCTCTCACTCACCGGGAAAAGCCGCTCGCCTCACGCAGAGACCACTCGCAGATTTATATGACAGAGGACCGCGTTCAGAGCTTCGAGTTTTACAGTTGCTTGTCGCACAGCAACCAGGAAATGACGCTAACGTTTTCTTCGGCTTCGTTTGTGGCTGACGTTCACCCTGCGGGCACGCTGACGCCACCTGCTGGATTGGAGGATGGAGCGATGGTTCTACAGAGCGCTTATTTACATGATGCTGGTCATAAACGAGCTTTCTTTGGCTATGGTCAATGGCGTGTCCAGCGGGGTGGCCTGGGGGGGCACAGGCCACCCCCCCCAACCAGACTGGCCACCCCAGGTGCCACCCCAAAGGCAAAACAATAAAATTCAATCAAATATCAAATGTCCGATTATGTTTTCACGGTGACGCTCAGATATCCGAGTGTAAGTGAATGCAGCATCGGCTTCTGCGCTATGTGCATCACCTTAGCAAAGGTAGGAGAGCCAAGCACGAAAGACGTCACTGCAGGAAACAATTTTTCGGTGAAAGAAAATGAGGACAGAATAAATGTCCCGGTAAGTAATATTAAGTTTGTTGAGTTTAGTAAACTTCGGCGAAATTAGAATACCAAGGAAAAAATAACACTTAAAGAATTATTGCAGCCGTGGAATATTTCAGACAGTATGCTACAGAGGGGAGCTAACATAAGAGTTATGAGTTATAAGATGTAATCTAAGTCGTAACATTGCTGTATGGAGCTGCAGATTTGGTTGCAGGTTAACATAGCTGGACTGGCCATCGGGCTTATTTGACTTATTTTTTATTTTTTTTGTAACGGCATGAACAATGAGAGGTGGTGGATTGGCCAGATGCAGGTCGATGTGTAGAAATAACTCCGTTGTTTGGTGGTGGCTATGGCGGGGCTTCCACAGAGGCAGCAGGTGGATGAGGGAAGGGGAGGCAGGAGGAGAGCCCCGAGGCAGCCGCCAGTCCGAGTGTCAGGTGAACTGAACTTCAGGTAAGAAGTTATGACCTGCAGTCTATCTGGGTCAGATATGAACTAAGTTTAGGTGGAGTTTATTTTCGTTGTGCTGACTTTTTACTGTCAGTTGCAATAACTCATACTGCGTTCTAGCCAGCTTGGAGTTTTTATACAGCTGTTCGGTTGCTATGATGTTACTGATAGTGAACTTTATTTTATTCATAAGGTTAGTTAGTAGAGTTGCCAACGGCTCCTTAAAAAAATGGAATGGTCCCTCAATCAGAGAAAATATTACACGTTTCGTATTGAGCTGAGAAGAGACGCAGTTTGTCCCGAACTTCAGCTAGAATGGAAAAAGACACAAAGCTGGATTTATTCTGTCTTTACGCTGCACAGCTGCCTCTTCTCTCATCCTCCCTCTCCTGTTGCTACTTCAATCATGAAACTGATCGATGATCAGCTGATCGGCTTTTCTCTCTTGTTTGTTTATCGCCCACTTTGCGCCAGAAAGACGAAACCAGCAGATGTCGCGCTAAACAACAGCAGCACGTTTAAGCTTGATCGGCTGTTGTTAGAATTTATTTAATATTAATTTCTAGTATCAGCTGATGTTTGCTGGAGCCACAGCTGTAAAGCTGCTGGTCATGATGTCGGTTTGGATATCTGGTGAGAGGGAAACGTGAAGACCACCCACCAGGATCCTTTTTTATGTAGCTGACAGCTGGTAACTGTGCAGGGGCGGGTCTAGCAAAGTTTTGCCAGGGGGCCAGGTAGGGCATTAACAGGGAAAGGGGGCACAAAGAAATACTTTTCTTTCCTATTCTCATTTAAAATATCTAGCTTTTATTAAATAATTATCTAAATCTTACAACCAAAGTTTTTATCTGACGTAAAATGTATAGAAATCATACATATACCAAAAAGACTGTACATCACTGTCACAACAGGGTTTGTTTTCATTCAAAGGCTTTATGGCTTTAATACCTGGTGGGTCGGTCTGTAGTCAAAATGCCCGATTTTCTGTCCCAGTCCAGCCCTGCAGGTTATACTGGCAGTGTCACCATGCCAGCTGAATGTATTTCATCATCAGCCAGTGTTGTTCTTTATCAATATTACCAAAGTTTACCATAAGGCAGCATAGAAAGTATTTACTTGCTTTCAGGTTTTATTCAAATATTAGTCTTTTCAGTTGTTTCTCCACTTTTTTCCTGTTTCAAAATCAAACACCAGTTTGTGAGAAGATTATCTTCTTTTTTTAACAGGCAGAGAAAGTTTTGCATTGGAATGGCTAATTTGTCAATTGTTTGCTACAAATGTTCGTATTTTAATATTCAAAAATGTTTTTGCCCAAAACATATGTGCAGTATATGTCAGTAAAAATACTATGCAAATATTGCTGTCCTTGAATGCTGAGTAAACACTGACAAAGCACTGATTGTATCTCTTGTACTTTATCAACGCAGTATCTAAAAACTTTGCACCGTAGTGGTTAAAATCTCATTCTAATAAGAGTTAAAAGTGCATTTGGTTATTAGGTTTATAGGATTATTGAATTATGGTTAAGGGTTGGTAGAATTTTTTTTAAAAAACATTATCTGCCAATTAAATCTGCCACCCTTCTCCAAATCTGTGCCCCTACCTGGCCCCCCCAACAAAAATTTTCTAGACACGCCACTGTACCTGTGTAGTTGGTGCACTGTCCCACAACATCACTCATGCTCAAGATTTACACAGGGCCAGATACCTACATTCAAGCTACCTTCTCGTAACAGCACAGTGATACAGAATTTTAGGATTTGTTTTAATAATGCACAAAAGTATTACAACTTAACTCTTAAAAATGTTAATCAAGAAACTGGGTTTTATGACGTGCAGCATGTCATAGCACGTAAAGCACGTGCAGTGCTTTAATTTGCTTCTCTTGCTATCTATGCATTTTTTCTCAGTAGCCGATTTCTGATACCTTCACAGGTGTTGAATAAACAAATGTTTGACCCTCACACAGAGCGGCTGTGCACGTCAAATAATGAGAAGTGCCACAACTTCCAATGTGTTAATAATGGACTGGATTTATATAGCGCTTTTCAAGGCACCCAAAGCGCTTTACAATGCCACTATTCAGTCACTGGTGAAGGCAACTACGGTTGTAGCCACAGCTGCCCTGGGGCAGACTGACAGAAGCGAGGCTGCCATATCGCGCCATCACCAGTAGGCGGTAGGGTAAAGTGTCTTGCCCAAGGACACAACGACCAGGACAGAGAGCCCAGGGATCGAACCGGCAACCTTCCGGTTACAGATGTGCTTCCCAACTCCCTGAGCCACAGTTGCCCTCAACTTCACTTGCAGCACAGGTGGTGGACTTTAAAGAAGGGTAACAAGATTGAATACACGGTTGTGCAACAATGCTGATGAAGTGAAGAAGCTTCTCGGATGAGAGGTGAAACGTCTTCAAGCAACTTAAAGAAGTCCAGACGCTTTTCTTTACAAGCTCCTTTGACTACGATGACCTGAATGACTGAGAACCTTCACAGACAACAATGCTGATTCTGTAGTTTATTGTATGACACCGTTATGTTTCCTTTACATGAACTGTGGGCAGTAGTAGCACTGATGTTGGTCGCTATGGTATTTGTAACTGTGGGTGTTCCTGTAGGGCTACGCGTGAGAATTCACAAATGTGCTGTTGCAACTTCCTCAAAAGCTGCAGTTGCTGCAGCCTCTGAGAAATGCTCACAGATTGATAGGTATGTTATGGAGCCTCGCAAGGCACATTGAAGAAAAAAAATTTGAACATGTATTTTGCGAGATGAAGATAGTGCTCAGTGGAAGGGGAAACACTCGTGGCTAGGTGTACTTTGATCTGGTGGTCTTTGTTGCATTCATTAACAACCAGCTGCAGTACTCTGTACAGCTTTACAGGTATTGATGGAAGCATGATAAATGCAAAGAAAAAAACTCTCAAGATCTTGCAAAACATTTGTGGGATCTTGCAAAAGTAAGTTTTGACAGAATTTGTTCTGTTTAGTGTGGTGCACAATAGCAATTTTCTAAGATCACACTTTAGCAATAAATTGACTTTGTGAAGTCCTTTATCATTCTTATTGTCATGGGCATATCCTATTATCTTTTTTCTATACATTAGATTTTATTTGTTGTCCCGTATACCAATTTGTCATTCTTTGTGAAATGCAGATGCATAAAACAGTTCTATGCAAAACATGCAGGCTACTTTCATGCTGCACATTCTACAACAAACACTTATTTTGTGTGCATTTGTCTCTTTCAAACAGGTGCCGGTCCTCACCTCTGCAGTGCTGCCGTCTCCTGTAGCGCTGCATGGTTCTAAGCTAAGTTTCCTTTCCTTTTTCTGTTCTCTTAGATTTGTCCTCAGGTTGGAAGTGTCTGTGTTGTGCAGCTGGTCTGGTCTGTCTCTAGACAGTTCAGGCTGCACCCACTAGTTAAATGGTGGAGGCTCACAGCGACATACTCAACACACAAGTTTCTGAACTCTGCATGAGGGTTTCTCCGACGAAGTGAGGGCCGTGAGGCACAGCTCCCCGTCTCCCGGTGACCCTGCTAGGTCCACCTTCTTAGGGAAACCCTCTGCAGAGGAGCTGACAGAGCCAGGAACTTGTGAGTTGTGTGTGTCCACTCAGGCATCATTCATGCTTGTTCTTTAGGCAAGTATGAAGTTTTAATGCAGAGTTGTTAAGGTCAGCATTGTCTTGCTCGGCCTCACTTTTCCTCCGGGCTTAATGGGCGTCTCATCACAGCTCTGTCAGCTGAAGCTGTCTAGAAATCTCCCCCGTGTAGTGAAACGGGCCGACAAAGCAGCCTGTAATCAAGCATAAAGAGAAAAAACAAAACAAACACAAAACAAAAACGAGCGAACAGGAAAATGATGTTATTTTGGCTGCATTATTCAGAGAGGGGAGAAACAACGGGACCAGGCCCTGTGTCAGCCTTCTCTCCCCCCTTTTTTTGTTTTTTCTCTCCATATAATCCACTCATGACCCGCCAAGCTGACAGGACAACACAGGTACATGTTAAAATTCTTAAGATCATGTTTAAAAGCCCAAAAATGGACATTTCTTTCACTCAGTAATCACTTGTATTAATCAATCAGCAGAAAACATGTCACAATTTGAATCTTTTAACCACTAAATTTGTTGTGTCTTCACTGGTTGGTCAGACCAGTGTCTTTTTGAAGTTAAGTTGTTGTCCTGCAACCCAGAGAGTTTATTTGTTAGTAGTGGATAAACTTTATTATTTAACAGCAGGTGTATGTTAAGTTTCGCTACTTTAAACTTGCTGGAAAATCTTCACGTGTTCATGAATGTAAGCTGTTTCTTCATTGCGTGTGTGTGCGTTTGTAGGTGGGTGAATTGAACTTTTTTTTCTCAAACGAGGAATTCCTCTAGCACGTGCCTCTCTCTCACATTACTCTGCTTGTGTGTGTTTTTGTTTCACCTTTTTGTTGTGATGCTCCGGACGCCTTCCCAACTTCCACAAGTCTGGTGGCCTCAATTTTATGAGTTAAAAACTTCTCTTAATTTCTCCTCTAATTCTTTCCTAGCTGCTGTCTTTTCCACAGCTGCTGATTCTTGCTGAGTGTGGTTTCCATTACTATAATTTTGCTTCGGCCGCTGTGCTTGTGGGGGCAGTTGGCCCAGGCCCGTAGCCACCTGTATCAACACACTAAGAGATTTATTTAATATCATTTTCATCACTATGTTACTCTGCCGACTGAAGTGCCAGTCTAAATCATGCACGATTTGTCTCTTCTATATCAAAACCCAGCCAAACATCAAACATTCAGCGTAGTCATTCAAAACCTTATTTGTAATATTATAATCAGCAAAATCAGCGTTTTAATTACAGGCATGTATCATTGTTTGCAAATCATAATTATAAAACTCAAAAACACGCTAAACAGCAAGCAAAAATCCTCTGTGCGCTTCACAGCAGCCACCTCATTTGCATGTTCACACACCGTCTAAAAATAGCTCGCAGCGCTGCAGCTGCACGTCACACACAGGGTCACACAAACCTCTGTTATTTTATATTACAAAGACGTCTTATATTTACAATCACTGCAAGGCCTGACAGATTTAGCACCTAACAAATTTCGACAAATTTTACCATAACGGGTCCAACCGAAGAAAGATAACTTTTTTGCAGCCAATCCCAGTATCTGTTACTTCTGGAACAGCCTCTGGCCTAATTTCTAAAATATACCTAGCCAATTCCCTACCAAACTACTTGAGCCTTTAACTCAATTCCTTGGGACTTGTTAGATTATAATATTATTTTATGCCATGTTATACCCCTAATGAAAGAAAATTCCATTTTTGTGCTTTAAACATGATCTTAAGAATTTTAACATGTACCTGTGTTGTCCTGTCAGCTTGGCGGGTCATGAGTGGATTATATGGAGAGAAAAAACAAAAAAAGGGGGAGAGAAGGCTGACACAGGGCCTGGTCCCGTTGTTTCTCCCCCTCTGAATAACACAGCCAATACAACATCATTTTCCTGTTCGTTTGTTTTTGTTTTGTTTTGTTTTGTTTTGTTTTTTCTCTTTATGCTTGATTACAGGCTGCTTTGTCGGCCCGGGAAGCCGAAGCTGACCCTGGACTCCTGCTCTCCCCTCTACCATCTTTGCTCTCTCCTCCACCATCTTTGATGTGACCCTGACCAAATGCTAAAGCAGCTGGACCCACAACAACAACTTGAAAATGTCAACAGTGCTGCAGGAAAATGATCTCATGCAGCAGAGACGGAGAGCGGTAATCCAAGGCCCGTTTCACTACACGGGGAGATTTCTGTCAGCGTCTTTTCTTTCTGAGAAGACTGAGAAAGGCCCGGCTCCCACCACCGATTCTGACCACCTTATATAAAGGAATTATTGAGAGCATCCTGAGCAGCTATATCACTGTCTGGTTCGGGAACAGCACCATGCCGGACAGACAAGCTCTACAGAGGGTTGTGCAATCAGCTGAGCGCACCATTCGCTCCGAGCTCCCTGACCTGCACTCAATCTACAGAAGGCGGTGCTGGACCAAGACCAGGAAGATCGTGAAAGACCTCAGCCATCCCAACAACAGACTGTTCTCTCTGTTGCTGTGTACGTGACAAATAAACATCTGGATTTGGAAAACGAGGCACTCGCAAAGCCACCAGCATTGTGCCTGATCGGACACACCCCTCTCACACACTCTTCACACTCTTGCCATATGGAAAAAGACAGCGTCAGCTGACAGAGCTGTGACGAGACGCCCATTAAGCCCAGATGAAAAGAGAGGCCGAGCAAAACCATGCTGACCTTAACCACTCTGCATTAAAACTGTGCAGGACAGTGACGGACCAACAATGACCATCGGGCAGCAAGAAGGGCGTGCTAGAGACAGGAGGAGTAACTGAGGTCAGGAGGCACCTCAGAATGGACAAAACACCAGGAGAAAATAAGCTGAAGGCACAGGTGTCGGGGCTCGGCCAGGAGCTGACCTCTGAGAAGAGCCGAACAGCAGAGCCGTAGAAGGCCGTGGAGCAAGGCAAGGGAAACATCAATGGACTTCAATCTGATGTGTACGGAAAAGACTGAGGTTTATGTCCTCAGTGAGAGCTCAAGACATCAGAGCAGAAACTGAGCATGGCTCAAGAGGAGCTGGCTGATAATGGAACCCATCAGACTTGCAGTCCCAGACGCTGGACGTGAAGTCAGGCCGGAGCTTGCCGGGGCCAGATGAGCATCCCAGAAACGTCCTTGAGGCCTTTGTTAAGCTAACAGAACAAACACTGAGGTCTTCCACTGGTGAAGTTGCTGCTGCAGACTCTCATTTACACCCTCTGGATGTCAGCCGTTTCTGCCTGCAACAAATGGACAGCAGCTGCAATTTTACAGGCATAGAAACGGACTCCTCATACATGTGATATCTGCGACTGAGGGGCGAGTGTCGTGGAGGTATTGACACGGTGAGGAGGAAGAGGATACGGTGTCTGGACTGGCAGATCCCAGCAGCTCAGACCCCCAGACTTCAGGAGGGATGGAGCACTGGGAGCTTCTGCAGGCTCAGGACCTCAGCAAGGAGATGAGAACAAAGCAGAACGAGCAGCAGTGACAGCAGCTGAACTTTGACCTGAACAAAATCTTGACTTGGCTGGGAGAAACAGAGGAAGAGCTGGAGCAGCAGCGTAGACTGGAGCTTGACACTGACATCCAGACGATTGAGCTGCGTATCAAAACCCTGAAGGAGCTACAGAAGCAAAAGGGTCAAGCTAAGGAGGAGTGGAATAAGGAGAAGATGCAGGACACTGGAGAAAAGCACTGCCTCAATTGGGGCCAGAACCAGTATGGACAGAACTTTAATCAGCATCACCAATGGACGCAAACAGACTGAAATGGAGGAGGGCAGGACCCAGGGCATGCTTCAGGCCGCGGTTTACTCAGAACACCAGAACAGGAAAGTGATGAACACAAACACACACACACACATACACATCTACATGCACTGACTCAGAATGAAGAGAAACATATACGAACATATGCACTCGTTGATTGAGTGAGAAATGACACACACACGTGCAAAAAATCAAAATGCTGATTCAATTCACTGAGAAGTGATCCACACACACGCTGATGCAATGAAGAATGCTTTACTAACAAATGCTGCACACAAACATCCGAATATGGAGTCGGTTACAACAATAAGAAGCCATTGATTGTTTATGGGTTAAATGCATTTCATGCCACACAGAGGGCATCTGTGTAGATTTAGGGGACAAGGTTTAAAGTAGTTTGGTTGTGAAAACAATGTCTGTGCGTGATGTCGGTTTATGGCTTGAGGCCTCCACTGAATTGTGTACTGTGCTTCACACAGCCTGATAAGGAGCAGTGGTACAGAGTGAAAATGATGAGTGAATGATGTGAGTTTTATTTCGGAGAGAATATCAAAAGGTTGTGTTGATTTGACTCAGTTGTTTAAGTTTCCGCCAAAGCAAAGCGTTTGTGTGTAACCAGTGTCTACTATTGAGTCAAGTAAATCCAACGTGTTTTTGTTGGTGCAAAAAAAAAAAAAGGAGTTATGGTAACTGTATGCCTACACAATATAGTGTGTGAAGTTCTGGTTGATTTTTGGGTTTTGTTTGACACTAGGTTGATTCTATCAGTGAGGTTTGGATTGTTCTCTTTCTCTAAGAGAGAGAAAGATGGTTTGAACTTTGGACATGTTTGCAATGGGCCCCAGTATCTGTTATTATATGAGTGTTTTATTGTTTACGTTTGTTTTTGCTTTTGTTACAGTGCACTGAGATAAGAACATCTGAGAGGTGTGACCCACCGGTGGTGATATTTTGGTATTTTGTGAGTTCCTGATTTAACAAATCAGCTCTTTAATCCAGGCCTGAGAGATTGAACTTTAAAGCGCTATAAAATATTCTTACTGAAAACAGTCGCAAAGTATTTTTTTTCTCCATGATTATAATGAGCTTGGGAGAAAAATTCACTTATATGGGACACTGATCCTGAAGCCTAAAAGGATTGCACCGAGTCAATCCAGTCCAAAGAAGGAAAAACAAACAAGGAGCTGTTTCCTTTAAAATGATGACGTCATCTTGCTGGTGATGGAGCCTCGAATAGGTTGCGCGTGAGACTCCATTATCAGCAACTTCTGGTACGAATGTGTGTGAATGTATGCATGTGACTGGACTGTGACGGACTGACGACTAAAAGTTTTAACTGACTTGGTACTGAGACAAAAACGGTGCCGACTTTAGGATTATTAAATGTCCACAGACAATTCACCCAGCCTGTAAAAGAAGGGTGGATGTTTTCTTTTGCTTTGTTTTGTCTGCAAGAACAGAAGAATGACAGAGACTAAAGAGCTGTAGCTTCACAGGAGTGTGAACTGCAGGCTGAACCCCTTGGTTGCTAATTTTGAGTTACTGATGTTTGCATTAAGAAAATTGTGTTTTAGTAGCTGTGTTTTAATTAATGTATCACATTATATTGTTGGGAATGTTAAATGCTAAAGTGAAGAAAAGGTTTGATCCCACTCATGACTGAGCATGTTATTATTAACCATAGTGGGTCAATGTAGAGAGTGAATTAATTTTAGAGAAATAAAGAAAAAACAAACAAAAAACCCTCCACCGAGGTCTATGAATAAGAGGGGAATGATAGACAGCCACACTCAAAATGGAGATATGTAATGATAAACACTGGTCCCCGTCTTTTGGGCGCTCTCTTGAAGTAGTCAACATTTTAAAAGTAAGATAAAATAACAGGGGCATGTGCTGAGGGGTGGTGCTGCACAAGAACAAGAGTAAAATAAAGAAAATATTGTTTTTAGTTTTGAGAAGTGGAAATTAAAATGTACCATTACACTCAGAGGATCAATATGAAGCTTGATATTTGTTAATTTTGAATGAAGTACATGACTGGTGACTGCTCTGTCCTGACCTTTTGTTTTTACAGCACCCGCTTGATCACACCAATGGTTCTCGCCACCGAGGAGGGGTACTTGCAAAGAATAAAGAACGGGGAGGAATATCATCAAAACTGGAAAAAGGTAATCCCCAAAGGGGGTGATAACGCCATAACTTTCACTTAGGGTCAAATTCTCGAAATTTGACCCTCAAAAATTCTTCAAACATTTAGACACAAAGTGGAGATTTAGATAAATATAACGTTGTAAACCACATAAGGATGAAGTATTTGATTCAATAAGATGGTGAAATAACAAGCAGCAAAAGGTTGATCATGTTAATGATGTTTATTCAAGGGTGCAGAGGAGATTATTATTATTAAAGACAACAAATGAAATAACGAAAACTAGAAGTGGGAAAAAATTTTGCGTTAACGGTAATAAAATCAAAACAAAAAGAAATACTAACTAAAACTGTACTGAATGTTCACAAAACTAACTGAAATTAACTAGATTTATAGCAAAACGTGTTTGGTTGCATTGATGTGTGCGTGCCCTGCTATAGTGAAATTAAGGTAGTACGTTAGTCGAGTCGTCTGTGTTGCTGCTTCGTCCACGCGCAGAATCAGGTCAGGAAAAGTCGGGAAACAGCGCCAGAATAGAATTGAGGATGATTTTAATATGACTGTTTTGTAGACATAACAAGAGTCTTGTAGTGGAGAGGGACATAATGTCCACCTGAGACCCAGAGAAGAAAAAACAGGGAGAAATGTTTTCGTTTTTTCTTTTTTTTCTTTTTTCTTTTAAATAAATCAAGTGTTATTAAAATAACAATCTCATAAGATGAAGATCAGGGACCAACCCAGAAGTCACTGACACTTCACTAGCTGTAAACTATTGGTTCAGGAATAAGTGATGGCACTGAACTTTCTACTTCACAAAAGTCAATTTATTTAGGAAATCTGAGGAAGTACTGATTTTATTTGGAGACACAAAGGAACATTTGGCACTTCCCTCATCTCACATCTGTTTCATTGTTGCACCCAATCATTCTACAACTGAAATGCCTTGGACTGCTAACCATTTCAGGCAAGTGGAGTGAACTATATTTTGCTAGACTCTCATCAGATTGGGGCTTCCCTTTATTGATCTTTGGAGAGAAGTCTTCATTACTGGTATTATTCAGGTCTTGTTCACATGTTTGTCCCAGGTTTCTCAGCCAAGAGGAGCTTAAACTCCAGACACTGTGAGTTCCTTTCACACATTGAGATCACTGATAACTTTCAGCAACGACGTGATCTTGTAGAAACAATTAGGTGTTATGGATTCAACTATAATTGCGACTCTTATTTTTTACTTTACTGGAAAACATTTCTGCATTTTACCCATATTTTATTTTTAACCCAAAAGATAGGACGACAGATTTCAGGTGGCCCTGTGTCTTTCTCTATTACATCTGCCACTGCATCTCGATAATCTTTGTGTGGCTTTTAGTGGGTCCTGACCCTCTCATATTTTGAAAAATCTATGTTTGAATCTCCCTTAATAATTGTGTTAAGAATTCTCTTCGCCTTTGTCAAAAGTTGTGTATTAGGAAAAAGTGAAATAAATATAAAGTCCCAATGTGTAGAGCACACATTAATAAATTAGTCATGTTCCCTGTGAAAGTAAATGAGCCTAATTCTTAAAGACCCCTGAAATTATTTACTAGATGTTTATTTTTTGAATAAAATAAAAATCTGAGTTTAACAAAACATTTTAATTGTAAATATCAAGCTTACCTTTCTTTCTTCCATAAAATGTGCTGGTGGGCACGCCAGCCATTTTGAAAAGGTGGGAAAAACAATTGGCAAGGCCACACCCCCACACATGTGACATAATTTTAAAGGTACTGTTGCCCTCTCTAAGAAACATCAGGACTTAGAGGAGTGGCAAGTAGAGTATGCGAGCTACAAGCAAAAACTAAATGTGTACTACAGTGCGCAAAAAATGAATTACTGGGTCATCAGGGGGTCTTGAGGGACATTTATAAAACAAAAAAATCCCACAAACCTTAAAGTGCACTTGAAAAGCTCACACAAGAAGGTTAACCTAGCTTACCTAGAAGACCTCATCAGGGGGAGCACACTCCCCCTCTTTTTAGAGCTCACCCACTTAACTCGCATCCCAAGAAAACCGCTAACCCCAGATAAGGCAGCGTGATGCATCCCGAGACAACAGGACTGGGACATCTAAATAAAGGTGTGAAACAATCGCCTTCAAAAGGTTATCAATTAACTTTAACCAAAATTAGGACCACTCGGTGCGGCAAGAATTAATAGTTATTAGTCTCAACACCCAAGGACAACCAGAAGAGCATGATTGATATGATGGAACTGAGATTTTGTTACACTTAATTTTTTGCAAAACACAAATAAGACTAAATTGAAACTAAGGATTTTCAGAAAATAAAAACTAAACTAAACTAGCAAAGAATTGGTAAAAACTAATTACAACTGGCAAAAAATTGAAAATCTGGAGTCGAAACTAAATAAAAAATAAAACCTAATGAAAATGGCGAAACGTTTAAAACCCTGGTGCAGAGATTGGCAAATCTGACCAGGAACGTTATAAAATGGATTGTCAGAACAGTCAGCGTTAAAGCCACATTTGACAGTCCATACTAGGATGGCATTGGACATCTTCGGGGAGGAGGAGGGTTGGTGTGACCAAGGTGTGGTTTGGCTTGTTGTATGTGTATTTGAGATCATATGGCTCTGGATGGACCAGTTACCAGGGCATGGAAGGAGGACAGACTCATTAAAGGAGGAGAAGGCATTTCCTGGGATTGGAGATCCTCTGGGTGAGTGGTTGATTAAAAGCATGCATAAAATAGAAGTTATCTGTTGTTATTGATTGGTAATAGATTGATAATTGGCCACATTTACAGCTGTATTGACTTGTTGTGGACGTAGTCGACTTCAGGTTTAAACACTCTAATTAACAGGTTGAAAATAGTGACATTAAAGGAAGAGTATGCAGCGCCACCCTGTCAGACGCCAGTGATGGTGGAGCTCACTGATGAATCAGGTGAGCTGGATTCATGGCTGATTCAAAACTAAGATCCCCCTGCTGTGGTCAGTAAGGGGAGAAAAGGGGGAAATAAAATCAAGAATAAAAGAGGCATTTATAAACGTTTAGGTGTCAAGTGAAACGGGACAAAAGGGGGTGTTATACTGTTATTTTAATGTCAGCATTATTATTGTATGAGAATCATGCAACAAGCATTGCATCGATGATCATTTATTGAAGCTTTTGACCTTATACTAACATCTGTGTTCCTGTGATTGTTATAACTTCTGATGAATCTTCTATTTACAGGTGTTAGGATAATGATATAATTTTTCATTGCAGGTGTAACCATGATCATTTTTATACATATTGCAACTTGTTGCTCATTGTAGAGTTGTGCTCAAGTTAATAAGGGTTAAAAGCTACAGTCAGCGCGAATGTCTGACTGATCTATTGAGGGAAAAGGCTTCGAGCATGGAGGGCCGCACGCGCTTACAAAACACTGATATCATGTTATTCTTTGTGATCTTTTCTTAAATTATGTCTTTAAAGTTAGTTTAAATAGTGGCAGTTAATTAAACGAGATTTATTAAAATATTAAATACCTGAGTCAGAACGTTACACGCGGATCACCTTAAGAGTCTGGGAAACTTTGTAGCTGCCTAACTTTTTGAATGTTCTAGCTCCGTTGATTTGACACATTGGAATGTGTCAAAAAAGGGGGGGAAGGTTGAGCTTTGACATCAAACAAGGATTATTTGAACATTTTATAACTTCATTTGTGTCTTTAATACCTTAGGAATGGTAAAGCTTAAGCTAATAGCGGTCCGAGAAGACGGACCTTTTAGAGAATCAGTGAAAAAGCATAAACTATCACTTTCATGTTTAATCATTACTCATTGAAATGAACTGAATAGCGCTTAGAAGATTTGTTAATTTCTTTGTCTTTTGTTAAAAAGAGGGGTTTCAATAATTTTCAGACACACCTTGCAAATGTGCTTATAACGAGTTGGCACTCGGCCTTTTGAAGGTCAGAAGCTTCGTTCGGCGTGACTGTCCGGACTGATAAAGTGTAGGAAACGCCTTGAGTGCAGAGGGCTAAATGCAAACACGCTTACACACACATAAGATATGATTAGAATAAGTCCCTGGGACATTCTGAATGTTTTAGACCAATTCTGAATCACTAGAAGGTCAGTAGATAACAACATTAGATTATTAGGGTTAGGAAGAGAGGTGTTTTGGTTTTCTGTCTCTTACAGGGAAAGGAACAGACACCAGACGAGGTCACAGATATACGAGGATCCTCCGTAGCAGAGTCAGACACAGTGACTGCCGAGACATCAACTGGGTCCAAGGGTCATGGCGTTTGGGCTCCAGCTAGTCACCACAAAAGGATGGATCCCATAAACACAGCAATAACCATGAAGGGGTTGGCGGAAATCCGGGAACACCAGACCAACGAAGTTCGAGAGGCTTTTGGGCAAAAAGGGGACACCTTCCTGTTCCTTTTTCTGGAGAATACACAGATCGTTGTTTGAAATCGGGGCAGAATAATCCCCTGATCTGTGTCACGACTGAAGGGTTGTCTAACCCCTAAGGTTGAAGAATGAAGAGCAGAGGATCACCCAACTGGACGACACTGGTAGCTGCAGCAATAGAATAAAGGCTGAAAGCAGTGGGAGACAAGGAGAGTGTCATCTGGACCTGCTACTGTTGGAATCATAGTTTTTCTTGCATCTGAATTGCGCAAACACAGAGGTCATCCCACATATGGTTCGCCCCTCAGGGGGACAAAGGACCTCAGGAGTGAGAAGAGATGAACCCAGCCACACTGGATTGAAGGGTGTTTGTGAGGTCATTATTCTAATGACCTCATCAGGGGGAATTGTTAGATTATAATATTATTTTATGCCATGTTATACCCCGAATTAAAGATTGTGAATTATTATGTAGTTTTAGTTTGCATTATTCTCCTGAATTAGAAGAAGCTGATAACTATTGCATTAGTTAAACTGATTTGCATTACATTAAACTGCTGACTTGTTGTGAATGAATGATATTGTTTTATGATGCATTATACTGCTGAGTTATAAGAAATCTAATTTGTCTGAGTAGAAGAGAACAGAGTGTGCTGGAGTTTTCTGCCCCATTTCAGCAGGAGCAGATAAACAGGGAGCCAAGGTCGTAGCTCAGGCGCTGTGTGAGAGAAAGCATGTGAATGTTTAGGCTTTGTATGATAAGGTGGAGGCACCAGAGGCTATAAAAGTTTGAGCAATGCTCCACCATTTTGAGATTTGAGGCTGTCTGCATCAGTGTCCATCTCCCACGCGTGTGATCATTAAAATCATCGTTTGACTCAACCCGGCCGGACCAGTGTTGTTATTGTGGTTTTTTCTCTTGTCTCCATCCCCAATATTTTGAACCTTAACAGACTCTAACCCAGCATTTCTTTTTCAACTTCATTAAATACTCTTAACCGGCTTTAACTGCATTAGACACACGCGGATCCTCATCAAAATCAAAACAGGCCCTCTACCAGTAATTTCAGTGAGTAGACTTTTAATTTAATCATGTCCAATTTGGCACACTTTGGAAATAATTCAACAGGTAGTGCCTTACCTTTGGATAAGCCGGCTTATGCCCACTCACGTCAGACCACTGGCTTGTGCCTGTCCGTTCGACAACCTCGGACCGTCCAAACCTCTAACTTCCACCCCAATACCACAGGACGAGCCCCCAAGCTGTTACGAGTTCAAAATTGGGGATGGAGACAAGAGAAAAAAAACACAATAACAACACTGGTCCGGCCGGGTTAAGTCAAACAATGATTTTAATAGTCACGCGCGTGGGAGATGGACACTGTATGCAGACAGCCTCAGATCTCAAAATGGTGGAGCATTGATCAAACTCTTATAGCCTCTGGTGCCCCCACTTTATCATAAAAGCCTAAACATTCACATGCTTTTCTCTCACACGGTGCCTAAGCTACGACCTTGGCTCCCCGTTTATCTGCTCCTGCTGAGATGGGGCAGAAAACTCCAGCATGTTCCGTTCTCTTCTAATCAGACAAATAAGGCGATGACTTTCTGCAAACAGTATTTCTTATAACATCATAAAACAATATCATTCATCCACAATAAATCAGCAGTCTAATGTAGGGAAAATCAGTTTAACTAATGCAATAGTTATCAGCTTCTTCTAATTCAGGAGAATAATGCCAACTAAGACTACATAATAATTCACAATCTTTAATTAGGGGTATAACATGGCATAAAATAATATTATAATTTAACAGCCCAGTGTCCTCTTTATGGTCACCCTACCACAGCGGTACTCTCTGTGACTACTGTGTGTGTGTGTGACTGCACAGTTATGTTCACTGCAGGCAGTTCACACACACACACACAAAACATCCTGAACAGTAAAACTAGCAGACATGTAGCAACTCGAGGGCACACTGACGCTAATGTGTGTATAAAAATTTCTTTTATTTATGTATTATTCATATTATGTTATTGTATAATGCCTTGGTGCCACTGGATTGTAGCATGTCTCACACTCATGCAGTTAGACAGATGGTGGGAGTCTGGTAAGGAAGTTGGGGGGAAGCAGAACTCCACAGGAAGAATCTTTTGTCTCTTCGAGGACTCTGGGAGGCAGCAAGGGAGTGTGAACCTTAAGGTGTGAAACAGCTGTGCACTGCCTTTTGTTCCTGAAGAAGGTTTTTAACAGAGAGCCATGCTAGGCTCAGGGAGACTCTGCTGACCGTCTGCCCCGCGATCATGCATGCTCTCCACCAAGCTTGGTTTTCTGTTCTTTGTTTTGATTAAAGAATGTTAGCTACCGCTCGTCTGCAGGCTTTATTTAATGGAAAACTTCCACAACATGTGGCTAATGCTGAAGGCTAACGGGTGGCTGTAGCTCATTAGCAGGTCATCTACTGATCAGAAGGTCGTGGTTCAATCCCTGGTTCCTCCAGTCTGCAGGCCAAGTATCCTTGGTAAATGGTAAATGGCCTGTATTTGTATAGTGCTTTACTAGTCCCTAAGGACCCCAAAGCTCTTTACACAACCAGTCATCCACCCATTCACACACACATTCACACACTGGTGATGGCAAGCTACATTGTAACCACAGCCACCCTGGGGCGCACTGACAGAGGCGAGGCTGCCGGACACTGGCGCCACCGGGCCCTCTGACCACCACCAGTAGGCAACGGGTGAAGTGTCTTGCCCAAGGACACAACGACCGAG
Source organism: Aulonocara sp. 'chitande type north' Nkhata Bay (assembly GCF_057382095.1). NCBI lineage: Eukaryota > Metazoa > Chordata > Actinopteri > Cichliformes > Cichlidae > Aulonocara > Aulonocara sp. 'chitande type north' Nkhata Bay. Next base: position 5,016,028 of record NC_141355.1, on the reverse strand, counting down.
ACTGTCCAAGCCGGAGCTCAAACCGGCAACCTTCCGATTACAAGGCGAACTCCCAACTCTTGAGCCACAATCGCCCCCATAGCCAAGATACTAACCCCAAGCTGCTCTCCGATGTGTCCGTCTAAGTGTGGATGTTAGACAGGAAGCACTAAGAAACTTAGGAGACAGCTGACCCAGAGTGTGTCCGACTCACTTTGAAGGACTCCATGTCAGATAGCAGACAGGCACTCTGCATCCGAGCACGCAGGTGGGTACCTTCAGCTGATGTGCCCAGTTTGGTCAATACCTCTGACTGCTCTGCTAACAGGTCCTCTGTCATTGGAGCAGGTTCCTGAAAATGAAACATGATGCACAGATATCAGACTCAGTCAGCTTCAGCTGAGGTTAATGACATTTCTGTGAACCACTTATATGAGATCTGCTTTCATGGTTTTGTCACACAAAGGTCGCCTCTGTACTGTTACAACCGCTTTCTTTTAGTTCTAATTATTAACTGCACGTCTTTGAACATGGAGCGAGTGGGGTTGGGTTAACTCTGACTCTAAACTGCCCACAGGTGTGAATGAGAGCATAAATCAGAGGTGTCCAACTCCAGGCCTCGAGGGCCGGTGTCCTGCAGGTTTTAGATGAGTCCGTGATCCAACACAGCTGATTTAATGTTATGTATTTTAGTGTGTTAATTTTAATTTAATTTTAATGTGAGTTATTTTGTGCCTTGGTTTTTCCACGCGCTTCTTCCGACCCTGTTGACTATTTTGAATGAAACGCTTGATTGTTCGATGATCACGCTTCAGAAGCTTTGCAATTTTGAGACTGCTGCATCCCTCTGCAAGATATCTCACTATTTATGGCACCAAAACCAATGCCACTTTCAGCCTGTCAAGTCCTTCTTTTGACCCATTTTGCCAAAGGAAAGGACGTTGCCTAATAATTATGCACACCTGATATAGGGTGTTGATGTCATTAGACCACACCCCTTCTCATTACAGAGATGCACATCACCTAATATGCTTAATTGGTAGTAGGCTTTCGAGCCTATACAGCTTGGAGTAAGACAACATGCATGAAGAGGATGATGTGGACAAAATACTCATTTGCCTAATAATTCTGCACTCCCTGTACTTTTGATTGTCACAGTGTTATTTGGGCAGCTGCCTGCCTAATATAACATAACATCACCACAATATTTTACATTAAATGAGGAAATGTATCTTTGTTTCCTCAGCTAAGACTGCTTGGCTGCTGTAGCTTGTGTTTATGTTGAGAGTGACATCTGATTTAAAAGCAAGAAGCAAAAGCCACTGAGCACCATCAGGCAGCACAGAGGCAATGCTACAAATTTAAGGAACGAAGGTCAATTCTTTGTGTGTGTACATGCACAGAGCACATGTGCACACGGTTGTGCAGATTAACTCACAGATGTATATGACAACTCACGTTTGTGGCATTGACATTGTTTTCCAATCTTAAATGTAATACATACATTTCCGTCATTGGCCATAATTCTTGCAAGGAAGGGACTCAAAGGTCACAAGTTATTAAATCAAATTAATTAAACACACCATTAAAAGAAGTTCACTATTCACTCCTTAACACATTGAAAATAGTGACATCAAGGGAAAAACATGCAGTGCAGCACTATCAGAGTGTCAGGCGCCACCTCTCTGGGGACATCTCAGGCCCTCCAAGGTTTGGAGGCCTATCTCCCCCTACCACCACTTCCCCTGCCAGTGGCGGACTCCCTCAGACATCGGTGCGTTGGTGGTTCTTTGTGTCCGGGGATGGGCGTCCAGGTACACACCGGCTCACTCCTTGGCGGCCGCTTATCGGGGCCTGGAGCCTGGGGTCACTACACCACTTCGGAGGTGGGGTGCCCCCGGCCTCTCGGCCTGGGGCTCGGTCACTCAGGCACGGCTGGCTGCCGGCGGAGCTCACGGGCGCGTCACTGCAACTCCCCCTGGCTTCTGCTCCGCGGCTGCTGAGGGAGCCCTCATCTGGGACTCTCCTCAGCTCTTTCTGGGACAGTGGCGCGGCTGCCCCTCTGTTGGTCTTCCTTGGTCTCTTGTGTTCTGGGGGCCTCTGGATGTCTGGAGTTTTGATCTCCTCCATACCTGCTTCATGCCCTGGAGGACGGGGCTGTGGCCCCCCCACACCCTCTAGCAGATCATTACATGAAGGAACCTTTTTAAAAAAAACAAGCGCATCCATGCTCACAGGTGTACACATGGGTGATCACACCCACAAACTACACCCTTTTTGGCTCCTACCTCAAAGCACACTGTGTTCTGTTGATCTTATGTGCTGCACAATAATGTTTAACATTTAGTATTTACTGTCATATTCCCATATATCATTGTGATGTTGTTTATTCTATTACTCTTGTTCTCTTCTGCTTGTTTTCTTTTTTCTTTCTCAGCAGGTGATCCAGGTGATCGATATATGCATTTTTTATTTTTTTTTTTTTCTGCTCATTCTGTTGGTTTTTGTTTTTTGCCCTTCTCCCCTGTCCCTCTTCTCAGCTGTTTCTCTTTCCCTCTTTCTTTCTCCCCTTCTTTCCCCCAGTCAAGTCTGTCCCGTATTCAGCAAGTGAAAATAAAATAAACAATAAAAGGTGAATCAAATGGACCATTACGGCAAGGCTGGGATGGTCAATTTGGTAAAGTAAATCCGTTGGGCATCTTTCTTTGCCTTTAGACAACAATTCTGATGGCAAAAGAGCCAAACGGGACAGGCAAAAAAAAAAGAAAAAAAGAAAAAAAGAAGTGGCTTTAGATCTGACTCTTACAGACAGGCATGCATGTCTCAGGGTGATTACACACTAACACATTGTGATTAATCACACACATTTGTATACATTTTATTAACAAGATTAAAAAAAAAACACTATACAAAATGTGTTTTTGTGACAGGCCGCTAGTAACAAAGTGCTTAAAGATTTCAAATTGGTTCTTTCCCAAGTTTTCTGTTATGTGTACACATATTCCTTGAATTAGGTGCTTTTTAATTCTCCAATAATGGTCAGTGCAAAGTGTTTACACAAACAAACAAACAAACAAACAAACAAGTGTTTACACAAACAAACAAACAAACAACATTACTCAGAAAATGGTCAGGTACAAGAACTGGATTAAAAAGGATTGGAAAAAACAGATAATGTCCAATGAAATACTTCAGCGTGTGGCTCATGACTTTTGCACAGTACTGTAAATGTTATTAATAATGAAAGATATAAAGATGTAGCTTTCCCATTTTTAAAAAATCCCCATACACATTATTCTTTTCTTCTAGTGAAGGTGCCTCCTCCTTCAGACCTTAGGATAACTAATTTCTCAGACAGTGACATCACGGTGCGCTGGGAAGCTGCAGATGATGATGATGTTTCTTACCTCATTAAGTGGATCTCCCTAAGTGGAGGCGACCTGAGGCAGGTGGGGAAGAACTATTGAGTTGTTGGAGTACATATTATGAAATAAAAAATACAATATCTCAATAAACTGTTGTCCTGTGTCTTAAGGAGTATCAGATATCACTGTCTGCACTCTATGGAGATGGAGCTCAGAGTGAAGCTGTGGCCGTACGCTATAGCACCTGTGAGTCACACATTTTAACTATATCAGCTGCTGGTGGGAGCAGGCTCTCATGGATCTTTCTGGATATTTGCAGCAGGGACATGCTGGGGTCATTTTGGAGCAGGTTAATTTGTGTGCGCCACGTGTCATAATCAGTTTTGTTGTTAGGTCTGGGAACCTTACCGGAGAAGGTACGGAGTCTAACCTGGGACTGGATGTGTTTGACATCTTGCCTTCGTACGATATGCTCTACCACGACCTTCTGAATGTCAGGTGGATTCAAATCACTTACTGAAAGGGACGCACAGGCTTAAGCAGACAAAGAAGGAAATCGGGTAAACCTGAGGACAAATCTAAGAGAACAGAAAAAGGAAAGGAAACTTAGCTTAGAACCATGCAGCGCTACAGGAGACGGCAGCACTGCAGAGGTGAGGACCGGCACCTGTTTGAAAGAGACAAATGCACACAAACACACACAACAACGAACGAGAAACAAACACAGAGAGAGGAAAAAGTGGTTATACAGAACTTGAGGACATTACCTACATGTAACTATCTAAATAATTATAAGTTTGTTGTGTTTTCTTTAACAATGTCAGAAGGAGAGAGGCACTGAGGCACATATGTTTTGGGCAAAAACATTTTTGAATATTAAAATACGAACATTTGTAGCAAACAATTGACAAATTAGCCATTCCAATGCAAAACTTTCTCTGCCTGTTAAAAAAAGAAGATAATCTTCTCACAAACTGGTGTTTGATTTTGAAACAGGAAAAAAGTGGAGAAACAACTGAAAAGACTAATATTTGAATAAAACCTGAAAGCAAGTAAATACTTTCTATGCTGCCTTATGGTAAACTTTGGTAATATTGATAAAGAACAACACTGGCTGATGATGAAATACATTCAGCTGGCATGGTGACACTGCCAGTATAACCTGCAGGGCTGGACTGGGACAGAAAATCGGGCATTTTGACTACAGACCGACCCACCAGGTATTAAAGCCATAAAGCCTTTGAATGAAAACAAACCCTGTTGTGACAGTGATGTACAGTCTTTTTGGTATATGTATGATTTCTATACATTTTACGTCAGATAAAAACTTTGGTTGTAAGATTTAGATAATTATTTAATAAAAGCTAGATATTTTAAATGAGAATAGGAAAGAAAAGTATTTCTTTGTGCCCCCTTTCCCTGTTAATGCCCTACCTGGCCCCCTGGCAAAACTTTGCTAGACCCGCCCCTGCACAGTTACCAGCTGTCAGCTACATAAAAAAGGATCCTGGTGGGTGGTCTTCACGTTTCCCTCTCACCAGATATCCAAACCGACATCATGACCAGCAGCTTTACAGCTGTGGCTCCAGCAAACATCAGCTGATACTAGAAATTAATATTAAATAAATTCTAACAACAGCCGATCAAGCTTAAACGTGCTGCTGTTGTTTAGCGCGACATCTGCTGGTTTCGTCTTTCTGGTGCAAAGTGGGCGATAAACAAACAAGAGAGAAAAGCCGATCAGCTGATCATCGATCAGTTTCATGATTGAAGTAGCAACAGGAGAGGGAGGATGAGAGAAGAGGCAGCTGTGCAGCGTAAAGACAGAATAAATCCAGCTTTGTGTCTTTTTCCATTCTAGCTGAAGTTCGGGACAAACTGCGTCTCTTCTCAGCTCAATACGAAACGTGTAATATTTTCTCTGATTGAGGGACCATTCCATTTTTTTAAGGAGCCGTTGGCAACTCTACTAACTAACCTTATGAATAAAATAAAGTTCACTATCAGTAACATCATAGCAACCGAACAGCTGTATAAAAACTCCAAGCTGGCTAGAACGCAGTATGAGTTATTGCAACTGACAGTAAAAAGTCAGCACAACGAAAATAAACTCCACCTAAACTTAGTTCATATCTGACCCAGATAGACTGCAGGTCATAACTTCTTACCTGAAGTTCAGTTCACCTGACACTCGGACTGGCGGCTGCCTCGGGGCTCTCCTCCTGCCTCCCCTTCCCTCATCCACCTGCTGCCTCTGTGGAAGCCCCGCCATAGCCACCACCAAACAACGGAGTTATTTCTACACATCGACCTGCATCTGGCCAATCCACCACCTCTCATTGTTCATGCCGTTACAAAAATAAATAAAAAATAAGTCAAATAAGCCCGATGGCCAGTCCAGCTATGTTAACCTGCAACCAAATCTGCAGCTCCATACAGCAATGTTACGACTTAGATTACATCTTATAACTCATAACTCTTATGTTAGCTCCCCTCTGTAGCATACTGTCTGAAATATTCCACGGCTGCAATAATTCTTTAAGTGTTATTTTTTCCTTGGTATTCTAATTTCGCCGAAGTTTACTAAACTCAACAAACTTAATATTACTTACCGGGACATTTATTCTGTCCTCATTTTCTTTCACCGAAAAATTGTTTCCTGCAGTGACGTCTTTCGTGCTTGGCTCTCCTACCTTTGCTAACGTGATGCACATAGCGCAGAAGCCGATGCTGCATTCACTTACACTCGGATATCTGAGCGTCACCGTGAAAACATAATCGGACATTTGATATTTGATTGAATTTTATTGTTTTGCCTTTGGGGTGGCACCTGGGGTGGCCAGTCTGGTTGGGGGGGTGGCCTGTGCCCCCCCAGGCCACCCCGCTGGACACGCCATTGCTGCAGTGACGTCTTTCGTGCTTGGCTCTCCTACCTTTGCTAACGTGATGCACATAGCGCAGAAGCCGATGCTGCATTCACTTACACTCGGATATCTGAGCGTCACCGTGAAAACATAATCGGACATTTGATATTTGATTGAATTTTATTGTTTTGCCTTTGGGGTGGCACCTGGGGTGGCCAGTCTGGTTGGGGGGGTGGCCTGTGCCCCCCCAGGCCACCCCGCTGGACACGCCAATGACCATAGCCAAAGAAAGCTCGTTTATGACCAGCATCATGTAAATAAGCGCTCTGTAGAACCATCGCTCCATCCTCCAATCCAGCAGGTGGCGTCAGCGTGCCCGCAGGGTGAACGTCAGCCACAAACGAAGCCGAAGAAAACGTTAGCGTCATTTCCTGGTTGCTGTGCGACAAGCAACTGTAAAACTCGAAGCTCTGAACGCGGTCCTCTGTCATATAAATCTGCGAGTGGTCTCTGCGTGAGGCGAGCGGCTTTTCCCGGTGAGTGAGAGATTGAGCGTGAGGTCCGGAGCGCGCACAATGAATAAAAAGGGCTCTGAGAAAACACGCCATGTGGTAGCCTGGCTTAACAAAGCGGAGTGGGATCAGGTTCGGGACTACCTTTACTCGATGGACTCCTCTCTGCAGAGGTTTGCGTTAGAGAGGATATCGGCTTGGAGGGCCAGGTGCGCTAATAGTTTTCCCGTGGCCGTGGACTGCACAGCAGACCTCGTGCGCTGCCAGGTGCGGGACCGGTCCGGACAGCTTACCGGAGATGACTTGACCCTGATGTACGGGACGGCCCTGGTAAGATTTGTTAATCTTATCACGGATCGCCAGCAGGGGAGAAAGGCCCGGCCGCTGAGGCAACTGGCTGGAAACTTGAACATCCCCGAGTGGGTGGTGGATCTGAGGCACGAAATCATGCATGGGACTCTTCCTTCTTTGAAATGGTGCCGAAAGGGATGTAAGGTGGCCCTGGAGTGGCTCCAGCAGGAGTTTTGGTCCAGACAGCTGGGAGGAGGCCCCGATGAGCAGCTCGTTGCCAGGCAGAAAGAAGTGGATGCCTGCAGAAACGCTCGGGAGCTGCTGATCTCTTTTCAGAAGGACCAGTACCAAGCTTTTGATGATGGGTCTCCTGAAGACAAGGGGAAGAGCTTGTGGCAGGCCCCCTTAGCAGACATGAGTTGTTTGCTGGGTGAGATCAAGCAGTTTGCACTGGGGTCCAGGGAGCTGTTGATTGATGTGCTGCTGGAAGACGGTTTTCTTGTTCCTACCATGGAGCAGCTGGAAGCATTAGGCTGTGCAACATCTGACAGTGCCAGTCCCACTGAGCCCAGAGTCCCACAAACCTTCCTGCGCTTTTGGCTGCCCCTGCTAAAGATGCTTAACTCTTCGTCTTTCATTCACCTCTTCCTGGAGAAGCTCTTTGTGGAACTGAAGCTGCTCAGCAAAGAGCCCAACGGTCACAGGTGTTTCTATATTTCTGCATGGATTTCAGAAGTCTTCCTCTGCAACAACAACAAATTTGAATATCATTTTGAGACAAAGTTGCAGAAGAAAGCCAGAATGAAGGACAGGATTTTCATCAACCGCATCAAGCTGAGGTGGCAGCAGCTTCTCTCTGCATGTCTGGATGCCCCCTGCATCAGCACACCTCACCTGATCCAGCTAGTCCTGGATAACATGGAGCATCCCCCCCCTCAGGAAACCAGAGAGAAGCTGTTCCAGCTCTGCTCCATCTACACACAGACAGAGCGCTCAGAGGCCAGCACACCTCTGCAGCAGCAGCAGCCCATATATACTGTGAGTATGCTGCTGGACCAGATGCAACACTCCTCACCGATGGACTCGGAGAGAAGTGAGGAGCGCAAATGGGCAGACGTGCAGGCTGAAAGAGCACTTGCCCTCAGAGGTTCTCCGTGGCAGGTGTGCACTGATAATGTCACATGGAAGAACTATGACCTTGGTAAAGTTCCTGGACAGTCGGACGACCCGTCGTGCCTCATGGTGGACAATTATTCGATAATGACTGTGTTTGACCAGCCAGTGGAGCTGGAGAGCAGCGCGACACGTAGCAGCATCCCCGGGGCCTCGGCTCCAGCCCGGCCAGCTGAGGGCCTCCTCTGGAGCAACAGCGAGCTCAACAAACTGAAATGTGGACTGAAGCTTTTTTAAGTTACTTGTGTTATTTTTGTTACTTGTGTTATTTTTTGTTTTATGTTAAATGGTAAATGTTTTATGTTAAGCACAAGATTGTTGTTGTTGTTGTCATTCCAGCCTCCGCTGACTCTTGTTGTGCTAGAAGCAGTTTTGAAGCAAAAATACAATATTCAGAAGACAAAATGTTGTGGGAGCTTTAACCATGAGCACAGTGCAGGTTCAGCAGTTGTGATTGTTTCTGTCCAGTCGAGCTCGTTAACTAAACATGTTGGCAGAAGCAGAAATAAAACTTTCAGAAGACAAAATGTTCTGATTTAAAGAAGGACCAAAGGAAGGAAAGCATAGGTTTTGATTAAGTCTGATAAACTAGAATTATAAGGTATTGTTACATTAAAAGGAGCAAAATGAAATAAAAAGGCTATATCAAAAACAGGTTATAACATAGGAAATGTGAGGTTTTAAAATGAAGTTAGTGTCAGCGTTTTAAGAGAGTGGTAAAATGATGAGTAACGTTGAAGAATATATATAAATACAAGTCTATAAGTCAAGAACATAATTAGGATAAGGCTTTTGATTAAAGAGTCCCAACTATGATAAGTTAGGGAGATGCAGGAAAAGGTGTTTTGTTTCCTTTGCAGAAGATCTCGGCGACCACAGGGGGTGAGGATCCTGGAGGCCCGAGGCCGGATGGACCACAAGAGAGGGTCAGAGCGAGGACACAATGTATTGCGACCTCTGGTGTACCAATCGTCGTCATCGTCACCATTGCATTAATAATATAATCTGCAGCATTGATATTGCATTCAGAGGTTTAAACAGTGTGTGTCTTTCAGAAAGACTAAGTTGCAGAAAGTTTGCATTAATGAAAGCAGAGTCTAAGTTATTCTGAGGAGCAGGTTAGACGAGGCTATTTGATGAGCCTCTGGTCTGGTGGAAGGTCAGAAGTGCAACGGGTGAGATGAGAGAGCATTTGAGGACGACATATACACACACACACTTAGTTAGAGAGAATCATTTATAGGTGAGAGGTTAGTTATGTTTACTCGCAACTGTGAAAGAGGAACAGTTTCTTGTTGTCTCGGCAAGAAAGAGGAAATACCTGGTGTGAATACGTATGAATGGACGGTGACTGGACGGACGAACTGAACTAAGGTTGGACCAACTGGACACTGAGGTAAAGACTGGACTAAGGCTAAGCACATGACTGATGACTGTTCTGTTTTAAGTTCATTTTCATGACATAGATTGGATCATGAGTGGGGAAAACTGAGCATTTTTAGTTTTGTACATTATTTTGACACATGAAATGTGTCAAAATAAAGGGGGGATTTAAGGTTTAAGTTGAAATGGGTTTAGGATCATTTTAGGACTTTTGGGGTGTTTGATGATTTAGATATGGTAAAACTGAGGCAGACATTGTTATTTTCATGTTTAAGTTGAAGGATTAAAATGAACTGAATCCTGGTTAGAAGATAAACTCTTTACACACATAAAGAGCATTTAGATTAAGTAAAGTTAATATAAAGGATAGAGCCCAGAACATGATATCTTGAACCAACTTTGAATAATTAAGGGAACATTAGATGAACACAGTAGATTAGTGAGGTGTACCAGAGAGAGGCTTTTTGTTTTCTATCCTTTACAGGAGAACATTCCAGTAACACAGCGACCACAGGGGTGGCAAGAATCTCCAGTTTCGCAAACAGGTCACATCTGGATTACACGCTGTGGACAGGGCGACCCCGGAGGCAAAGGTGGTGTGGCTGAAGGTGCTCAAACGCAAGTGGAAGGAGCCACGCTGGACTGGTCCATACGAGGTCGTTGCCAGGACAACTACAGCAGTCCAACTGAAAGGGAAGGGCGACACCTGGTATCACTGGTCGCAGTGTGCACCAGCACATGAGAGCTTGGTTGAGGAAGAGGCTTCAACCAACACAGGTGTCAACAAACAGAGGCAGAATAAACCCTCTCACCTGTGCAACAGGCCATTCAGTAGTCCACCTGGAAGGCTGAAGAAAGAAGAGCAGCAGCGGAGAAGGTCGTCACGCCATCAGAAAGGGGCAGTGATAAGTTAAAGGCTCCACAAAGAGGGGAGTTTCAGTCCAGAATCTAAAATCTATATAACAAGTCTAGAATACAAAGTTTATATAACATGATGCAAACAACCGAATCAGAGACACGTAATGGGAAGAAACGTATTAAAATGTTCCTTACAACTACATGTGTATTATATGCGATAATAGTAACCATGGCTCTGTTGTCTTTTGTCTGTATTTTGCAAGGCACTCCGGACCCCTTGTCTGAACACGGAGGCCAGTCCAGCCCAGCAGTTCCTGAGACTGTAGGTCCTAAAACAGGATCGCTAGAAAGACAAAAGCGCGAGGGGTCAGGTAAAGGTGATGAATGTCTCAGCAGAAATAATGGCATAGAGTTGAACTATGTTAAAGGGTCTACCAGCTCATTCATGTTAGATTTGTGTGACGTCATTAAATGTACAGGAGCCAGTAGTAGATGGAAAGTGTCAGACAACAGTGGGACCATTTATGCCAAAACAAGATAACTATGCATGTTTTAAGTTCTCTACTGATAATGAAAAGTACAAGGTGGGAGAGATCGATCCAACTTGGTGTGCCGTCACACTTCAGGGACGAACCACCAACAATGTAAGCGGCCCTAGCACGGTAATTGGAACCTGGGCAGGAAGTGGGCTCTATTATTATTGTGGGGAAAATACTCTGTTGGTTCATGTTCCTATAGGAAGCGTAGGGACATGTGCGATGGTGCGATTAGGAGCTCCACTCATGCTGATTGGGAATCAGGTAAAGGCTATTCCACAACGCAACACACGTACTCTAGCCGCCAGACGTCTGAGACATGTTTTGGTCAAAAGAGGGACCCAAGGTACACATGCTTATGATCCTCGCCTGAACTCGCCTAGGGGAGTTCCAGACGAATATAAGCTGGTGAATCCGATAGCTGCAGGATTTGAGAGTATATTCCTTTGGGTAACACCTAATAAGAATGTTGACCGCATTAACTATGTTCATTACAATCTGCTGAGACTTTCTAACCTAACCAGGGACGCCATGATGGGGTTCGCAGAACAATTGGGTCCAAGTTCTCTGATGGGAGTTCAAAATAGGATGGCGCTTGACATGTTATTGGCAGAGAGGGGAGGTGTGTGCTCGATGTTTGGAGATATGTGCTGCACGTATATCCCCAATAATACTGCCCCAGGTGGCTCAGTAACCCGAGCTCTGCAGGGCCTGAAAACTTTGTCTAAAACCATGCATGAGCACCCAGGGGCCTGTTCTTCGTACCGCGCTAAGTGAGTTAGCTGGATGAGATTGTTGACGATTTCGCGTGATCCTGGATCGTTCGGTTCCCCGAAGCCCATCCGGGACTTGCTGTCATAGCAACAGAGCCGTAAGTGTAAACCTGCTGGGGAGCAGGTTTACTTTATGTAAACAGGATTAGATCGCGGCCACGCAGGTATGTCCGCGTCATTCATACGAAAGCAACAGCGATATTCCACCACTGTTTCACCATAAATAAATAACATCAATGTAACTAAAGATAATGCAGCACTTGATCCTTTTATTGATTTCACACAGATACATACAGGTCATTCCCTAAAAAAGGGAAATGTACTATTAACATTCTATTACATGTATGTGATTATTACAGATGTAATTCATATTTCAGAGTAGTAATTGTAAATTACTTCGTGTAATCAAGATGAGAGACCACGGCTATAAAAGCGAAGGTGGATTTGGGAAGTCTGTCGCAGTCATATCCTGTCCGTTTACGCGAGCAACCCATTGCGGAAGGTGCAAGATTGATAAGGAGAGTCCTCAGAATTCAGCGTATATTGCGGGACAGACAGGATCCTTTAGCTCAGCGCGACAGTGTGCTCATAGAGAGATATCGATTTTCCCGTGAGGGTATTATTTACTTAACCAACTTGTTGACGAGGGGGTGCAGGACCACCACCTGTCTTTTTTTTTGCTCTGCCCTTTTCTTGGTTGCTGTTATGAACAAACAAACAGAGTATTCCAGGGTCTCTTTCCAAGAGACGACAAGCAATATAAGTGATAAATATTACCATTCTGTAGAATATTCTTATATTTCACTTTTACTTGTTCCCATGTTCTAGTGGGTCCTGTTGTGGCTCTAATGTGAAAGGGGATATAATATAACATATTATAATATAATATAATGTAATATAATATTGGATAATATGGTGTGATATGATAAATCTACCCTACCGCCTACTGGTGTTGGCCAGAGGGGCCGATGGCGCAATATGGCAGCCTGGCTTCTGTCAGTCTGCCCCAGGGCAGCTGTGGCTACAACCGTAGCTGCCTCCACCAGTGTGTGAATGTGAGAGTGAATGAATAGTGGCATTGTAAAGCGCTTTGGGTGCCTTGAAAAGCGCTATATAAATCCACTCCATTATTATTGTTATTATTGAATTACTTACGAGTTTGATTTGTCAGCAACTTTCTGCCAGCCCTCTCTCCTTGCTTTTGCAGCCTTTGCAGTGTTCCCTTGCGTTTTAATTAAACTCTGAAACTCCTGAAATCCCTCACTCAAGAGTTCTTGCTCTGCTGCCGAAAAATACCGAGCGCGCTCCTTCGACATTTTCGCCGACCAATCAAAGGGTTGCCGATCAATGTTTCTACTATCGATGCGTAGCCCCTGTTGGGCCACCCAGTGATCTCACATTACTTCATCCAGCTATACTAATCGTCAACAACAGGTGTGTTCGGGGAACCGGAATAGCGAGCTCAGAGTTAGCGCGATGATTTGGTCTTGGATGTTTCATTTGATCTTGGATGTAGTAAGCGACGTACGAAGCACAGGGCCCAGGTATTGAAAACCCGCTGGCATCCTGGATGACATCTGTGGATGACATCTTATTACCTTAAAAGGCAAGTAATGAAGAAAGGAGAAGTTATATGTCAGTTTATAGTTATTAAAAGTATATGTGATGTACCCTTGTTTGCACGAATTGAACTTTTGTCCATCTGTCACCCTGTATTTTTGAACTGTATTGACGTAGGTGTGATATGTTATCCTATAAAACCAGAACCCAGTGTATTTTTGTCAGAGCAACCCATTCTGTATGCTGACGGTTGGTTGTTCTCCTGTGATAATAAAACTCATCGTTTGATTGCACTTTTCCGGAGCCTCCGTTGTTTTTTGTCTGGTCTGAAGTTGATCGATTTCGCAACAGTATGCACAAATATGACCCAAGATGGGACTCGCCAACCTGGATTGACTCAATAGGAGTTCCCAGGGGAGTTCCAGATGAGTATAAGTTAGTTAATCAGATAGCGGCCGGCTTTGAAAGTGTGTTTCTATGGATAACTCCGAATAAAAATGTCGATCGCATTAACTATGTCCATTATAATGTGTTGAGACTCTCTAATCTCACTAGGGACGCGGTAGAAGGCCTTGCGGAACAATTAGGCCCGACGTCGTTAATGGGAATCCAGAATCGAATGGCCCTGGACATGTTGTTGGCTGAGAAAGGTGGTGTCTGTGCCATGTTTGGGGACATGTGTTGCACGTTCATACCCAACAATACTGCACCAGACGGTACGGTTACTAGGGCGCTTGAGAGTCTGAAAATGTTATCTAAAACCATGCATGAGCAATCAGGTGTGAACACTGGACCGGGAGACTGGTTCATGTCTGTCTTTGGGCAATGGAAGAGTGTTGTTATGTCTGCCATGTTTTCTTTTGTTGTTTTTCTTGTCATATTGATGATTGGATGTTGTCTCATCCCTCTGGTCCGGCGGCTTTTAGTAAAGATGCTGGAGAGAGCCCTGAGCTCAGGCTCAGCAGGTTCAGCTGCGCCGGAGTCCATGATGCCTTTGAGGGAGATTGTAGGCTGGACGGAGGAGTGAGACAAATCCTGGTGTAAGTTGGGCTCGCAAGCGAGCCCAAGAGGAGGAGTTGTCAAGAAAAACATGTAATTTCACTGCCATTATTTCATTATTATTTCATTAGTCTGCATCACTTAGTATCAGTTGATCATCACCATTATCATGTATCATTTATCATTTAGTAAATCTGCTTAATCTTGTATTCCAGAGCACGCAGAATAAGACACATTCCTCTGTAATATTCTATTATGCAAAAACCACCAGCATCTCTGTGGCTCCAGGCGGCCCAAAGTAAAGTCAGATGAGGACAGCGACCTTTTGTTGGCCTGGACAGACAATCTCACAAACTGCACACTCGGACACACAATTGTTTAGACCAGATGTTTTCCCTCATCCATATCTGGGAACATAAAGCCTGAGAAAGTGTTAGGTTTCTGAGAAGCTGAGTTCTAGGAAATGTTCTGACGTCATATTAGGCTATAAAGCTTTCTGTAACGAGCAGAGAAGATCGAAGACCGGCTTCCCACACTGTATAACTGTGTGTGTTTAATAAATCACTTTTTGGACACTTCTGGGGACTCTGTCTGTGCTTATTTTTCCTTCCAAATAAAAAGAACCTTTACAAAAGAACTGTGCATTTCGTGTTGTTAAGACTGTTTCATCTGGGACCATTTTGCAATCTAACACAAGCTTAATTAAGGATTCTGTTTGTTTTATTCCTTCTAAGCCCAAATGAATTTCTTGTGAATCTGTCTACTGTGAGCCTGGTGATTTTGTTACTGATGCCTGACTGCCAACTGTATAAAACAAAAAACTACACACAATATTCGAAGCACATAGCGCACAGTCGTAAATTCACCCTAATTTTGGTATGATCTGAGCTCAGGCACTGGGTGACTGAGCATAGCACTTACGCATGTGAGCGAGGGGGGAGAAACTGCTGCAGGAGAAGCGTAGACAGGCAGACAGAGGAGAGCTTAAGTTTGACCAGGTACCAAAGCAAATCATTCATACTGTACAAATAATGTAAATATGACGGTGTATCACAAAAGATTGATATCAAACTGATCACTTGACCCATATTACGTTACTTGCTCTTGGAGTGAATCAACAAATGGGGAAATGAAAATCCGAACAACAACAATGATGTTTTTTTAGAGAGTCTTAGCTTACATGTGTGTTTATTTCATATTTTCAGTTGTTTCCCTCCACGGCTAAACAAAGCACTGTAATCGGTTTCAGTTATGTACTGATGAACACAACAATTGACATAAGTGGCTTCTTTCAAAGAAAAAACTCAGGTAGATTTTATTTTATATATTATGCTTTGTATGTTGTTCAGTATATTTCTATGCAAAACAAGAGGAATTTCAATACACAGCAGTATATTCACAGCTGAAACCAGATATTTACATACACTTTAGGGAAAAAACATAAAAACATTTTTTTTTTCTGTTAAACATCAATTTAGAGTGAACTTGCAACTAGAAGATCACTGGCTGCTCTCTGCCCAGCATGGAGGTCACTGCAAACTCTCGGTACCTCAGCAGAGCTGGCAATATCATCAAGGACTACTCTCACCCCAGCAACCAACTGTTTGAACTATTACCGTCAGGCCGACGGTACAGGTCACATAAAACCAGGACAAACAGATTCAGGGATAGCTTCTTTCCCAGAGCTATCACCGTAGTAAATAAGAACAAAAACAATTGAACCTATTCCATACCGTCACTGTCATTATATTATGCTGCTATTCATACTGTCATTATATTAATGCTGCTATCCTGTATATATTGTACAAACTATTGTTTGAGTACTTACGATTGTTTTTTTGTACTTTTTATATTTTACATTTATATTTATTATTGAAACTTGCACCAAGGGAGTGGCACTCCAACTTCGTTGTACTCTGTACAATGACAATAAAGGCTATTCTAACTTGTTTTGTTTTAGATAAATAAATATTGAAATATCTTTTGAATTAGTTAAATGTCAGAATATATAGAGAGAGAGAGCTGTCTATTATTTATCACTTTCATCAAATTTAGGAGTACATATACACTAAGTTTATTGTTAATTAAGAAGAAAACTGCAGATGATTGCATTCTGATCTTAAGCAGCCTCTGATAGGTTAGTAGAGTCGGATTTTTTAGTAGAGTCCTCTGTCCTCTGCTGGATGTGTTGGAGAACACTTTCAGCCCTCTGAGGACTGCATACCACTGCCTGAGCCAAGCCAATGTGCCACTAAGCTCCAGCCAGTGTCCACACTGCCAGAGGTCTCCACACATGCTGGTTCGGTGTCTGTCTCCGCTGAAGGGTCAGAGGAACCCGTTTGAGCTGTCTGTCTCGGCTGGAGGGCCCAAGGGGCCCATTCAGCCACCTGTCTATGCTGAAGGGTCAGAGACCTGTTCGGCCTCCTGTCTCCTTTATAGTCGAAAAAGATGTGCTCCTGGTGCACTGGCCATTGCTGCTACTCAAATCGAGCGTGGACCTGGACCTCCAGCAGGCCTCGGGGACCTACGTCACACCTTGCTCTTGTCTCCCTTACAGCTGAAAAAGGTCCATGCTTGTGCCCTGGCCCTTCTGAAATTCCCTCTCCATTTAGCCGAGGCAGTGAGTCGGCCTCCTGTCTCCCTTACGGTCGAAAAAGATGTGCTCCTGGGCGCACTGGCCCTGCTGCTACTTACATCGGGCATGGCCCTTGCCCTCCAGCAGGCCCCGGGGACCCACATCCTCCCCTGCTCTACTCCCCCACTAGCTTCTTCTCCTGCAGTTACCCTCCACCACATATCCAGCACATATCCAGCTAACCCTAACCCACTACAATTCGTCCTGATTGTAGCACAAGTGGAACCAATAAGCAGGATTCATTGGCAAGCAGACAACCAGTTCCAACTACTGGGAAGAACCAGTGCGATGCATTTTGTGGTACGCGTCGTGGTAGCTCCTGCTAGGATTTAGGACAGACCTGAGGCTGATGAGAAGGATCTGGGTGTTGCAGGGCCGTCCTGGCTGACACGGCGCTGCGTGAAGCTCTGGGATGCTGCCTCTGGACTGGCACACTGGGGTGGTGGTTCCCCTGTTTAAAGACCTAGACCTGAGCGTGTGCTCCAACTGTCACACTCCTCAGCCTCCTCTATGCCAGGGTGTGTCTGTCAGTCAGGCCTCTGATTCAGGAGGAAGCAGTTTGTGTCCTGGTCATGATCACTGGAGCAGCTTGTTATCCTCTCGACTGCAGGGTCTGTGGGAGTTTGCACAACCAGTCTACATGTGGTTTGTGAGGCTTCTACTTTTGTAGGATCTTCATCTTACAGTACAAAGAGCCTTTGCTGCAGCTGTTGTTGTGTTTTGGCGCCTCATGGATAACTTTTCATGTCATTTGAGTTTCAGGCTTGTTGGTGTTGCTGAGCTGTGTGCATCGTCTGCGTGGGTTTGTCAGCATAATGGGGCTCATATTAAAATGACTTTACAGTCACAGAGAAAAACTTTAAAACACAAAATCAACACTTTGAACCATCGTGGAAACTACGTGTCCTTACTTGTCATCAAATGATGAGTGTGCGTCCTCACCAGGTGTCACAATCATGTGTATCAAAACGTGTGTAACTGTTAAACAGCAAAATGTGTTAAAGCTGAAAGTCTGACTGTTCAAAGGTGAAACTACAAACACTTGTACATATACAGCTCCCTCCATAATGGCCTGAGGAAAACCAAAGACCTGATGTGATTTCATGTTTTCTTTGTTTCACAGTTTAAAAGTTTGTGGTTCTGTTCTCAGACCTTTGTCACTCACATGTTGTGCATCAGCTGTTTATGTCACTGTGCAGCCAAACTAACTCCCCTCATGTGTTTCCTTTGCAGCTGCTCCTCTGGATAGCATTGAGTCCCTGGCTGCCTACTACGTGAGCTGCGTCAGGCAGGTGCAGCCGGACGGCCCGTACAGAGTCGCTGGATATTCTTCTGGTGCCTGTGTAGCATTTGAAATGTGCTCTCAGCTGCAGACCCAGAATCAGCCTGTGGAGTTCCTGTTTCTCTTTGATGGCTCACATTCATATGTGGCAGCGTACACACAGGTCAGAGAAACACTCGCGCATCTTTATTTCATGTATATGCTGTATAGCGTGTGTGATGTTGGTTTTGAAGGATGAGCTCTGGTCACATGATCTGCATGTGAACAGGTTTAACTGTGTTTTTGATTTGCAGAGCTACAGAGCCAAGCTAACACCCGGCAACGAGTCTGAGGCTGAGACTGAAGCCTTGTGTGCCTTCATCCAGCAGTTCACTGGCATTGAATACAACAAGGTATACTGTCTCTGACCCACAGGTTCACACACAAGTATTCCTTTATGTGGCATCAGCGTTAAAGGCCACACAACCTGAGCTTTTGCCTCACGGCGCCTGTAAGGTAAAGATGGTGACTGTAACACAGTCTGGAGCTGCTGTTCCAGCACAGTCTGTGTGTGGTGCAGGTTTGACTCAACAATGATGTGATGTTTGGAGCTGTTATGGAGACTAAAGTAAAACATGCGGTTAAATCAAACCTTCGTACAGTTTCTCACTGAAAGCTGACATTTGTAACTCCTGAATATCAAAACATCTTCATTTTGCATTTTCATATACATAAGATCTGTGATGTTCATTAATTATGTGTCACTTACTTTTCTGAAAACAACAATATCTCCGCGAGCACGCGGTAACGTTTGCTATGAACTTACAGTCGTCTCCATGGTTACATCCTACAGCTTTTGGAGACTCTGCTCCCGCTGTCAGACCTGAATGCACGCGTCAGTGTGGCCGTGGACCTAATCACCTCCGCTCACAAGGACATCGACCGAGACTCACTGCACTTTGCAGCCTCCGCCTTCTACTACAAGCTAAAGGCTGCTGATGCATATGTACCTACTGCAAAATACCACGGCAGCGTGAAGCTGCTGCGCGCCGAAACCAGCAGCGAATATGAGCAAAACCTGGGAGCTGACTATAAGCTCAGCGAGGTACCGATGCACATTTACATCAGTCTGTAGTACTTATCTTCACTGTGCGTGTGTGCGCTTGTGTGTGTTTCTATAAACTCTGTCTGAGCCTTCCAGTGTTCAAACTGTGTACTGCGTCTTTCTTCAGGTCTGTGATGGCGAGGTGTCGGTCCACGTCATCAAGGGAGATCACCACACTTTCCTAGAAGGCGCGGGGGCGGAGTCTATCAAGAACATCATTCATAACTCGCTGGCTGAGCGAGCTGTCAAACCAAGGGAGGGTTAAACATCCACCGTCTCTTCACCCTAATTCCTCAGCTTTCCCCAAACTAGACTGTAAATGTGTCGTTATAGGAAGTGTTTGCACTGCTTATGTTTACACGCTACTGTTATCCTAATATCCCAAATGTTAATGGTTAGTGAACCAGTCGACATCCCATCATCTCACAGCTCCATCGATTCCAACTGCAAGTTTTGTTTTTTGTTGCCATATGTTGTTGTTTGCAGAAGTTCATCCCACAACAAAATAACGTGGTTAAAAAATTAATGTAACAAAGTAACAGACACTGACACATTGATTGAATCCTGAATTACATAACATCACTCAAATTGGTGTTTCTGCTCATGCAGACATCAGTAGACAGGCAAACGCGCTGCGACCAGCCTGATGAGCGACTGTGGAGGGAGGGCTGACCCTGCAGCCGTGTTTCTGCACACTAACTACTCGTAACACAAGTTGGAGGCATTTCTTTATTTTGTGATATTTGTTTACTTTTCAGTCATGTGACCACACAGTCATCAGTTACAGTGGCAACCAGCAAATGTTTACGTTGTCAATAAGTTAACAACAAATTAAGTGTTTCATAAACTGTGTTTTAACAATGACACTCGTGTTACTGTAATTTACAGACCAGTTATTTCACTAATTCAGAAGAAAAACTGCTTCTCTTCATGATGGACTGTGTCAAACACACGCTGTTGTTCTGACAGACGCCTGTGACAGAGGCGTCGCTAAGGACCAAATGTGTCTCTTCAGAGGTTAATCAGAGATGTGAATGATCACTGTAACAGTGAGATCATATTTACTGATGTAACCTCTGAGAAACTGTTTCCTTTTAAAGGCTTTGGTCCAGAGATCTAAAACCTCAGCAAATAATCCAAACCTGAGTACAACAGCTGGCCTGAGACCTGTGATTGGGTCAGTGAAGGAAGCTGCTGATTGGAGATGAATGTGCTGAGGAGTCACAGTACGATGGACGTGACAATAAAGGCCCCTGTGTTTTATTGTAACATTTCTGTTATGTTTTGTAGGACTAATAAGGGCCTCAACAGTCGCTCAGTGTTTTCCTTCATTGTAACGAGCCTGTCCCGTTGGATCTATGATTCCTGTGCTTTTGTTGTCGTTACTATTTCTGATCATTTATCTTGTAAATATAGTTTTTGGGTTTTGTTTTTTAGAGGATGGGTCAGTTTATCAGGGACTGAAACACAAATCCTGTTGGCCCAGAAAATTCTTAGTCGCTGTTGGCGCCACCCGACCGTTTAGTTCAGACCATTAAAGTAACGACTGGTTCTATATGACACTTTTCTACATGCAACAAAGGTGGTGATGGAAGGAGGAGAACAAACTTTTTTGTCTGTATTTAATAGCACAATGAAGACCAGACAGCAAAGCAGGGAGGGAGAAATAAAGGGCCTCAGGTCAGAGTTGAACCCGGCCGCAGCATTTACCCCATGACCAGGTGACGTGGTCACCCGCCCGACCCTTACGCACAGCAGTATTTCACTTCAGCTACCAGGAGTATGTGGGTCGAGCATGCAGACTGAACTTTAGCTGCATGTTAGAAAGCCGAGTTTATGAATGAAGGCTAGAACAAATGTCCCGGCTGAAGGAGGAGGGGCTGCAGAGGTGTATAAACACAGGTGGGCGGGGCAGGGCTAGTGTGCAGGATGACTCAGTGACCTACACTGACCCGTGTTGGTGAACATTTTGTTAAAGTTAAATGTTTTCAAGCTGACAAGTAAATTATCCAGCGAGCTAAGTTGAGCTGACCGACGTGCAGTAAGGTTTTCATGCTCTTCACTAACAGCTGATCGCTGAGAATATATCAACAGTAATAATGTCCTGTAATTCCCACGGCTCTGTATGTCACACCTGCGTATGCTTCCCCATCACATTCATCACCTGTTCCTCTGGTGTCTCTGATTGGAGCACGCAGGTGTGTGGAGCAGAGTGAAATCACACACCTAATGCTGTTTTATTCAACCTGGATCTTGGAAGTTTTGATTAACATCAGTGTCAAACATGAACTAACTCTTTGTCCCCTTCAACATTACATGTTGTTTTTTGAAGTAACAGGTTCAGTGATCTTAAAAGGCTGCGGTAACGTGTCGCTGATAAAACACTGAGTCATTTTCAAATTATTCACTTTAGTTCAATTCAGCTTTATTGTTTTATGTGAAAGTCTCCATCCTGTGTCCTTCACTTATCTTTATCCCAGGTGTGAATTGTTCACAGGACTTAAAAGAAGGACGTGTCTGTGGAAAAGGCTCCGGCCAACCTAAACTCCTCCCTCATCAGGACACAGAAGAGCCGCTGAGGCAGCGCCTTGGAGTACGCTGCTGGTCGCGGCACACAGGTGCGCAACAAGATCTCCCGGCCTGCTGGAGGAGGGAAGTCTGGTACTCTGCTGCTTCCCCCAGTTTGCTTCTTGTCAGATCCCAAGTCCTCATCGACGGGCGCCAGAAGGGCAGCCTAAAAGGGCAAAGGTCAAATGTTAGCAAACAGCAACCGATTCTGAAGAAATGTGCTGTGTGATATTCAGAAGTACTGTAACCCGAGTCTCCCACAGAGACCTGATCCAGACTACAGCTCACAAACACAGCTCCTCTACTAACACCTCACTGCAGCTGCACGCTGCTGATCCTGTCTGTGATTAGAAATGATTTCAATAAAGTAAAACAGAGGCTCGTTTTCTATGAGCGTAAACAGGGATCTCTTTTTCAGTCTCAGTGTAACAAACGTGTTTACTGAATAAGTCTTTCAGTAAAAATGTTTTTGTTAAATCAGTAAAATCTGCAAAGATGACTTGTACTGTTGGCAGCAACAAACAGAGACAACAGAGTGTGGGACAGACAGGAAGTCAGGACACGTCTATGTGCTTCACAGTGGGACTAGAACATGAACATTTCTACACACACCACAGGCAGCAACTGTGCAAACCTCCACATCACCAAAAACACCCTGCAGGTCCCATCAGAGCAACGGCAGAGAAAACAGATGAAAGGTCTGTTAGAGAGAAAAACGCTTCGCTGCTTTCTTACCTGTATGACACCAAAAGTCCTTTATCCCCACTTAAAATATTTTTACAGAACTATTGTAATATTTGCTGCCATTTCTGCTGTCCTGTTGGGCAACTTACTCTTACAAAATACATTTTTAATGTTAATGAGATTTTTTTTTACTGCATAAATAAAGGTTATATAAAAGTCGCTGCCAAAAACTGATTGCGGCTTGTATCTTGTTACACGAATGTTGTTTGTGGCTCAAGATGAGTTTGTGTCATCCATAAGGGATGCATTTGACATATGTTTAACATATTATAGCCCAACAAGTTACTTATAGCACTTTAAATATGAGCAATCGCTTTTTGGCAAATACCGGAAATCACTTTTTGGCAGACAATCACTTTTTGGCACAACACCGGCACCTGTTTGAAAGAGACAAATGCACACAAACACACACAACAACGAACGAGAAACAAACACAGAGAGAGGAAAAAGTGGTTATACAGAACTTGAGGACATTACCTACATGTAAATATCTAAATAATTATAAATTTGTTGTGTTTTCTTTAACAATGTCAGAAGGAGAGAGGCACTGAGGCACCGTCTTCCGCCCCCCGACGCTTCTGCTGCGCCTCCTCCTTCTGACAGGAACTACCTACAGAACAAGCATGAATGATGCCTGAGTGGACACACACAACTCACAAGTTCCTGGCTCTGTCAGCTCCTCTGCAGAGGGTTTCCCTAAGAAGGTGGACCTAGCAGGGTCACCGGGGGACGGGGAGCTGTGCCTCACGGCCCTCACTTCGTCGGAGAAACCCTCATGCAGAGTTCAGAAACTTGTGTGTTGAGTATGTCGCTGTGAGCCTCCACCATTTAACTAGTGGGTGCAGCCTGAACTGTCTAGAGACAGACCAGACCAGCTGCACAACACAGACACTTCAAACCTGAGGACAAATCTAAGAGAACAGAAAAAGGAAAGGAAACTTAGCTTAGAACCATGCAGCGCTACAGGAGACGGCAGCACTGCAGAGGTGAGGACCGGCACCTGTTTGAAAGAGACAAATGCACACAAAATAAGTGTTTGTTGTAGAATGTGCAGCATGAAAGTAGCATGCATGTTTTGCATAGAACTGTTTTATGCATCTGCATTTCACAAAGAATGACAAATTGGTATACGGGACAACAAATAAAATCTAATGTATAGAAAAAAGATAATAGGATATGCCCATGACAATAAGAATGATAAAGGACTTCACAAAGTCAATTTATTGCTAAAGTGTGATCTTAGAAAATTGCTATTGTGCACCACACTAAACAGAACAAATTCTGTCAAAACTTACTTTTGCAAGATCCCACAAATGTTTTGCAAGATCTTGAGAGTTTTTTTCTTTGCATTTATCATGCTTCCATCAATACCTGTAAAGCTGTACAGAGTACTGCAGCTGGTTGTTAATGAATGCAACAAAGACCACCAGATCAAAGTACACCTAGCCACGAGTGTTTCCCCTTCCACTGAGCACTATCTTCATCTCGCAAAATACATGTTCAAATTTATTTTCTTAAATGTGCCTTGCGAGGCTCCATAACATACCTATCAATCTGTGAGCATTTCTCAGAGGCTGCAGCAACTGCAGCTTTTGAGGAAGTTGCAACAGCACATTTGTGAATTCTCACGCGTAGCCCTACAGGAACACCCACAGTTACAAATACCATAGCGACCAACATCAGTGCTACTACTGCCCACAGTTCATGTAAAGGAAACATAACGGTGTCATACAATAAACTACAGAATCAGCATTGTTGTCTGTGAAGGTTCTCAGTCATTCAGGTCATCGTAGTCAAAGGAGCTTGTAAAGAAAAGCGTCTGGACTTCTTTAAGTTGCTTGAAGACGTTTCACCTCTCATCCGAGAAGCTTCTTCACTTCATCAGCATTGTTGCACAACCGTGTATTCAATCTTGTTACCCTTCTTTAAAGTCCACTACCTGTGCTGCAAGTGAAGTTGATGCATTAACACATTGAAAGTTGTGGCACTTCTCATTATTTGACGTGCACAGCTGCTCTGTGTGAGGGTCAAACATTTGTTTATTCAACACCTGTGAAGGTATCAGAAAAAATGCATAGATAGCAAGAGAAGCAAATTAAAGCACTGCACGTGCTTTACGTGCTATGACATGCTGCACGTCATAAAACCCAGTTTCTTGATTAACATTTTTAAGAGTTAAGTTGTAATACTTTTGTGCATTATTAAAACAAATCCTAAAATTCTGTATCACTGTGCTGTTACGAGAAGGTAGCTTGAATGTAGGTATCTGGCCCTGTGTAAATCTTGAGCATGAGTGATGTTGTGGGACAGTGCACCAACTACACAGGTACAACAGCCGGAGAACCAAGGACCAGGAACAGCTACTTGGTGATCCCGACACAGACTCCAGCTTTCCATATCTGCATCTGCAATGAATATTAATAGAGATAAAATACAATCTTTTATCCTGTCTTCCTTCTCTCAGCCCAACCGGTCGCAGCAGATGGCCCCGCCCCTCCCTGAGCCTGGTTCTGTCAGAGGTTTCTTCCTGTTAAAAGGGAGTTTTTCCTTCCACTGTCGCCAAAGTGCTTGCTCATAGGGGGTCATATGATTGTTGGGGTTTTCTCTATATCTATGAAGCACCTTGAGGCGGCTTTTGTTGTGATTTGGCGCTATATAAATAAAATTGAATTGAATTGAATACAATTTGCGCTCTCAGAGTGCTTCTTGTTTGTTTTTGTTGTAATCTGACTGTGGATTTTGATGTTTTTAAAAGCATAATACAGCAAAAAAACAAACAAACAAACAAACAAAACCCAGAAGGCCTTTTAAATTTCTTTAAATATTGTTCTGCTTTAGTCAAATCAAAAGATTGTATATTATTAACTTGAAATTGAATTGTGATTTTAATTTTAGGAATAGAATTTTAAGAATATTAGTTTTTACTGTCTCCAAATGGACAGGTAAAAAGCAGCTTTGAATTGACAGACCTCAAATAATAATATATTTCTTGGATTCGAGGGGGCACCCAAACTCCACCTACACTACTGTGCTAGACAGCAATATCACAGAACAGTGAACTCTTGGCACACACAAAAAATCCCCAGTGTAATCAATCCTCCACAGCAATGAAACACTGGATTATTGGGTACAGACACTCTCTTGTAGCCAAAAGGTCAGAGGGTTAGTCCTTTCCAAAGCTATCAAAACATCATTTAGCAGGGCAGCGGCAAACAGTGTCTGAAAAGTGACTTTTCATAACCACTGTCATACTTATTAGATATTAAATTTACAATTGTTTTCTTCTCTGTATTGTTATCCATTCAGAACCAATACAATTATCCTGATAGATGCAGAAGGGAATGTGATCTTCACAGAGCGCACCATGCTTGACTGTGACACAACCAAATGGAGCACCAGTTCTTTCCAGTTCAAACTGCAGGAGTGAAGACACAATGGAGGAAACCTACTCTGTGCCTTTCTGCATCATCTCTCCTTCCGTTACCTTTTCCTCACCATCTCCTTCAGCTGAGCCTCATGTGACCGCAAAGACTCATCAGCACTTTTTTTATTCAGCTAGTCACTAGCTGCCTCGTTAACATCAGTTTCATATATTTCTTACTTTTGATTTAATTTAAAGATGTATGCTAATTTTTTAAAAAAAGCAAAGATGCCAAAGGACATTTAGAGTTTTGTAGAGGAAAATATTTTACCTACATGTCATGAACCTTCTCAAAAATTATAGCTTGAATGTAATTTGGTAAATATAAGATTGGTGTGATGCCATTTTCTGTCATGAACGCTAGACATTGTGGCCCTTTCACACACATGGCAAAAGACAGGAGATGATCTGTGTTAGGCACATTACATGCAGTACGTTATGACTGGTTCTGACATTAGTGGTTTTAAATACAGCTTGTCTGGGTGAAGTGTAGAAAAGCTCGTCTGCGGTGCATGAATACATGCTTTTTGGTGTCCGATGTAACCTTCCATCCATGATTTACATTTTATGCTCTATTTTCAGGCTGCAGGCTAAATTGGCATCCTATGACAAGTCATAGGGTCACATATATTTTTCTAGAAGATTTAAGTTCACACGAGTCATCACCAGGATTACTGGCTACTTTGTAAGTTTCTGATTACCCTTTCATTGGTGTTTAGGTAATTTTGCGTCACAGCATCAAATGTTTCAATGCACTGTTAAATGCACTGGATCTTGAAAAAACAGCCTGAAAATAAATAACAGTTTATCCAAACACCTCTCTTTTTGATTGTTGCATTATGATTACGGATACAAAATAACTGTCAGGAACCATGTGCTCACACACATATCAGTATAGGACGATCTGATTTCCTCGTGTCAGCATAAATCATCGTTTGTGCTGCTTCTGTTTTCAAAGACATTAATGAAAATGTAAAGGTCAAATGTACTGTTTATAAGATTGGGGAAAACTGCAGTCAGCTGAGACTGAAGAAGTCACTTGGATGAGTGACGAAACGTTTCTCCCACTGAAAGTGTCCGGATGAACAGAATCAACCTTTTGGAATTTACTTACCCGGATGATTAAGCACGCATCAAGACGTTGTTTTATTAATATTTTTAAAATGATAGCGGCACAAACAACAATTTTAGCAGCACAAACCAGCACAAACATAGCACAACTGATTGACACCAATTTTGTTTGATTCCATTAATATGAGGGGGCTGGTTGACCTCTGATGACCTCTAGAAATTTTTATTAATATCTTTAAAATGATAGCAGCACAAACGAAAATTTTTGCAGCACAAACGTAGCACAAACGTTTGATACCACTTTTGTTGGATTTGAAGAAGGTGGGGGGGCCAACTTCACTCACATTTTGGAGACCGTTGATCAAACGTAAATATGTCCAGTCACTTTTGATTCAACCTGCTTAGCTTGATCTCACATTTGCCGTTTCCTCTATCTCTATCCCCTGTGTGTGTCTGTTTGTGTGCTTGTGTGTTTGTGAGTGTGTGTGTGTGCGTGCGATGATCTCACATTTGTCATTTCTTCTTTCTCTCTCCCCTTGTCTTGTGTGTGTGAGTGAGAGAGAGATTATCATCTAACATTTGCCATTTCCTCTAGCTCTTTCCCCTGTGTGTGGGTGCATGTGTAAAGGTAAGAAGCTTAGTAATGAAGTAAATGAATTCATTGACGGGTGAACAAACAAGGGCAACACGGTGGCACAGTGGTTAATATAGTTGCCCGCACAGCAAGAAGGTCCTGAGTTCAACTCCACTATCAGGCTGAGGTCTTTCTGTATGGACTTCTCATGTTCTCAAAGTGTTTGTGGGGGTTCACTCCACGTGCTCCGGCCTCTTTCCAAAATCCTAGTTTGTGGAGAAACTCTGAAATGCTCTTAAGTGTCTAGGGTTGTCTGTATCTGTGTTAGCCCTGTAACAGACTGGTGACCTGTCGAGGGTGTACCCTGCTTCTCGCCCTAAGATAGCTGGGATAGGCTCGAGCTGCCCTGTGACACTGAAAAAGAAACACAGCAGAGAATGGATGGGTGGCTGATCTAACGTAAACATTTCCAGTCACTTTCAGTTCAAGCTGCTTAGCATGATCTCACATTTGCCAATTTCTCTATCTCTTCCCCCTCTGTTGTGTGTGTGTGTGAGATATTCTCACTTTTGCCATTTCTTCTGTTCCTTTCAACTGATCTGTGAGTGAGTGTGTGTGTGTGTGTGTGTGTGTGTGTGTGTGTGTGTGTGTGTGAGATATTCTCACTTTTGCCATTTCTTCTGTCCCTTTCAACTGATCTGTGTGTGTGTGTGTGTGTGTGTGTGTGTGTGTGTGTGTGTGTGTGTGTGGTGTGTGTGTGTGTGTGTGTGTGTGTCCCACATATTGCATACTCTGCTTTTGTCCTCAAATCAGGTAGGAAGTGTCTGTGTGGTTGAGCTGGTCTGGTCTGTCTAGACTTTCACTAGATAGATCAGGCTGCACCCACCTGTGAAACAGGTGGAGGGTCACCAGGACATGCAGAACTTGCTGACAGACTCCTGGCCACCTCTTGCCTCCTTAGTAGAAAGGGGCCACTCCCAGAGGCAGA
Source organism: Aulonocara sp. 'chitande type north' Nkhata Bay (assembly GCF_057382095.1). Taxonomy (NCBI): domain Eukaryota; kingdom Metazoa; phylum Chordata; class Actinopteri; order Cichliformes; family Cichlidae; genus Aulonocara; species Aulonocara sp. 'chitande type north' Nkhata Bay. Next base: position 4,987,368 of record NC_141355.1, on the reverse strand, counting down.
GGGCTGTGAGGCACCGCCCGCCGGGCCCTCTCCTTTGGGAAAACCCTCAACACTGGGCCGAACCTTGGAGTTCTGTATGTCCATTCAGGCACACTCCATGCTTGATCTGTGGGCAATTCCTGTCAGAAGTGGAGGTCACGGTGGAGGCGTCGGAGGGCGGAAGGCGTTCCCTCAGTGGCTCTCCTCTTCTGAGATTGTGTAAAAACAAAAGTCAATGTAGTGTAAGCAGCTTGAAAGAAAGTAACTGAACTTTTTTAAATTTCTGGGAGACGGTTGCTCACACGCGGGCGGCACAGTGGTTAGCACCGTTACCGCACAGGAAGAAGGTCTTGAGTTCAGCTCTACCGTCGCTCTGTGTGGAGTTTGAATGTTCTTCCTGTGTTTGCGTGGGTTCTTTCCTTGTACTCCGGCTTCCTGCCACAGTCCAACGACCTGCAGTTAGTGGCAATAGGTAATCAAAGAGTGTAAATTGGCGATAGGTGCGAATGGTTTTCTGCGTCTATGTGTTAGCCCTGTAACAGACTGGTGACCTGTCGAGGGTGCACCCTGCTTCTCGCCCTAAGATAGCTGGGATAGGCTCGAGCTGCCCTGTGACACTGGAAAAGAAACACAGCAGAGAATGGATGGGTGGCTGATCTAACGTAAACATTTCCAGTCACTTTCAGTTCAAGCTGCTTAGCATGATCTCACATTTGCCAATTTCTCTATCTCTTCCCCCTCTGTTGTGTGTGTGTGAGATATTCTCACTTTTGCCATTTCTTCTGTCCCTTTCAACTGATCTGTGTCTGTGTGTGTGTGTGTGTGTGTGTGTGTGTGTGTGTGTCCCACATATTGCATACAATGCTTTTGTCCTCAAATCAGGTAGGAAGTGTCTGTGTGGTTGAGCTGGTCTGGTCTGTCTAGACTTTCACTAGATAGATCAGGCTGCACCCACCTGTGAAACAGGTGGAGGGTCACCAGGACATGCAGAACTCGCTGACAGACTCCTGGCCACCTCTTGCCTCCTTAGTAGAAAGGGGCCACTCCCAGAGGCAGAGGGCTGTGAGGCACCGCCCGCCGGGCCCTCTCCTTTGGGAAAACCCTCAACACTGGGCCGACCCTTGGAGTTCTGTATGTCCATTCAGGCACACTCCATGCTTGATCTGTGGGCAATTCCTCTCAGAAGTGGAGGTCACGGTGGAGGCGTTGGAGGGCGGAAGGCGTTCCCTCAGTGGCTCTCCTCTTCTGAGATTCTGTAAAAACATAAGTCAATGTAGTGTAAGCAGCTTGAAAAGAAAGTAATTGAACTTGTTGAGATGGTTGATCAAACTGAAATATTACTGTCATGGTCCAGTTACGCTACATGTATATGTATTTGTTTTTGTTTCTCTCACTTTCTTTCTTGCTTCCCTGCTCACAACGCGATGCCTGGGTGGACCTAATCATGGGCTCCCGGTTGCTGTCCTCACACCTGCAAGCAATTTCTCACCTGAGGTTCATCATCCTGTTTACCAGCCACTTCTGAAGGCAGTTGCTTGGAGCCCTTTGTCGCTGGACTACTGTGTAACATTCGTTAGTGCAATTCTAGCTTTGGAAATATTTTGATTTCTCTTTGTGCTTTGCTTGGAATTTAACATTTTGTCCTTGTATATAGATTTTCCGTGCCCCGCCTTGAGACCCTGTTCGTGAGTGTGGCAGTTGCAGTGAGCCTGTGGAGCCCCCCACCCTCCATGGACCTCTGGATTCGCTGGACCCCTTCTCCCCACTTGTATATAGTGCACTCTGTGTCATGTAAATAAATAAAAAAAATGTTTATTGTGATTCGTAGTCTGCGCTTGAGTCCTGCTCAGCCTTGACAATTTTTAGTCACTTTCGGTTCAAGCTGCTTAGATTCCCATGATCTCACATTTGCCATTTGTGTGTGTGTGTGTTTGTTTGTCCCACATATTGCATACTCTGCTTTTGTCCTAAAAACAGGTAGGAAGTGTCTGTGTGGTTGAGCTGGTCTGGTCTGTCTAGACTTTCACTAGATAGATCAGGCTGCACCCACCTGTGAAACAGGTGGAGGGTCACCAGGACATGCAGAACTCTTGCCTCCTTAGTAGAAAGGGCCACTGCCAGAGGCGGAGGGCTGTGAGGCATCCAACCCCCATCTCATCAATAGGGGGGTATGATCTGAAATAACAATAGATTGATAATTGCAAGTTTCAATAAGTGGAAGAGGACATTTATCAGTGACAAATGAATTTATCTAATAGAACATTTTGTGGACAGGAATATAGTCGGAGCATGCCCTGGATGAGAATCCTTATTAGAGCTTCTTTCTAGGTTAGAGAGCACACAGCTTGTACCTCCAGCTAAAATGAGATTGTGTGTTGTCATATCCAGAATTCACGAGAATTAATAGACAATTAAGGTTTCATCATCCCATTTGGGGGCGTAAATGTTGGCTTAAATCAGTTCATAAAGTTGTCCATAAAGTCCATAATGTTGGCCAACCACAGTAATACGGACCCATAATAAGGACCCATAGGATCAGATAAAATGGTTGATACAGGAAATGGGACGTTTTTACCCATAAGGATGGCCACCCCTCTGTCTTAGAGTTAAAGTTGGAATGGACTATTTGGCCAACCCAACCAGTCTTCAATCTATATCGGTCTGCTATACAAAGGTGAGTCCCCTGTGGAAAAGACATATCAGATTTTTTCAGTTGTGTAAGCACCTTTTTGTGCTTAACAGAGTGATTCATAGACTTAATGATCCAACTTACAAAGTTGGCTGCATAACCCGTAAGCTTCGCCTGTATATTGACAGCAGCCATAGAGTTATCTAATCAAAGAGCAACAGTATGAACGTGTGTGTGTGTGATAGCCACTAACGTCTAATCACACTTATGTGAATTAACTTATATTTCAGCTATTTTACTTTAAATGTAAGTGATATTTTCTTTTGAAAATCCTCTAAATTAACTAGTTTTAACTATAGACCTGGTAACTAGTCTGGGATATTTGTAGCTGATGCTCCATTTTTGTACCAGTAGGTGGCAGTGTGAGACCATGGTTTGGCCTGTTGTTAGTAGTCAGAAGCATGCTCAGCACTGTTTTCTCATAATGTTACATGTACTCCCTGCCTTATCATTTCTTTCCTGCTTGCAGGCTAGTATTGTACCAGAAATAGAAAATAAAAGCAGTCACACCCGATATATTGCATAGATTTATTTGAAATACTTATTACTTGTTATTCTGTTTTCTTTTTATTCTGTTTCTTCGTTACTGTTTCTTTCGCTCCGGGACCACGTGCACGTAATTTTCGTTACACCTCATGTAAACATGTGATGCGAATGACAATAAAGAATCCATGAATTCTTTTGGACCTAATACTGATCTTTGAGGTATGTCACAAGCAACATCCATCAATTTAGATTCCTACTCATTTATTTGTACATATTGTTGCATATTCACTACATAGCTTTTTATCAGCCCAAAACCACTCCCCTAAACCCATACTTTCCATTTTTTTAATTAGAATTTCATGATTGACAGTATCGAATAAGGCTGCCACAAACGTTTATTTTGATAGTCGACTAGTCACCGATTATTTTTGCGATTAGTCCACTAATCAGATCATGCAACACAGAGCTTACTGCACCAGCATGCATCTGCTCTAATATAACTATCATTAGCTTACAGCTTTAAGTGTATGTGCTAACTAAAAAATAAAGACAAGATGATAGTTTATTAAATTTTAATTAAATTTGCAGATTGTTTCGGTGAAGTTTAATAAACTCAGCCGTCTGCTCCTTGCTATCTAAAATATAACAGGACACCAGAGTATATTCTCGAGCATCTCACACTTCTGATGATCAGTTGTCTGGTTGACGTTTATTCAGCTGTGTAAAAACCAATGACTGTATAAATTATAACTTTAATCTCAGCCAAACCGATTTACTCAGGAACAAATAAAATACTGAAAAAACCCAAACAATAACATTTTTAAGTTATCTAAGTGACTTAGATATCATGTTTAACCTGAGTAGCGAAAGACGGCGGTGGGTTTGAAAACGATTTGCCGGGAGTCCGGTGTTCTCACCGGCTCTAGCGAGCCTTGAACCCCAGCTAGCTATCGAGCTAGTGCTCTTGCTCTAGTGTGAGAGATAAGTAGTTTTAAACCTTGTGATCCACAAAAAGTATAACGATAAAAGAACTGACTGCGTTACAGTCAGTGCGGGAGCAGCGGCTTCGCTCATGCGCGATTCATTTGCCGTTTGGACGCACAGGTGTTGTCTCATGATATCACAGGTCTCCTGCCCTGATAGCAGCTGGGGGAGGACTATCCTCCGCCTGTGAGCGCTTTGGCATGGGTGAGGTGCCCAAGGTAGCACCGCTGCCTGTTGCGAGTAAGAGCGATATGCGTTTTCACGTCAAAAAGTCGTCATAAATAAGTCTCCAATAATACCAGAAAAAGTCGCCAGATTTGTCGCTAGTCGCTTTTTAGAAAAAAAGTCGCTAAGGGGGTCTGAAAACTCGTTAAATATAGCGACAAAGTCGCTAAGTTGGCAACACTGCAGCTGGCGTCCTTGTACATGCAGTGCTGCCATCTTCTGTTTCAGTCTGTTATTACACTCTCAAATCCTACTACTTATTCATGTGTCTTTTGGGATCTTACAAAGCTACGGAGCCCCGCAGGGGACATGGGAGAAAAAAAAAATTAAGACAGACTTTTGCGAGATCTCGCAAAAGTTTTAGCCGCATTCTTCGGAGGCCGCCAGCTCGAAGCCGACCGGGAGGTCGAGGCACGATGTGCCGGGAAAGCGGTGTTCCTCCCGGCTGTAGTAGGTCTCGACCTCCCGTTAGCTTCGAGCTAGTGGGTGTCAGATCTCCAAAAACGTCGGAGCACTTTTGCAAATATGTGATGTCTTGTAAACCGAGCAGGTATCTGACGTTTACACAACTACATTCACGCCTCAAAATATCTTAAAAGTGTATTTTGTGACCCAGAAAGAGTAATATTACAACTAAGTAGCTGCCGCCATTGTTGGAATTCAACTTTTGCGAGATCTCGCAAAAGTCTGTCTTAATTTATTTTTCTCCCATGTCCCCTGCGGGGCTCCGTACAAAGCTTCAAACGACACGTCGACTATTAAATTAGTCTTCGACGATTTTGATAGTCGACGTAATCGTGACTAGTCGACTAATCGTGGCAGCCCTAGTAAATGGTAAATGGCCTGTATTTATATAGCGCTTTACTAGTCCCTAAGGACCCCAAAGCGCTTTACATATCCAGTCATCCACCCATTCACACACACATTCACACACTGGTGATGGCAAGCTACATTGTAGCCACAGCCACCCTGGGGCGCACTGACAGAGGCGAGGCTGCCGGACACTAGCGCCACCTGGCCCTCTGACCACCACCAGTAGGCAACGGGTGAAGTGTCTTGCCCAAGGACACAACGACCGAGACTGTCCAAGCCGGGACTCGAACCGGCAACCTTCCGATTACAAGGCGAACTCCCAACTCTTGAGCCACGATCGAACAGTTTTTTTAATTTAAAAAAAAACTCCAAGTGTGTACTTCTTATTATGTAGGCCAGGGGTGTCCAAACTTTTTGCAAAGAGGGCCAAATTTTATAAAGTGAAGATGCCTGGGGGCCAATGGTTCCTTTTGACTTTTTTTTTCATAACAAAGTTACATGAAAATATAATGAAGAACAATTTTAATAGTCACAATTACCCGTTATTTTTAAAATAGAAATGTACCTAAATAAAAGACACTCAGGCAAGCATTTACAACTCTAAAGACACAATTCTGCCTTTCATTTATATCTGGAGAGTCAGACAACATTGAACAAACTGTATAGAATACCCTACATTTCCATGAGTTTGCAATATCTTTGCCTAATGAACATTTAAACAGGCCTTATAAGTAATGAAAAGTGTTCTGTTATCAATAAAGTTTTTTTTAAAGTGAATTTCGCCCTTTGACTTTTACAAGACCTTTCAGGAAGCCAAAGTTTTTCACATACTGGAAGATTGCACAACTGGAAGTTCACTTGCTGCAAGAAATAAACACATTTGTAAATTTACACAATATGTACACAACACACTCAACTATGAATTAAGAGCATAACATCAACAGTTAAAACCAAATCTTAAGAGTTTAACAAAATACGTTTCCTTTTGTGTATTGCATTAGCATGCTTTATGCTTTTTACTGTTCAGAAACACATGAGTAATGCAGGGATGTCACTCCTGGAGGCCTGCTCTTCATTTGATTCAACTGTGCTAAACCAGAAAGAACTAAAACATGCATAGCAGCTCTCCAGTACAGAATTTGGGCATCCCTGGACTAATGAGAGGGGTGATACTGAGATCTAGAGTTTAGTAAAGCAATTAGGTGTGCTTTGAGGGAAGTGGTTGAGATGCATAAAATATCACGCAAGTGGGAGTCACTCATCCTTGAGCTCAATCGGTTCTTGTTTAAGTTCATGACAGAGAATGCTTGCTCTCACAAATATGTGGAACCAAATTGACCCTGTGTACGAGAAAATGCTAAATTCCTGGTTTGAGACCGGATGTGGGGTTGTACATTTCCGGTAGCTTTACTTTGCGGTCAATCGCTACTGCGAAGATATCCTCCAAAATCATGTCCAAAACTCGAAAACGGAAAGATTGCGTTAAGTTACAAAGAGCAGAAGGTGGGAACACTCACCACTGTTGTGTCATAAAAAATCTAATGATCAATTTTGACATTTAAAGAGTTTAGATCGATCAGTTGTTTACATCACTCAACACAAGCAGAACTGCATCACTGCAGCAGAAGACACCTCGTCCACATTCAGAAGCACATCTCTGTATAGTGACTGGTCTCATGATTTAAACAGGCAAATGTTCAGCATTCAAACTACAGGTGAAGAATAGTCAAACCAGATGTTTCCCCGTTATGTCGAGATCAGCTAGTCAAGTACACACCTACACAGCATGTTAACAAACCCTGAAAAAAGCCACACAAAAAATGAATTATTGCTGGTAACGGTTTCTATACATTAGTATTTACGAAGAGTATGTTGTGCCTTACCTTCAAAATTACAGCGGTCCCTCGCTAATAACGCGGTTCACCTTTCACCTCGCTGTTTCGCAGATTTTTTTAGTGCAAGTTTGCATGCTTATTTTTTTTTATGTCACATTGTGTCCTGATCGCTGCAGACGATCTCCTCCGTGACGTCTCTCCTGTACAGTACAGAATCGCTGCATGGCTAGCAGTGTGACTCTGAAGTGCAGTACTGTATGTCCACGATGTCCACGAAACGTTTTGCACCGTCAAAAAATAAAATTGGCAACTTGATTTCACCTATCGCTGGTTATTTTTAGAACATAACACCCGCGATAAACGAGGGACAGCTGAGAAATATAACATTTGAATCCCTTTTCTCTTTTGCCCTGAGGTGCAGGGAAAAATATCAACAAGTCGATGAACATCATTTACAGATATATTGGGTAAATGCCCAAGACATCTATAGAAATGTAAATTGCCGCTTGATTCATTCATTTGCTTAACTTGTTTTGGACCATAAACCAGGTGCGAATAGGACACCGGAAACAAAGCTCCCCAAAGGCGTTTCCGCACCGGAAGTAGCATATGCTAACGTGCACACAGTCAATTAACGGAATGATACACTATGATTTTCAAATATAAACAGAGTAGTGACACTTTCCAGGCAGCATAAGTTAACGTAATCAGTAATTTAGACAAAGTACCTCACAAACTGTAGGCAGATCTCTAAAGGAAAACACTAAACAGGAGATTTTTTAGAAGTTTAAACATCTTGAGTAACATCTGAATAATGACCAGCGCCCGTAGTACCGTCTTTAGGGAGCTTTTTCTGGATGGACAGGTTTGTGACTCTGTGATCCGAGCTGGAGATGTTGAGTTTAAAATTCACAGGATCATCCTCTGTAACTGCAGTGCATACTTCAGGTGAGCAGGCCTGTGTTGTTTGGCTGTGGTTTGGTTCTGCATTTATCCTACTTCAAAGTTTTCATGTAACACAGTGCAGCAGGTATTGGGAGGTTTCAATGTTACACTGTACTTTTTGACCACTAGAAATGTTCTGGAGCAATTTTTAGGGGGGAAAAAATCAGTCCTGTATTTTTATTTAGTTATTTATTTTGGGAGGTTTGTTGGGATACATATATAGTGTAGGTTTGTGTTTGACTCCACAATGAGCCGTTAAGAGGTAGTTTGAAAGATTACAGACGCTATAAACTGGCTTTCTCATTATATTTCATCAGCACGACAACAGCAGCAGCAGTTCTAATAAATTTGTGCACAAACTGGCCTGCACCAAAAGGACCACATCAGTGGTGATATTAGCTGTGCCTTCACCAGTTTAGCTGAAATTGTATGTCTAAATAGGCAGGTAATCAATTTAGGGCCAGACTGAGAGGTGGCCAATGATATGCCATTTCTGTTGCAGTGGGACATGTCTGCTCTTTCCAATTCTGTCTAGTCAGTAAATTTGATAATGTGAAATTCAGTTATTATATTTGCAGCTATTTAATGCCTGCTGTCCCCTGTCGCCCTAACCCTGTTACTGTATAGGAATATTTGCTACAATGCCTAGACAACTCTATATCTTTCTGTCTGTCTAAACATAGCAGCAATGCTGAATGTTTTTCTGCACGTCTGAATAGATGACCTTAAATAGGAGATTGCCCATTTGAAATCAAGTCATTTTAGATTTTTGTTACTTTAATTTCATATCTCTTTGATCACAGTTTGCTCAAGTAAGCATGCAGCTGAAAAATTATACAAATGCTATTTAACTATGAGCTGCACGACATCAGGTACTTTTTAAGTTCCATGACAGAGAGACAATGTGAAAATGCTGATCTGAATCTGCACAGGGATCTCTTCTGCTACAAACCACTACCATCAAACAAGGTCTACAACTTCCCCACTGTGTCTCCAAAAGCAATGAGCCTCATTTTGGAATATGCCTACACCCAATCTGTTGTGGTGACGGAGGACAATGTACTGGAGCTGTTGGCGGAAGCAGACCACTTTATCGTGACTGGCGTCATTCAAGCCTGCTGCGACTTCCTGGAGAGGAAGCTTTGTGTAAATAACTGCGTCAGTATCTACAATCTGGCACACTTACACAACTGTCCTGACCTCAGGGGAAAGGCCTTTCTCTACATCCTCCATCACTTTGAAGAGGTTGGTGCACTCTCCTTGGAGTTCCTTCAGCTCTCTGTGCAGCAACTATCAGATCTTATCGAGAATGATGAGCTCAATGTGAAGCAGGAGAGCACTGTGTTTGAGGCCATTCTCAGATGGATCAACTATTCCCCTGTGGAACGTGGGTGTGACATGCCCGCACTGCTCAAGCAGGTAACTGAAAATGGGATATCAATTTAATTGCACCTCTAAGTGCATTTATTTTGTTTATTACTCAGTGAGGGGCTGTTGAATGAATGGTACAGTTTGAAAGTATAGAAAGCAACTTCCGCTGTAGCAATTTGAATCAGGAATAAAAAATAAAACATAAGCTTGATGCCTGATGCAAAAAAAAAAAAAAGAAGTTTGATTGTACACTATTGTGTTTACAGAGTTGGGTGTCCAGGCCGCCCACCTGCTCGCCCATCAGCCTTTTATGGCTGACGTGTAAAAAGCTAAAATTGCAATGGCAGAATTACTCAAACTTAAGGCTTGGTAATAGAGTTAATGTAGGGGAATCATTCTTCTTCATTCTTAATCACATTGGGGGTGGGGGTGGGGGGGCTGTTTCTAATTCACTTGGGAGTGTGCATCAGAAGGTGCTCATCATTTAGTCCTTAATAAATTGTAAAAGTATTATTTACACTTGCGTCCAGATAAAACTGGCCGTTGTTTTGTACTTTCAGAAGTGCATTATTGATAATGTGTCTGAACTGCACTTTAGCTTTTCTGACAGAAAAGTTGACTATGCCCATCGTGTTCTGCCAGAACTTACTGACTGGACCTTAGGCATTTACAACAGGACACACCCTCATTGTGGGACCTGTTTCTACAGCAGGAGGTTACTCAGTGCTCAGATAATGGCATTGAAGCTTGACTGTGGCACCACTGCTTGTTTGGAGGTAATGCCATGACCTGCCATTGCTGTTTGGCAGGTGATGCTGTGGCTCTTTACAGGTAATGTTAGGGTCTTTAAGGGCAATGCCACAGCTGATTGGAGGCGATGCCAGGAGCTACCATAGCTATCTGGGTGATTCCATGACATTTTGATTATAGGGATAGTGCTATACTTCACTAATGGGTGGTGGCATGGTGGCTACATCCGACTCTTATATACAGTCTAATGTTGTATTTCTTGCCTTTTCCCCTTATGATTCTTGTTTTCATCCAGGTCCGCCTACTATTAATACCCACTGAGTACTTGGTTGGCACTGTGAGCAGAAATGATGTGGTGAGTAGTAGTCCGGCATGCATGGATATGGTAACCACTGCCATGAAGATGCTAAATGAGTCCATTGTGGAGAGACCTATGCCCCAAACACGCCTGCCGTCTGAAGTCTTATTGGCCGTTGGTGGATGGGTGAGTCATTTCCCAAGTGTCAAGATTGAGTTGTACAATGTCCGAGCTGACCACTGGGTGCCGCTGAGCTGGACACGGTATGCTTCTCTGGGATTCTACGGTTGTGCTTACCTCAATGGATGTGTCTATTGCATCGGAGGTTTTGATTTCATAAGCTATTCACGTCATGTGAGAAGGTTCAGCCTCACCAACCAAACCTGGACAGAGGTGGGGCCGATGCATGAAGAGCGGGGCTTTCTCAGTGTGGCCACACTGAATGGCTGCATATATGCTATGGGCGGGTGCCAAAACCAAAAGAAACTGAAAACTGCAGAACGATATGAGCCTGACACCAACCAGTGGACTATGATTGCATCGATGCACAAGCCCAGGGCAGAAGCTGGTGCTGCAACACTACACGGCAAGGTAAGTGGAATTGAGGTAGTGGAAGATCTCTGCCATGTTGGTTTTGTGGAGAAAGTGGTGGACAAAGTTAACTGGTAATGCTAACAACCTTGGTTAACAAGCTGCGTCAATAAAATGTACAGTCACATAATTCCATTAGAAATGCACCTGCCACTGCCTTAATCTGTCAGTACACGTCCCAAAGCAGTCACAAACCCAAATTGTAGCCAGGACACTATCCATATGGATTAGGTTTTTTTTGGCCTTTTGTGTCTGGCTGTAAAAATGATTTTTAAGGCTATGTAGTTGGATTTACAACATATGGGGATTTATTATCTTTTGGAGCCAGCCAACCAACGCATTTATGCACTGGAACATGAGAGCACAGTAAAATATTACTTTTCTGTGAGTTTCTGTGCAAAAAACATTTTTTAATAGTCTTATAAAGCTGGCCAATGGGAGTAATTTTTAAAAAGTGAATATTTATTTATTTTTTTTAGATTTATGTCATGAGTATTGAGAAAGACATTCTTTCCTTGGTTGGTACTTTTTTTCTTGCAAACTTATAACAATCCTGCAAAGGATTGTTTTGGTTTTTTTTGGTTCGGTTGGGATCTCTTTGTTAATTTAATCTCAGTAAACATATGTTTTTTTAAAAAGAATATTATGGTTTGGCAATTTCTTTATTCCTGTTTTATTTGTTTTGCTTAACATGGCACTGATTTGCAAATGTACTTTTCAGCTTGAGGGCTTAATCATCACTGGACCTTTCTGTGGAAAATATGAATAGTTTATGAATTGTATCAGTTTTATAATATTTTATTTTTAAGCTAAATATTTCTATTACCATTAATCCAACAGCTCAGGGAGAAGGTTATGGTTACTTCACCCTCACATCGTGAAAAATAGCAATTTTATAATTTCTGCATCCATATTTTTTAAGTCTGCAAAATACAGAAAATAAATGCAGCAAACCTCTGCTAAAACTAAATGTTTTAGGATAACACCATCATTTTTAGATTTTTACTACTATTATGCAAAGTAGCTACACAGAAATCTGATGAAAACATTTTTAGTTTTTCACAAGCGCATGGCACAACATCGAAGAGCCACCTCCACGGGACAAGACTCAGCAGTCCATCTGCATCTAAAGGACAAAGGTCACTCTTTCGAGGATGCCAATGTTCACATTATGGACAGGGAGGACAGATTGTTTGAAAGAGGAGTGAAAGAAGCCATTTATGACCACTGTGAGCGACCATCTTTGAACAGAGGCGGTGGCTTACGACACCAGCTGTCTGCCATCTATAATCTAGTTTTGAGTTCCCTTCCCAGACGTCTTAACGCCCACTCACATCCTGGGCCATCTGATCTCAGGAATTCGCTTGATAAGGTGGGGCCAGGTTTCACAATGAGCTCACCTGAAACCCTGGCTGATTGTGACCCACACCTTGGCTCATGTAATTAGGTAGAGGATCATCAGGGGGTCCTTTGTCCCTCTTGGGGGGAAACTCCCACAGGGCTTAAATCTGGGACTCTCCACCATTTGACTCTTAGATCTGAAGAAGCTTCTCGGATGAGAGGTGAAAAGTCTTCAAGCAACTTAAAGAAGTCCAGATGCTTTTCTTTCCAAGCTCCTTAGAATACGATGACCTGGATGACTGAGAACCTTCACAGACATTTTTAGTGTTTGTAAGTTTTTTCTGGAAGCTGAAACATTTAATTCTAGTAAGGCAAGGCAAGGCAAATTTATTTGTATAGCATAATTCAACAACAAGGTGATTCAAAGTGCTTTACAGAGACATTAGAAACAAAAACAGATAAAAGGCATGATTTAAAATTGATTAAAACAAGCAAGCAAACAAACTAACTAGTAATTTTGACTTAAACTTGATTTTAATTTCTAGGTGTACATTTGTGGTGGTCTTACTGAAGATGAACCTCTGTCATGTGCTGAGTCCTACAACCCTGACACCAACCAGTGGACACTGATCACACCCATGGAAACCGGGAGGACTGGGGGAGCCGTGGTCGCCTACAATAACGAAATCTTTGTAGTAAGAAGAGCTTAAAACATACTCTTATTACGGACAGAAATTCAAACATGGAATGTTTACTGTACCTGTATTTGGGAGTCTGTATTATTTTCCAAGTACCATGTACTGGGTTATTGGAATGTGATTTCTATAATTACCCTAGAATCAGATATTTTGGAATCTGGAGACCTATTTACTTTTTTACAACAGAACATTTTTACGTTACAGACTGTAACAAGTCCTTTGTCTGCACAGGTTGGTGGCTTTAACGGTATCACTCAGTTGCGTAGTGTCATCGCATATGACCCAAGAACAAGACGCTGGCGCAACGTTGCTCCCATGTTACACCCTCGTAAAAACTTCGGCATTGCAGTGCTGGAGGACCAGCTGTATGTGGTTGGAGGTTTCTACAATGGCGGCTCATTCTGCAATCTGGAGTGCTATGATGAAAAGACCAACAGGTGGTACATTGTCAGCGACAAAGGGATGACCCAAGGTGCTGTCAGTTGTTGCGTTCTGAAGCGACACCCCGATCTGACTGCTTATCTTCCATAATTATTTCACATAAAGAAATAAAGAAATACATTTTTCATCAATAAAAAAACTGGCTGTTTCTCTGCTTAAGATCCTGAGGTCTGACATCCCAGTGAAAAAGTCTCTTTTAGCTGAACAGAGAACTTGAACTTTCTTTTCAACATGATGGGCATTGCAGCTTCCACATTTTATGGCCACAAGGGAGGTTAACAGCTATGATATTAAGATCCCATTGGTAAAAGTCAAATCGTTTCTTCACTAATAGGTGATCCATTCAAGCCGCCATCTTCATCTCTACCACCAGCGTTTAGCCAGCTCAACCATCTTCAATGTAGTTTTCTTGCCTACTTTAATGTCCAATTAAAGTAGATGAAATCCAATTAGAGTCACAAATTAGAGTTACTAAGGCTGACTGTAATCGGATCCACAGTTTATGAAGTGAATGCATCGTGTCACATCAGTAAGACTTGAAACTAGCAATGGGACATAAATTCTTCATAAACTGTTGAATTAGGTTATATATCACTTTACAGAAAGAACTTTTTTCCATGTAAATTTTACACAGATGTCATTTTGAATCTCTGCTGGCCTTAAGATATGAGGAAAGTTAAAGTTACTCCAGCTGTGGCGTCAACTTTCAGACGTCAGGCGTCAATTACCTTTTATCTTTTTTTAAGACACTGTTTGAGAGAAATATTCATCATGTGTTTATTTCGATAGCAGAAACATTTTTTTTTTTTTTGTAATTACTGGTTGATTCTAAACAACAGGGCAGCTTCCGTATACTCTGTATAATGTGTTTAAATATGATTGAGCTTCTTTTAGTAGTAGAAAGGGATGTCATTCATGCAGAAGTCAGGTTGCAGGCTCTCAAAGGTGCAGTCAGATGTGTCCATGGCACAGCGACCGCAGTGGCAACTCAAAGCCACAGGGTAGGTGACGATCGGGTCTACACCAGGTGGGCAGGCGGGAAGCTCAAATGTTTTATAGTACAGGTCCCGGTATGTGCACACATGCTGGTACACATTGCTGAATGGTATCTTGATGACAGGGTCCTAAAGGGAGGGGAAATGAAAACAGTGTCCTTACAAAAATGTTGTTATAACACTACAGAAGCAACTGTTTTTAAACAAGAAATTCACCTAAAATGTTAAATGAAGTTTCAAAGTCCTGGTTTTAGGCATAAAGTCTTACTGTTAAACTGTTGTGCATCACAGTGAGGGAAAGTTGATGCTTTCAATGAACCATGTGCCAACACAGTGCAGGGGAGCTACCTAAACGCTACTCCCACAGAGGTTGATTATCTTGTTAATAGTGTTACATCTTCAGTGCGTTCAAGTCTGCATACTGTGCTCCTCAAATTTAGAGCTAATGGACTCCCTGGTATAACTCACAAATGTACACCATAAAGTCATCAAATATACTTTTGGTTCTGAGGGATTTTTAAAAGTAGAAAGGGAGGCAGAGCCTTCAGCTTTCGGGGCCCTCTTCTGTGCAACCAGAGTCAGACACACTCTACTGTTAAGGCTTAAACCTTTTGGGGTTTTTTTTCATAAAACATATAGTTGGGCTGGATCAGGTGACTGAATCCTCCCTTAGTTACACTACAATAGGTCTAGCCTGCCGGAGGCTTCCCATGATGTGGTTTTATTGGATTTATTTTCTTATGCTCCACTCTGCTTTTAATCATTATTTATTATTAATCTTTGGCTCTTTTCCACAGTGTGTCTTTTTTCCCGTCTTCCTCCCCTCACCCAAAATGATATGTTCTTGTTTCACTTGAACAATACCACCTATGTTTGCACTTATGTAAGAACAAGTATCACTGCTATGGAGTTTTCATGTTTTGCATGCAGACTCAGGGCTGCTAGTCTCCTCTTGGCATTTTCTTATTTAAACATTGGTGACTTAGAACCTCAAAGTTTAGCAGCACTCTTTAGCAGCACTCTTTTTCCTTTTTCCATCAAACATTTCTTTCAGCCATCTGTTTTTATCAGTTTATATGTGGCTGTAATTAATCTACGGCAGACCCGACCATGTTTCCATGCTTTTCAGCATGCACTTTATTCACGCTTGTCGTTCACACACTGGCTGCAGCTTTCCAGCTTGCAGCCACAAACTCCAACATGAACAAACAGTCAGGACTGAATTCAGACTTTAAGCCAGCGAGGTGTGATTGTCGTCCACATGCGTCCGCCTACCTTGCAGCCGCACCGCAGACCACACCCCACCACAGTGGCTAATATTTATTCAATAACCACAAAGTACAAAAGATAAGATTAGATATTTTATTTTTCAAAGATACATGATTATACATAGAATAAAGAAAGGTTCTATAAAAATTACACATGGTGTAGAAAAACATTATAACATACAAATGAATGTTTTATGAAAATCTGACATGTTTATTCAAAGCATAAGAATAAAAGTTTTATACAGGGAGTGCAGAATTATTAGGCAAGTTGTATTTTTGAGGAATAATTTTATTATTGAACAACAACCATGTTCTCAATGAACCCAAAAAACTCATTAATATCAAAGCTGAATGTTTTTGGAAGTAGTTTTTAGTTTGTTTTTAGTTTTAGCTATTTTAGGGGGATATCTGTGTGTGCAGGTGACTATAACTGTGCATAATTATTAGGCAACTTAACAAAAAACAAATATATACCCATTTCAATTATTTATTTTTACCAGTGACACCAATATAACATCTCCACATTCACAAATAGACATTTCTGACATTCAAAAACAAAACAAAAACAAATCAGCGACCAATATAGCCACCTTTCTTTGCAAGGACACTCAAAAGCCTGCCATCCATGGATTCTGTCAGTGTTTGGATCTGTTCACCATCAACATTGCGTGCAGCAGCAACCACAGCCTCCCAGACACTGTTCAGAGAGGTGTACTGTTTTCCCTCCTTGTAAATCTCACATTTGATGATGGACCACAGGTTCTCAATGGGGTTCAGATCAGGTGAACAAGGAGGCCATGTCATTAGTTTTTCTTCTTTTATACCCTTTCAAATTCAAATTTTATTTGTCACGTACACAGTCATACACAGTACGATATGTAGTGAAATGCTTGGACAACTGCTCGTGACCTAAAGAAAACAAAAAAGGAAAAGGCTATGAATAAGACAGGAAATAAATATGAAAAATTAAAAAGGGTAAATTTAACTAGGAAGGAATAAAATATAAATTAAGGTTAAAAATGAAATAACTGTACAACACAAATTAGAATGAAGGGTAAATTTAACTGGGAAAGAATAAGATAAAAAAAAAAAAAAAAAAATATATATATATATATATATATATATATATATATATCTTGCCAGCCACGCTGTGGAGTACTTGGACGCGTGTGATGGAGCATTGTCCTGCATGAAAATCATGTTTTTCTTGAAGGATGCAGACTTCTTCCTGTACCACTGCTTGAAGAAGGTGTCTTCCAGAAACTGGCAGTAGGACTGGAAGTTGAGCTTGACTCCATCCTCAACCCGAAAAAGCCCCACAAGCTCATCTTTGATGATACCAGCCCAAACCAGTACTCCACCTCCACCTTGCTGGCGTCTGAGTCGGACTGGAGCTCTCTGCCCTTTACCAATCCAGCCACGGGCCCATCCATCTGGCCCATCAAGACTCACTCTCATTTCATCAGTCCATAAAACCTTAGAAAAACCAGTCTTGAGATATTTCTTGGCCCAGTCTTGACGTTTCAGCTTGTGTGTCTTGTTCAGTGGTGGTCGTCTTTCAGCCTTTCTTACCTTGGCCATGTCTCTGAGTATTGCACACCTTGTGCTTTTGGGCACTCCAGTGATGTTGCAGCTCTGAAATATGGCCAAACTGGTGGCAAGTGGCATCTTGGCAGCTGCACGCTTGACTTTTCTCAGTTCATGGGCAGTTATTTTGCACCTTGGTTTTTCCACACGCTTCTTGCGACCCTGTTGACTATTTTGAATGAAACGCTTGATTGTTCGATGATCACGCTTCAGAAGCTTTGCAATTTTGAGACTGCAAGATATCTCACTATTTTTGACTTTTCTGCACCTGTCAAGTCCTTCTTTTGACCCATTTTGCCAAAGGAAAGGACGTTGCCTAATAATTATGCACACCTGATATAGGGTGTTGATGTCATTAGACCACACCCCTTCTCATTACAGAGATGCACATCACCTAATATGCTTAATTGGTAGTAGGCTTTCGAGCCTATACAGCTTGGAGTAAGACAACATGCATGAAGAGGATGATGTGGACAAAATACTCATTTGCCTAATAATTCTGCACTCCCTGTAAAAATCATGTTCTTTGATGATCATGTCAATAAAATCATGTTTCACATTTTAAAACATACGGTACTTAGAAAAGTGTTCACAAAAATGGTTTTAGAGAACTCACACACATTTTTACTTTTTCCACAGTGCCTGTATGCCTCTTCCAAAACTTTGGGCTTTTCACCCTCACACACAATAATAATATTAAAATAATATTTGTACATAAAAATAAAAATGTTCAAATCTAAATTCTGATTCTAATGAATGAGAATACTTTATCAAATCCTAAGGAAATTATAAGGTTACAGTTGCTCCAAGACAATGAGAACAGTAACAGACTGCATATGTTGTTTTTTAATTTAGTACAAAGTTTACAAAATATAAGAAATAGATGTAATATGTACAAATAGCTCAATTATAAATATCCAGTTTTATGATTATAAGTTTCTGCTGCGCTATATACATATGGACAGTATTTTTTTTTTTAAATATCCATGGAGGAGAGAAAAAGAGAACTTATCTCAGACTGAGCTTCTAGTAGGAGATCAGTATGAGAACAGAAAACAAAAAAACCATGTGGTGGGTATGGGGTAAGAGTTTCCCGGTGTAGACAGCAGCATCCAGTCCTGCAGCATCTCTGCGCTGGAGGCAAGTATCTGAGGTGTTTGGAGGGAGGAGGGGGATGAGGGTATGTCTGTGTCTGTATACGTGTGTGTGTGCGCATGTGTATCCTGTGTTCAGCTGAGAGAGTGTCCCTTCACCCGGTTGGGCAGAAGTAAACAGTCCTACAGCCAACCTTTTAGGCTCTCTGCGCCTTGAAGGGTGTAGCGCAGAGAGCCATAACACAGTCTCGTTATAAGGGAGAAGAATTTGTTGTTTTCAGCCACCCTCGGCCTTGAGGTCCTTCTAGCAGTAACTTGGGTAGTTAGATGAGAGAAATGGTGGTTGTTTGGGTTTAGTGCGATCGAGCTGCATCCAATTTTACAGCAGATCTAAATGTCCGTCAATGATCTGTGTTCAATAAGAACAGTCTGGGTACTCAGAGCCCATCTTTAGGTTTTATAGAACATGACTGAGAGACTCTCTGAGGGTTAAAGTTAGACAAAACTAGACAAGGACATAAGAAACCAAGCAGGAAAGATAAGATGAGGGAGAGGGAGAGAGATGCAACCGCCTCCGTTAGAGCCAAAGAGAAGAAGTCAGTGAACGTGTGAGTTCTGGGTGGTTATAGCTTTTTGGGAAGAAACTATTTTTGAGTCTGTCAGTCTTTGTGCCGATGCACCTGTAGCACTTTCTTGAGGGAAGCAGGTTGAACAGGTCAAAACCAGGGTGGGAGCTGTCCTTGATGTTTGTTGCTCTGTTGAGGCAGCAGAAGGAATAGATGTCCATCAGGGAGGGGAAAGGGCCACAGGTCATCATATGTGTTGCCTTGACTACTCCTCTATCCACCTTAGTGCAACTGTCATAACATGCTGTGATGCAGTATGTCAGCTGGCTCTCAATAGACGAGCAGTAGAAGGTCAGCAGCAGGTTGGAGTCCAGTTTGTGCTTCCTGAGGACCCCTACAATCAATTCTTTGGTCTTTGTCACATTGAGCTGCAAAGGATTCTGCTTGCACCATGTGACAAAGGACTTACTCACAGCCTCACTCTCATCACCCATGTATCCAACCACCACAGAGTCATCAGAAAACTTCTGAAGATGGCAGGTCTCTGTGCAGTGGATGAAGTCTGTGGTGTAGAGGGTAGAGAGCTGGTCCAGATGGGCGTAGACATGATTGAGCAGGTACATGATGGCGTCCTCAGCTCCGAGGCGGGGCTGGTGGGGGAACTGAAGGGGATCCTGTTGTGGCATGACAATAGGCTGGAGCTGGATGAATTTTTCCAGTGTCTTCATGACGTGTAAGTCACAGGCCTGTAATTCTGGGGGCCACTGGGACATGGCGTACCAGTCGGGGGACGAAGGAGGAACTGTATGCATCCTTAACATTAGCATACAGTAGGTCTACAATTCTCTCCCTGTGTGAAAGTTAGCAGTATAGTCAAAGCTGACATGGTTGAAGTCAGCCATACATAGCAATGAAGGCACTCGGGTGCTGAGTCTATAACCAGGCTATGGCAGAGTGGATAGAATAGAATAATCCTTTAATTGTCCCACAAGGGGAAATTTGGTGGATAACGTCACAAGCAGCCTCGCCTGTCTAAAGTGTTATGTCCCATGCAGTCCTTGCTATAACTTGTGTCCGTCGTTGGAGCTAACTCTGATAGCTTAGTCAGCTAGCCGCTAACTGGCTTTCTGGGCAGAGATACAATGGCTTGTCCGAGCTGCACTAACCCACCTCTCTTGGATGGACATGGGATGGGTCACAAGTGAGCCCTCAGATATATCTCTGGGTAACATTACTACATTTACTATAATAGCCACACAGGTTTACAGTTGGTTTTGAGCTCGGTTTGCTTTATTTTTTGATCACAGTATGTGAATATACGGTTGTAGTGAGGAAGATATTTTTAATGAGATATTTTTAAGAGTTTGCAGCTCTGTGTGCCACTCTCTCTCTGCTTATACAAGTGAATATATGAGCTCACCCAGCAGTATCTTGCCTTCTC
This sequence comes from Aulonocara sp. 'chitande type north' Nkhata Bay, assembly GCF_057382095.1. NCBI lineage: Eukaryota > Metazoa > Chordata > Actinopteri > Cichliformes > Cichlidae > Aulonocara > Aulonocara sp. 'chitande type north' Nkhata Bay. The sequence continues at coordinate 4,966,971 of NC_141355.1, read as the reverse complement.
ACATCTCTATGCCAGTAATTATTCGAGTAGAATATTTATCTATATAATATTTATTTGATTACACTTTAAATCCAGGTCAGAGAGAGGGTATTGTTTTCTTTTACACATGCACATTTAATAAATTAAAGCGGTACTATCTAAAACAAATCTTTATTACAAATCACTCCGGTTGATAAAAATGTGAATTCTGGCGCCTGGCAGTACCTTGAAGCAGCAGGTACGCCACGTGTTGGAACTGGGGTGAAGTGCACCAAAACTTCAGATTTTGTCACAGTCACATGACCCGTGTGTTTTGAAAGCAATTGTTTTCTATAAGCTTCTGTCTCTTCTGCAGAACATAAAGTTTCTGACTCGTGATTTCCAAAAGGCAGCTTAAATGTAATCCAATAATGAAAACAAGGCAGACATTAAACACTGAAGAAAGGAATTTATTGTACACAAAACTGTCAGTTTGAAAATAAAACATTTTCAGTTCAAGTCCGGGTTATCTATTCCTGTCAATAAAACCCATTAAACAGCTATAAAAAGAAAACTGTTGCTTTTCAAACTCCTTTTCTGATTAACTTTAACCCTGAGCACATCAGCAGAATTACCTACACTTTATAACAGCAAAACAATAACAGGATGAACTGTGCAAAAAAATCTTAATATGCAAACTGAAGGAAAAAAAAAAACTAATATTGAAAAGCATTTAAATGTGACTTAGAATATTCAGATAAAAAAACTGACATTTCTATTTGGCTCTAACAGTGTGTGAGATCTAGCTTTGTTGATACTGACATGCCAGTAACAGTAACTGCTAGGGATGGGTATCGTTTAGGTTTTATCCGATACCGGTGCCAAATCGGTACTTTTGAAACGGTGCCGGTGCTCAAACGGTGCTCAAACCGGTGCTTAAAGAATGGAGAACACAAAATTGGTCCAAAAACCTCTCATGTTCAGCTGTTTTTTGTAAAAAGATAACAATGTTAGCCTTTTCTGCAGCTATGGGGCATATATGGTATCACTCTTGGCTGGAAGCAGTGCTTAAACAATGGAAAAAACACAAACTTTGTCCAAAAGCCTCTCATGTTTAACTGTTTTCCACTTTTTCTTTGGTCATTTTAGCCTTTTTGGCCAGGGTGAAGGGAGCATCTGCCATCAAACAAGAAGACAGCCGCATGTAGCTATGATGATGTTTGCTAGTTTATGGAACGCCAGGACTGCCATAATGAATTAATTAAATACACCATTAAATAATTAATTAAATGTGTCAATAATTAATTAAAATTGGAATTAATTAATTAAATAAATAGTTATGACACATGTAATTAATTAATTATTGACACATTAAATTTATTATTTATGTATTTCACATTTTAATTAATTATTGACACATGTAATTAATTATTGACACATTTAATTAATTATTTAATGATATATTTATTTATTTCATTTTGGCAGTCCTGGCGCCTGGCTCTCATCATGAAATAATTTTATCTGTCAGCCTCACCCATCAAACTCAGGGGGCGGGGTTAACGCTGATCGAGTCAAAACCATTGCTTTGGCCTGGTGGCCATTGTTTCTAGCACACAACCGGCATGTGGAAGCTAACAGAACGGACTTTGAAAAACCCTCTTTGTGTGTCACCAAATACCGTTTTAATATTTTTTTTAGCCGAGAATGTAGTGGTTTAATCTTCATGTGTCTGGTCGGTTTGTCAAGATACAGCCTCTTTGCAAAAGTGCTTCGATGATGTCGGAGATGTCTGCCCAGTCTCACGGCAAAGCGTGGGATAGACCCGCTCGCCTCGCAAGCAATCCCACCGACAAAGCGCAGGCCCCGGTACACAGCTGTAGTAACCCCGCTGACTTCTTTTACTGAGGTTATATTTATCGGTGTTTTATTTCCTGATGTTCTTATGTGTCCTACGTGTTTCAGTCGCCAATTCTGAACTATAACTAACATTAAAAACATGTTTAAGGAGGAGAGAGAGCAAATAAATCTGTTTAACATCTGATCTTTGGGTTTTTGTTCAGTAATCAGCGTGACCTGTGTATAAACACATAAAAGAGATAACGTTGGTGTTTCCGTCATGTAGTAACTGCTGGCTTTAACTGTACAAAGGTTGTTCGACACTATGAAACACATACAGACTTCATGATGTTCGGCTAATATTTTTATTGTGAATATTAATCATGAGGGTAAACGGCCCTGTACACCACGGAGCGAGGTCAGCATATCCACGATATCCTCAGCTCCATGAGTTAACACAGAGTTTCCCAGCTGACTATCTAACTGCCAACTATTCCAGAGACGTGAAAATATACAGCATAAAGAAAAGTGTAAGAGACTCAGCAGCAGATTAGAATAACAGTTATACATTTAATAAATCACCAAATGAATCCAAGAAACGAGCAAACCTGTTCCGACAATTTGAGTTTGTATTCCCTCAGCTGCAGACTCGCTGCTGTTTAAATGTTTGAAAAGGAAGATTAGATATAAACAAACCTCAAACATAGACTCAGTCTGCCTTCACATTTGATATGAGGCCAGCACGTATAGTGGCTGTGTCCTGTTTTAAGATCATACATGTAAAATTGTCGTCTGACCTCCGTCGATCCAGCCGCTCAGAGTCCGTGGTTACCATGGTTACTGCATAAGCAGCTATAATGTTAACAGCTGGCACTGAGGAAACCTACCGGCAGCATGGGTGTTTATGTTTTTCATTGCAAAAGAACCGTCTGAATGGTTAACTGAAGTTAACTTGGATAAATTATAGTTAAGGAGTATCACAGATAACCCCTATGTGAGCTGTGTGACTGGTCACCACTACACTGAAATCAGCAGGCTATTACTGAAATACACGTGCTATATCATAAACTATGATATAAACAGGGAGGTCCTATTAACATGTTTAGTTTTAAAGGACACCTTCCTGCCTTTAGTCTCATTCATGAGCAGTATTAGTTTTCTTCTAACATCCAGAAGTCTGCACAATGTGTTTCATAGTTTGTAACAAGCCTTTGACAGGTAAACATAACATGACCGGAAAAAAAAAAAAAAAAAGAGAGAGAGAGAGAGAGAGAGAGAGAGTTGACATAAGAAGAGAAAATGCTCTCAATTATGGAGACAGACAAATGGTTCATTTATGTTTGATGTGTGTTTATTCCTCCCTAAATATCGTCGGTGAAGTTCGCCATGCATGTCAGATTTTCCTGCGCATTTTTATACCTCTGCCAACAGAGAGAAAAAAATCACATTCTAACAGACAGCTGGTGCTCAGAATACAGTTGAATAACTATTAAAAAACAGATGATATTTAGATGATAGTTCAGTCTAACACATGTGCCAGTGAACCATTAAACGTCTGTGAAACTATGTAGTTATGAGACGTAACTTTAACCTCAGCCAAACCGATTTGCTCAGTTGTAAATAAAACAGCGACGTAAACGTGACCCGACAGACAGAACCTGAGTGAATGAAGTCCAGCGTTTAACCACTGAGAGCTAAAACTCAGCTGAGGTTTGAAAGCTGTGTGCCGGTGATTGGACATCAGCCGCTGATAAAGCTGTTCGCCTATAAAGTGCTCTGTAAGGAAACAAGCTCCAGCAGCTCTGCGCTCGGGGAAAACACTATATTTACTTATCTTGTGCAGAAAAATGCGCTGACATTGCGTTATATCGAGCACCGGCTGCCCAGTTAAACTGTGACTATCACCAGGTAACGTAGGCGTGTTTCTTGAATTAGCAGCAGGTGTTAAACAGCTGACAGATGAGGAGGAGGATGCATGCAGGTAAACTGAGGGTCTGTTGAGCTGATCGCTGGTTTCGTGAGAAAAATGTCAGCTCGTTCTTTATGTTACAGAAGCACAGAGACACAAGACCAGGCGGAAAGAGACGATCGTTCGGTGAAAATGAGAATCTGCGAATGCAACATGTGGAACACAGAGAGTGGAATATGTAAACAAACCGGTTAACGTAACCCCCTGGGTGCACTCTGCATGCTAACTGTTAGCAGAGCTAGTGAAATCTCTGAAAACATCTGAGCACTTTTGCAAACATGTTCTATGTTGACAACCTGACCAGACATACGTCGTGACATTCGCGGCTAAAACACTGTTAAAAGTGTAGCTGGTGACAGAAAAACGGGGTATTTTAAAACTACACCACCACCATTGCTGCCTGTGATTTGATCTGCATTCTGGGATACCTGGCTGCCCCAAGTCTACACAAGCAATCGATTTTCTAGGATCGACCTGTTTTGACTTACTTTGCACGGCAACCAATCAAATGTTAGAGAAGCTGCATGGGCAGCGTTAACCCCGCCCCCTGAGTTTGATGGGTGAGGCTGACAGATAAAATTATTTCATGATGAGAGCCAGGCGTCAGGACTGCCAAAATGAAATAAATAAATATATCATTAAATAATGAATTAAATGTGTCAATAATTAATTAAAATGTGAAATACATAAATAATGAATTAAATGTGTCAATAATTAATTAATTAATTAAATGTGTCAATAATTAATTAAAATGTGAAATACATAAATAATTAATTAAATGTGTCAATAATTAATTAATTACATGTGTCATAACTATTTATTTAATTAATTAATTCCAATTTTAATTAATTATTGACACATTTAATTAATTATTTAATGGTGTATTTAATTATTTCATTATGGCAGTCCTGGCGTTCCATACTAGTTCACCTTACATGTGTGGCGAGACGAGGATGGGATATAAAGTAAATACTCTTCAGTTTTAAAGAACGACAACGCCACCCTGGGAATTTCACCCAGAGAATACTGGAAATAACACTAAATCACCAAAAAGGCACTTAGGTTCGCTATACTCAGTCCAGAGACGAGGTTCAATGATCAACAAATTCACAATTTATTAATAATTATTTAAAACACCATATAAAAGCACAATCATAAATATTCAAGTACAAATATGCTTAAAAAGGTATTCAGAGCTGAGGCTTACCAGTGGAGGGGCAGGGATGCCACACACAAACTAAAGAAAGAAAACACACCCAAAACACAAGTGCAACACACTATCACACACTCACACTAATAAACTAGACAAGGCAGGTGTGTACACTCAAGGGATCCCACCACCAAGGCACCCTAGTCTCCTCCACGTCGGCACTCCGCATCTGAATAAAAGAAACAAAGAAAATTTTAATATATTACAACAAACTAATGTGTAGCACCGGGGGATAACCCAACTGCAGGACCACACTGGTGATCCACAGCTAGAAAAAGGGCCTCCCACCAGTGGTGTAACAGAGAATCCAAACTACAAATCAAAAAGCGATAAAACAACATACAATCTGAATAAAACTCTAAAATCTGGAGCAAACGGAATCGCCGTACTGCTCCAACTTGCCGTCCACACGACGATAAGTTAACAGTCAATCAATATGCACGCCAGCTGACTCCGATAACCGGCATGCATATGGCCGTTGTCCACGCCGACGTCCACTGTAAAAGCTGACAGCAGCAGGGAAGAATTCTCACAACGGGAACAGACGGTAAAAGCACAGCAAGGCAAAACAGCAGCACTTCAGTTCGCGTAGCTTGGCGCAAAACTAAGGCCCACACTTCCTGCGAAACATAATAAATAATTACTATAAAAGAACAATAGAAGGCAGAGAGCGTAACAAAAGTTGATTACGTACCAAGTAAGCCGGGTCACAGAACGTAAGCAGAATAGCTCAGAGGAGGCTTCTATAGCTACGACCAGCCGCGATGGAGACTTTAGAGGAGTAACCCACAACGATCTCTACCACACCGAGGGAGTCAGGTGACCAAAAAGGAGATCACAGGCAAACGATGCAGAGACACTCAAATGGCCACTATTTATACCAGCGCCCCCTAATGGGCCAGGCTGAAAGTGGGTTGGACCGAGGGATAACATTCATCCTGCCACACATGCATTAATGTAATAACGTGGTTAGCCTACTCAACGAAAATTACACACGGACAACATTAAGCTACTCACGCAGAGAAGAACGGCTGCTGCTGCATCATCATCCGTCATCATTTCTGCTACACTGGCAGGGCTAGGGGCCAAGACTCCATTCTTCGGGTTTTTGGGGGATATTGCTCCGGGTCCGATAACAGGCAACCCACCCGCAGTAGATGTGCACAGTGTGAGGTCTCGCAGCAAGCTATCAAATACGGCGCATTTCTCGGCTTTTAAAAAAACGCTATGCGTCGCCAGGTGTTACCTCCTTTGACAGTATCACAGTATCAGCTTAAAGCACTTGTTACTGCTGAGTTTGCATATTTTGCTGTGAAGTACAGTCAGACTTTTGACCGCTTCGTCTTGGGCATTTTTAATCTGTAGCTCTGCTCTAAAAGAACGTACGTACCTGGCCCCGCCTACCATTCTCGGAAACGTAAAATGATTGGCTCGAATCGAAAAAAAAAAAGCACCGAAATAAAGCACCGAAATAAAGCACCGAAATGTGCGCTGCTTTTCGGTCTGGTTACTACCGTTTATGTCAGACCACCGGACACCGGTACCCATCCCTAGTAACTGCACTTGTGTAGTAGGACTCCTAATGTTTTTGGTTTTGTTTATACTACAAATCAATTGATAGATAACTTAGGGCTGCCATAAAGTGGACCTTACTTTCTCTCACTTCTAGACAATTCAGTGGGCTAAAATTTACAAAGTAAACATAAATTTGATGAGACTTGAAAATATGAATTGTTTACTGGTGGAATGGAACATGAAGTCTGTAGCTCATTTTCCAACAATCTTTTATATAACCAAAGATTTCTGCAGTCAGTCTCTTCCTGCTGGCCTGATGCAGGTTGAAGAAACATCGTCATAGGCTTCACATTTCAACCTGAAAGCTGTGTCCTTGTTTTTTTATATTCTATGATTTATGATGAACAAATATTTAAAACGTCATATTGATCGTATAAAATTGAGGCAGATATATAAATCCCTAACATTTTTCAAAAACATTCTAGTTTACAATGCTGTCTTTGCACTATTTTGCATTAAATTTGGGATTTAAATAATCTGATCATCACATTATGTTTTCAATATTACAAACTTTTTTTTAGACACAAGCAGTGACGTGAATAACGGCGTTAAAAGTACTTTTATCAGTAACTAGTAATCTAATTACTATTCAGTCTTTACAACGCAGTTACCCTTACTAACAAGAAAATGCGGTGCGGACGCGTTACTATTTTTCAACACTCAGACAGTTGAAGCTGTCCTCAGGGCGAAACAATCGCAAAAGTGCTGCTGATTTGCTGAGGAAAAATAGCCACAATAAACCAATCACATGACCAATTTAAGATGCTATAGCAACAACCCAAGACAACCCTGAGTCTTCACTTTTGTGTTAAAAGTGTGTTGATAGGCCATGTAAAACTAGAGTCATGATAAATAAATATATATTTAATGTTTTTTCCTGAATACTATCGTTGTTTATGTTTACTGAGGGAAGAAACAGTAAAAACTTCACCTCTGCTTGTCAGCAAAAATTTAAAAAACAAAAAACAAAACCATCCTTTCCTATTGGTGTTCTGTAAATAGTTTGAAATAGTTATCAGGTCTTTAAGTTTGATGTCATTAACTGTTTCTGGGTCCCACAGTCAAACGATCACTGTGGCATCATTGAGAGTTACAAACTGTCTAAATTTATGAAATTTAACAGAGTTAGAAGTTAGCAGGAAGTTAGCTCGCTAGCTTCCACTTAAACATAATACACCATGTTCTGACTGAGAGATTTCGAAAAAATGAAAACAAACAGCTCTGCTATCATAACCTTAAGACCATACTCTATAACTAACATCACTGATTCTTGGTCTCAGTAACCAGCTGCTTTGCCTTTTTTCCTTTCATCAGACCATGCAGAGATACAGCTGCCCGCCTTTTCCACAGCATTAACTGTGTTGTAGAATTTTGCTACTTTATGTCCCAGAGCTTCAAGACCATCAACTACATCCTGCAGGGCAAAGAAGAGAGAGTCTCAGATGGAACAAGAGAAGTAGAACTTATTAATGTGTCCTTTAAAAAAACTGAAAATATTACCTTTTCAAGCTTGGATTCAAGTTTTACTTTACTTTGAGAGTCTACAAGAACAACCAGAGTATCAATTGCCTCCTTAAGACTCTTTCTAAACCAAAGGTGGTTCATGAGCGCCTTGGAGAGAAAAAATAAATCTATGAGGTGAGAATGTGATGATTACAGGATAAATTAGGTCGAAGAATCTTGTTGCTATGATGCAGCAAAGACGGGCATCAGTCCGTATCAATTTATTTTATTTAATATATAATGGCACCTTTGTGTGTGTACCATGCATACATACCGAGGCCACTGCCGGTGGAATCATTTCAGCACCAGACCCTCCAATCACCAGCGTCTTCGACGGAGACTTCAGCACAGAAGGGGCCATATTGGAGGGAGGCCGCTCCCCTGAGAAATACAACAAAGACCTTGAATAGCAGGACAAAACTACAGTCCAAAATGTCTCCATGAATCTCGGAATGATGAGAAGATCAAGCTAAAGCCATTCTGTTATACCTGTGTGCAAAAAATGCACTGCACCCGAAATATTTCATAGTTCAGCAAAACTGATCAATCTAATAAACATGAACCTACACCATCCTCCCTATTCTGATATGTTAAAAAGTACTTAGCAGCAATTTTAAAGAACCAAACTAATAGGGTTACCAATTCCCAACAAAAAAAAGAAATAAAAATAATAAAAGGGAATCACCCTCCACCTCATGATGCTTAATAGTTACTATATACAATAATGGATTTCTATACATTTTTGCATCAGATGAAAACTTTGGTTGTAAGATTCAGATAATTTTTTTTAAACTAGACATTAGAATAAGAAAGAAAAGTATGTCTTTGTGCCCCCTCTCCCTGTTCATGCCCTACCTGGCCCTGTGGCAAAACTTTGCTCATCCAGACTGCTGATCGGTACTGCACGCTACATCCACTCTATCACGTGACGCATACTGCTCCGATGTGCTACAAGGTTATAAGCTGGGTTACGCTATGTCGCAATTTTTGCGAGGTGCTTTTGTGATATTCAATGGATTGGATTACATTTTTTATTTCTCTCCGATATCCGATTCAGTAATTTAGGTCAGTATCGGACCGATACGTAATATCAGATCGGCCCATCTCTAAGGTTAACCCACTTCAATGGAGACAAAACCCAACAATAAGATGAGCCCCTATTTGGTGACAGTGGGAAGGAAAAACTCCCTTTTAACAGCAAGAAACCTCCAACAGCAACAGGCTCACAGAGGGGCAGTCATCTGCTGTGACCAGCTGAGGACAGATTTAGAGAGTTTATGTAATTTGTGTTTATAGAAGTTCACTCAGAGCTCAACTGTGCCTGTTCTTAAACATTCAAAACATTTCAGCAGGCTATGACATTAAATGAAAAATGCCATTTTAATTCAAATTTACCTGATGTGCTTTGGTTTGGCAGTTTTGTTGACCATTTTCATGATCAACAAAACATGATGCGCCACAATGAATTATGAAATGACATTTTCTCCGCAAATTTCCTCAGTGGTGCTTTTTTTGGTACTATTAGATTAAAAATTCATGGTGTGCAGTTTCCCCAGGTGTTGTTGTATTTTCTTTCAAATTTCTTATGTTGCGACACGCTAATATGTACAAACATGCATATTTATCAAGTATATGTTATATTAACCACGCTTAACACATTAGTTTAGAAGATGAATTAAAATTGCAAATTAGTACTATCAGAACTCAGAGGTCCAGAATATTTGTTATTAAATATTAAATTTAGAAGGAATCCTGCTGATCCCTTACCATGAAAGATGTTATCAGCTCTACCACAGAAGTCATTTAGGTGGTTGTTGAGGATGATTCCAGTGCTTGAAGAGAGGACATTGGACCCAAATCTGTAAAGAGTAAACATTAAATGAACTAGGTCTAAACCCTGTGACACTGTTGTGGAAAAGTCAGCTGGTTTCTAACAGTGAAACAGAATGATGCAGGTACGGACTCATCATTGATGCTGCTGGTGACAGACACAGCAGATCCATCTTCAGCCAGCACAGATACATGTGTGGTGCCGATGCTGTCCAGATATGAGTTTTTGCCGTAATACTGGGGATCGTGAGTCTTGTCGCTGCTGATCAAGCTCCGTATGTGGTTGGCAAAGCTATCCACTGTCAAATTCTTTGCCATCTGTGTGAAATACAGAGCATCGGAATTACACAAAATTAACAATAATCATAATATGAATAATAATACATACTAAAATACTTTGAGACAAATATAAAAGTAATTTAGGTTTATCTGCTTTAAAAACATTTATTTATACTTATAGGTTTTAAAAGTTACATCACTGCTCAGAATTGTGCTGAAATAAAAATGCAGAGTTACTGGGAAAGGCTGAGACACAAAGCATTTTTTCAGAGTACTCTATGCAGTAAAATAATAAGTACATCCTCAGTGCTTCTATAAGAGCTTATAGAAGAGGGTAAGTACCGGTAGTGATATGCAAATGCCCTTGATAAACTGATCATTAACACAAAGTCACAATCTCACCGCAGCAAATTAACCCAAAGTCCGACTGTGCAATGCTCAGAGATATTACAAAAAACAAAACAAAAACAAAAAAACAACACTTCAGACCACAACTCATTATCAGTGTGCATAAACCGACTGTGGTGGGATGTGGTTTGTGGATGAGCTGCAGGCGGGGGTGGAGCAGTGGGTTCAGGCAGAGCAGAGGCTGATGTGGTATTGCTCCTTTTACCCATTTAGTCACTTAAATATAATCATACTATATGCAATAAAGCAGGTGCAAATCTGTAGGATTTTGAGATACTTACTTTATCTGAGCTGAAGTTTGGATCTCTGATATGTTTCTTTAATCCATTGGCAAATTTTAAAGCTTCAATATAACGGTGATAAAACAAAATCTTTTCATCAGTCGTGTTAGGTTCTGAATTCATTTTGTATCCTGAAAATATAAATAATTGTTATTTATTTCATTTAAAACATCATTTCTTAGTGTATCACATTTGTAAATATTGTTTCATATAAGAAAATGATCCTTATTAAACACTCCACATGCTAGAAGCAACAATCAGGAACCTTTCATGATGTTGAGGATGAGGCTGAGTATGGCTCCCCCTGCAGGGGGCGGAGGGAAGTACATCCGGTACTCTTCCAAAGAAATATTCCACGCATCAGTCACATTAGCTTGATACAATGCCAAGTCCTCCAGTGTGAGTTTTCCTCCTGAGCAAAACCAGTGAAACAAATGATTTTGTTGAGCAAAAATGAACACAATGCATTTCATAATCAAGACTTTGAATGGATCCAGACAGATCACAGTGTGGCCTTTGAGAGATGACAGATTTTTATAGAGCCAATTAATTTTCTAATTTGTAATTAGATCATTGTGCCTGGCAGACATAGAAAACGGTCAGAAAGAGAGCAGGATGAAACCCGTCTGATAATACCTGCATCCTGAATGTCACTGATTAAATTCTTTGCTATTGTTCCGTTGTAAAACACATCTGGTCCCTCGTTTGCGATCGTCTCCAAAGTGTCAGCCAGTTTCTCAAATTTCACAGTATCACCGGTCTTAAGCAGGTTCCCATTTTTATCTAAATATAACTTCCTGAAAGACAAAGACAGTGAAATAAAGCTGAACCATTCATTGTTTGCTCTTTGTATTTTTGAAATCACATTGTGGGTGTTTTTCATACCGTATTGACGTATTATTAATGCGTGGGATGTGTTGACCTTGGTAGTAAGGAATAGGGAATCCTTCTCTGGCTAATTTGATGGTCGGCTGAAAGAGGTCGGCCCACGGCAACTTCCCATAAAGCCGGTGTGCCGCTTCATAACCTCGAATTTCCCCAGGAACCCCAATCCATCTGCTATCTGGTTAGATAGATAATGGATAGTCAGTGCTGGAAAGTCCCACATACATTTGCTCGTGTTTTAAGTAAACTGTAAGGTCCTGACCTTTAAATCTGAGATGATGTCTGTTATAATTTGGTGTAAATAACTAACATATAAACTAACTAACATACATATAAATAACATTTTGCATCCTACACTTACTTTTAGTTTATTTCACTATATTTACACTATTTCTGGCTCAAAGAAGCATTTAGCATATCTTATATTTACTTTTCTTACTGTTTATGCAGCCTGTGTGCAGGAGTGTAGCACAGAACTCTGGGCCCCATAAATAAATGGTGTCTGTAGCCCCCTTTTTTTTCTTGATTCATCTTTCTCACACATATTCTAATTTCTATTTTCTTTATTTTTTTATGTCTGACACAAGTGAACTGCTCCAATAACTACTCCCAGTTCTTATTGCTGTCCATCCCATACTCAAATGCTGTCAAAAGACACTTCTTAACAGAGACTATGCTGATTCTACATATGGATCCACAGCTTCCCTTCAAAGTCAACACACTATAGACAATCAGGGAGTAATGCATGAAGGTCATTTGTACTCTGCTGACAGCAACATAAGGGACAGGGACATGTGCATCCACAGCAGCCTGTGTCTCTGGCCCCACTTTAGCATCTCACAACATTTCCAGCTTCACCTCCACAGACAGATAATCTGCCAGGGAACGAGTGGAGATTAGCCAAATTAGAAACAATGACTGATAAAGATGGACTTGTGAGGAGAGTTAAGATTTGTCCTGGGGAGGAATTAACATTAATTGAAGACCAGAAAATGGGAAAGATGGGACAGCATTCTGGCAAGAAAGCTTTAATGTTAGCTTATCACCAGCTGTTGTACTTTAGCTGGTTTGTTGACTGCCTGGAGTTGGAAGCGCTGATTGTCCAGTCTGTTTACAGTAATTAAATAATAATGCTTATGCACTCCTTAGTGTGTTAGAGTCCTGACTTTTGTTCAGTAGATGAGGTTTGAGGTGAGGAGGAGGATGACATTTTAACGAGATACCTGTCATGCTGTCTCTTTCCTTCGCTTCTTTGATGACAAGAACCCTCTCAGGTGATAAAACAAAGGTATGATCCTTCATATCTTGAGTTTGTCTTGCAGACTAAAGTGCTGAATTAAAAAAAAAAAACCTCTACAGATAACTGACTACAGCTTTAACATTTTTGTGTTACATCTTGTGCATGATTTGGAGAAAGACCTGTTAAGACCTGTTTGGAGAAAGACCTGTTAAGACCTGTTTGGAGAAAGATCTAACTACTCCAATCTCTCTGGCTTTTTCTGAAACTAATTAGCATGTGTTTCATTGTGTTTATGTTCGATTACTCTGACAGATGTCATATAGGAAACTGACTCGCTGTCTTTAATAAATGCCAACGGCCAAACCCTCTGTAGTGGTTTGCTCTCTTTTTTATCATTTCTGTTTTGCTTTCTTGAGGAAAGAGGAATGACTCACAGTGTGCATTAGCAGCCACCTGTACAGAATAAATTAGCTGTGGCATAAAGGTGAGTCCAAGAGCAGATTAGACTAAAACATTATAAATATTAGCATTATGGCAGAAAAACAGCCCACCTTGTAGCCACTCCGTGGTCTGCTCTGTGGTTTTACGACACAACTTAAGCAGGTCAGAGTTCACATTTCTGGGGACAGTCTCTCTGGAGTTGATGATTTTCACTTTACCTTTGAAAAGATGACATATTATTATGTTATTCCCCAGCAGGGCTGAGCTAAGAGGAGCGAGGGTGTTTTGTTACCAGAGCTGTCCATCACAGTGAATATGACCCCGCCTCCGATCCCTGCGCACTGTGGGTTGATGATGGAGGTGCACAGCAGCGCAGCAATGGCAGCATCTACTGCAGAGCCGCCTTTCCGAAGAATGTCCCTGAAACAGTTCATTGTTATCACTTTAGTGTTATTGTTATCATGTGTGCACAATTAAATTTTAATCTTTATTAAAATTATAATGTCCCACAATTAAATTGCCATGACTGAATAACACGACGATGTGTTGTCTTCGTTGATGCATGTGCTAGGGACGCACAGTTCACTGAATTTTAATCTCAATCACGTCCCACAATCAAATTAACCTAATTAACCAACCTATTGCACGCAATGGCAGCGTCATCTTACCCTCCGACCATACATACATTACACAAAACATCAAATGGGAAAGGTAGGTCAGAGAGGTATAACAATGGAAAATGCACCACATGAGGAAAGATAAGGAGAAAAAAAATAACTCCCCCCAGACTGAGCTCCAACAGGGAGATCAGTTTGAGAACAGAAAAAAACCACCTCTGCACAAAGATCATGAAACAACCCTTAATACGCCAAAGAAACACATGACAAGCAACAGGAGTGGGTAAAGGGTGAGAGACAGCCGAATTAGACAGTACATCCGAGCCTGCAGCCTGCAGCCTGTGCGCTGGTCTCCTTGATCCCCGTCAGCATCGGAAGGGAATAAGCATCGAAGGCGTTTGGAAAGGGAGGGGGGATGAGTGTGTGCATATCAGTGTATATGTATGTGTGTGCGTGTCCAGAGTTCAGCTGAGACAGTGTCCTTCGCCCTGCCAAGCTAAGTAAACAGTCTTCCAGCCAACCCAGGTGGCCTTGCATGGAATGGGAAAGAACAGACTCAACAGTCGTTATCAGGGTGTTGTTCAGCTCCAGCCTTGAGACCACTGCAGCTGGGGCCAAAGGGGTATCCGCGTGAAGTGATGGTGGTTTTTACTTTAGTGCGAACAGCTCACATGAATTTCAAAGCAGTTCTACAGTCCAACACTGGTCTCTCAATCTCCCGTTGGAGAGCCGCGAGCTTCACCATACTTGCGTTCTGTGATGTTGCCATTTCTTGTGCTCAAGGAGCCGATTCTGAGAACTCACGGCAGTGAGCCTCCCCGAGATGTCATCCAATTTGCGCCCAGAGATGTTATTCCGAGCTAGCCCTTCCGAGATGTATCCAGTGTGCAGTCAGAGATCTTATTCTGAGTATTCACAGCAGCCGTCAGCCTCTCCAAGATCTTATCCGTGCTGACTCAATGAGCCCATTTTGAGAAACTCACGCCTCTCCCATCGTTCCAATCCCAGCGGGCAGCCTTGTGGGGGTTTGAACAGCCCGTTCCGCTTTCTTAATCCTTCGATAAGTCAGGGCCAAGCCAGCTCCGATCAGCCAGAACCCTGTTACCATGGTTCCGAATAGGTAGATATCTTCAGCACTCAGGCTCACCCGAGCCCAAACATCTTGTTGAGAAAGGGGTGTCAATTGCATTTAGGGACCAGTTGATCAAATCCATAATTCCTCTTTTAGGTTTTAGAGAACAGACTGTGAGAGAGTGTTCCAGGGAAAAGTAATACACGAGACTAGACAAGGACATAAGAGGCTAAGCAGGGAAGCTAAGGGAGAGGAGGAGAGGAGAAAAGTGCGACCGCCTTCGTCAAGAGCAGAAAAAAAAGAAAGTGATGCAAGAATACTACACTGGCCAGCATATGACACAAAATTCACCCCCGCAAAAACTGATAGTAGGTTTAAATATTGGTGAAACTTTGGTATTACCGCATACTGAAAAATATCATCTCAATAAGGTGTTGATACCTTTCAACAAATGTCAGACAGTTACAACCTTCTTTAGATATCTCCAATTAAGACATAATTTTAATACAGATATTGTGTCCAAGGAGAAATAGCCATTAGTGCAAATATTTATAAATGCATGTAAAGGGAAACTGACAAAACAAATCTCTATGACCTACTCAATACTACAGACAGAAAGGAAACTGTCTACCACCTACATTAAACTCAGATGGGAGAAAGAGGCTGGAATAAATCCATCTGAAGAAGATTGGTCTAAAATATGTAAAACCACAGCCACTACTTCAAGCTCCGATCCATGGAGAGAGTTCACCTGGAAACAAAACTCTGAGGTTTTTTTAATCACCCCTAAGATTAAAGAACTCCATAAACTTCAGTAGGCCACTTCCATATTTTTGGAGAATGTCCTAAAATCGCCCCCTACTGGACAGAAGTGGTCTAAAGAACCAAGCAGATAACTGGGTTACATCTTGAGAGGAGTTTCAGTGTTTTTTACTTAGCCAACATCCCAATTGGACTGAAGAAACAAGACAGATACCTGCTACAGGTATTTCAGGTGGTCAGCCAAAAAGCTATAACACACAAGTGGTTGAAAAAGGAACCTCCAACTGTTTCGGACTGGACAGAAATACTACAAGAAATTCACGTTATGGAGCGACTAACCTTCTCCTTGAGACTGTCCTCAGAAAAATGTGAGCAATACTTGAAGAAATGGAAACATTTTCTTTCTGAGAAATTACTCTCTAGTCTTGTGGTATTCCTTTATATTATCTCTGGTAATAATATGTATCCAGGTTGTACATAATTTTCAACTTGTAACCTTGTGTATGTCAAACTTATACCTAAATGGCCTAATCTCCCTGATTTATTTATTTTTGTTTGGTTGGTCCTCCTTTTGTTGTTTATGTTCAAATGTTATTGTCTATAAAAATGGAAGAAAAAAAACACTCGATAAACAAAAAGTTGTTTTTTAATTAACGTGATCATTTCCAGACAAACAGGTGGGTCTTAAATTGTATAAATCCTAAATCCACTTTTTCGGGTGTCTGTGAGGAGCCTAGCATCAGGACTGTGGACAAGCTGGAGACAGGGCAGAGAGGACTGACTGAGACCAGTGTAAAGTCAGTTGCAATCGTCCAAGTGGGAGGAAATAAGAGCATGAATTCCAATTTAACCATCTATCACAGAAAGAAGAGTCCTCATTTCAGTATTTAACCACCAAGTTAAATATGTCAAATATCACACGCACGATTTTTTCCATAGGGTTTGATGCTGGACAGATGAAGCTGACCACAAAGCTCTCTGATGGAACTAAGCATTTTGAGCGCTCAGTTTCAGTAGAAACGCAATTTAAACAGCAGTTTAAAAGTGAAAGGATTTAATCCTGTGTTAGGTTTTGGTAATTGCACTGAACCTGCACTGAATTTAGGTGAATAAGGAGGACCAACTTTATTTTGATCCAAAGACTTATACATTAGTGAGAAAGTTAAAATTTGTATGCAGAAAATGCAGAAAAGACAGTAGCATTGTGTTTGCAGATAAAAAAAAAGTGGAAGTAAATTATTACATACTGTTTCAAACAAAAAAACTGAGAAAAATATTAAAAGTTGTAGCAAAAAAAGCTTAAATAAGACTGAAGATTACAAGGTTTAAATTAACTGAATTGAACGCTGCACGAGAAAAAGCTGAGTAATTAAAAAAAGAAATGACAGAATCAGAAAAATGGTGAATGTAAGCTGATATTCTTTAGGGGACTGGGAAGACTTGATACTAGAATTGTGACCTAAACAAGTTGATACCAAGGGTTATGCTAGTTAGCTGATATGCATTTACATGTAAATGTTTTCGTAATATAGTAAATGGCTTTTCTACTAGCAAAGGGCTTTATACAACTTGTTCATTCACCCAGGTTTTCAGTGCTACCTAACTACCATCCAAACCATTCACACTCCGATGGATGCATGGGAGAGCAACCTGGGGTTAGTATCTCGCCCAAGGATATTTGGCATGCAGACTGGGATCGAACCAACAACCGGTTAAGAGGTGACCCGCTCTACTACCTAAGCTACAGCCACCCCATATGCCACTAATCATTCGAATAAGATACACTCCAGATACATTCCAGTGTTTAACTGACTGAATAGTATGCATTGTTCTTCACAATCTGCAGCAAAAAAATCTTTAAAAATTTCTTTTCATGTTGGCTTGAAATAAAATATCACTGTTGGTACTGCAGCTTACTGCAACACAAGTATGCGTTTAAATTAGGAGAGGCAAAGTGTGATATCCACATGTTGGACCAGCATGTCTACACGCTTTACCCTGATATTGTACTGATATTATTCCTGTTAAGGTTCAAAATTGAGGAGGGAGAGTACAAACCACTCTTGGTCCAGAAGGTCTTGGTCAAACAATGATTTTAATGAACACACGTGTGGGAAGACACTCTGTACGCAGACAGCCAGTAGTCCTCGACTTAATCAAAGCATGAACAGATATTTTATAGCATCAGGGTTTGATTTACTGACGCCCCTTCATGCGTCACAGATACATTTTATACATAGATCAGATCAACACCACCATGGCTTTTAAGACAGAACATCATCTTCTATTTTTATGGCTGGCCCTTCCTGTCTACCTTTCAGTTCTTGTCTTGTTCCTCTTTCTTGCCGAGACAACAAGGAACGGTTCCTCTTTTGCCGAGACACTTTTGCAGTTACAGCCAGACATGAGTAACCTCTTCTCTAACTAATGTGTGTGTGTGTGTGTGTGTGTTGACCTCACATGCTCTTTGTGTCACCTCTTCACCTACTGTCTGTGTCTCGTCCTCAAATGCTCTTTCTCAATTCACCTGTTGCACTTCTGACCTTTTACCAGACCAGAAGCTCACTGAGACTATGTGTATGTCTTCTACTAAATAAATGTTTTAACCAAGAACCTCTACTAAAACCTTAATATAAAATGATCTGATATATAAGTGTTTTGTAAGCATGTATTGCAATTCCTTCTATGTTCTAGTTTTCCCTCAGCATGGATCATCTAGACACTCTCACTAGATGAAGCTTAAGACCTTTAAAGAACCTGAACATCAACTCAAATAAGCACAGATATGCAATATGTATAAAATAGTTATAACTGCACCTGGAATACAAAGTTAATTTAATACCTGTATGCATAAAACCTTAAAGCCTTCTTAAAGCTATCTGTTACATTGTTAAAGCCTCGTCTTAGCCTGCTGCTCAAAATAACTTCCTGCTTTCACTTCTGCATACAACTTCCTGTCAGCCTGCAACTCAGTCTTTCTGAAAGAGACACTGTTTAACCCCTGAATGCAATATAAACTCCAGATTATATTATTAATGCAATGGTAATGATGACAATTATTTAACAATAGCAGTAAAATAATTTCCCTGCTCCACATTCCCTATATGCCTCTATGTTGTCAGTACAGACGATGTCAGTAACAATACTGATTTTTCAGTTGGGAACAAAACAGGTCTTAGATCCGGGTCTTTGAAGTTAATGATGGGATCTGAACACACACACACACACACACACACACACACACACACACACACACACACACGTAAACAACAGTGGGTACAAAGAAAACCGTCTGGAAAGGTTGAAAAATTAAACAGTCAAACTGTTACCTTGATGCTTTTTTAAAATTTTTGCTTAGCATATTTTAAGGTATATTTTGTTGTGTAACTGTAAACATTTTATAAATATTATACATGCGTAATTCTCAAAGATGTTTTTAGCGCTAAAGTTTGCATTTGGTGCGTAATATTATGTGTAATGTGAAAAACAAAAATGTGTCAGAAGTTTAAAATGTTACTCACCGTCCAATCCGTGAACATTTCTCGGAGTCTGCGGCCACAGCAACTTTTGAAAAAGGGCAATCAGCACTGGGTTCCTTGACACACTCACTTTTACCCTTCAAATAAAGGATAAAAGCTGGTAGACCAACTACTAGAGCACCTACAATTAGACAAACTGCACCTACAACTAATAGGGGGTGAACTTTGGGCGGGCAAGTACAAGTCGTTTTTGCGCTCTCAACATCCTCGTCCTTAACGTCCTCGTTGGGGGGACACATAGGAGTCGTATTTGCCCCCCCAACGTCCTCGTCCTCAGTGTCCTCGTTGAGGGGGGAAATGGGAGACATATTTCCTCCCTCAACGTGCTCGGTTGATTCAGGCATCGCTGCTTTCTTCTCTGCATAAACGTCGGTAATTCACTTCCTCTGACAGTTAACCGCCTGATTTCCCAGAACCACGTATTGCGCACATATATCCGCTGTGTGGGTACTGACAGGTACAACGTGGCAGAGAAGTGTGTTTGTGGTAAGCAGAGGTAGCTGCTACGACGTTTGATTGATTGATTGATTGATTGAATCTTTATTTTGAACATGTTGAAAAAGTACAAACACATAGAATTAAAAAGAGACAAACAAACAAAGCAAAACAAAAGGAAAACGAGCAACCACATCTACAAATAACTGTCATGTTCAAAAAGGAGCAGGAAGAAGCATAAGCTTATTTAATCCCACCCCTTATCTAGTAATCAATAGACTACAGAAATACCTCCTTGCAATTATATTATATGTTATGTGTGTTTTGTTTTATATATATATATATATATATATATATATATATATATATATATATATATATATATATATATATATATATATATATATAGATATATATAGATATATATAGATATATATATATAGATATAGATATATATTTCTCTCTATCCATACATACACATATACACATTTTCAATAACCCCAGTAAGACCTCAAAGGATACACAACCTACAGATATATATACCCATACCAGCATACCCGTGCACCCGCACACACATGAAAATATTGGACAAGGACACCCTATCAAATCTCTACCTCCTCCCTGTATCCTGCAAAAACCATATCCTTAAACCGCTTTTTAAACTGCGCCATGCTCGGACATTGCTTCATATCTTTACTTAGTCTGTTCCACAGCTTCACTCCACACACAGAGATGCAAAAACTTTTTAATGTTGTACGGACACAAGGATGTTTTAAATTCAATTCCCCCCTCAAATTGTATCCCCGTTCTCTTTTAGAAAACAGTTTGAATGAGTTTTACTTTACTCAAAAATGAAACACTTCTTGAAATTTTGTTATGTATATGATTTATATGAGACTTCCAGTTTAATTTATCATCTAAAATCACACCAAGAAACTTATGTTCAAGTACTCTTTCAATTTCCACACCATCTATATGAATCTGCACTTGTGCATTTCTAAGGGAATTCCCAAATAAGACTATTTTAGTTTTACTTAGATTTAGCGATAGTTTGTTCCTGTTAAACCATTTTTTAATTTTGCACATTTCTGAAGTAATTCTATCCAGCAGCTCCTTTAGATTCCCTCCAGAAAAAAATATTTGTGTTGTCTGCAAATAATACTAATTTTAATATATCAGATGCCTTACAAATATCATTTATATAAATAATAAATAATTTTGGACCCACTACAGAGCCTTGTGGAACACCACAAGCAATGTCCAAGCATGATGAGGAATGGACACCCAGCTTCACAAATTGTTTCCTGTCACTTAAATATTTTTTGACCCAGTGCAGTACAACCCCCCTTATCCTGTACCGTTCCAGTTTATTAATTAATATGTCATGATTGATTGTGTCGAATGCTTTCTTGAGATGCAGAAATACTCCAGCTGCATACTGTTTCTGATCTATAGCATTTGTAATCTCCTCAATTGATTCGATTAATGCCAGAGATGTTGATATTTTTGATCTGAATCCATATTGACTGTCAGAGAGTAATTTATATTCATCTAAGAATTTGTCTAATCGTTTATTAAACAGGTTTTCTAGGATTTGGGATAATTGTGGAAGTAAAGAAACAGGCCTGTAATTTGTGAAATGGTGTCTGTCCCCAGTTTTATACAACAGCACAACTTTAGCTATTTTCATTTTGTTTGGAACTTTTCCCGTCTCAAATGATAAGTTGCAAATATATGTTAGAGGTCCTACAATTCTTTCTATGACCTTCTTGACGATTTTCATGTAAATATCATTACAATCAGTAGATGTTTTATATTTGCACATGTGTACAGTGTCAATTATTTCTTTTTCCTCCACTGCTGTGAGGAACATTGCTCTGCCCTATGCTTGTATTTCATAAGTGTAAAATGTATCCAGCTGATCCCTTACCAAAATTAGATATTGTGCAGAAGTCAAACAGCACATCATTGAGGATGATTCCAGTGCTTGGAGAGAGGAATCTGGAGCCAAATCTGTAAGTACAAAATGCTAAATGATCTACAACACATACAAGTAGAGACATTTTACAAAGCAGCTTCTAAAAATAATCTCTTAAACCTTTTCAATCTTTCAGTTTTAAAGGAAGACACATTTTTGATAGCTGCTTCCTAACAGTAAAACAGATTCATCCAGACACTGACATGTGGTTGATGTTGCTGGTGACAGACACAGCGGATCCATCTTCGGTCAGCACAGACACATGTGTGGTACCCATGCTCTCCAAATACGATGTGATGCCGTAATACTGAAGATCATGAGTATTGCTGATCAAGCTCCATATATTGTCTGCAAAGCTCTGTGATTGCAAAAACAAACGCATTAGAGAAAATAATGAGAGACAAAGACAAACAACAAATAAAAGCTAAATCTTAAAGAGATTTGAGTTCAAAAACCTCTGATACTTATTTGTTTGAAATTTTATGCCTTTTTCTAGTTTGAAATAACCATCAATTTAGTAATAATAATAATAATCATTTTTTGAAACCAGGAGCTTCACTTAAATATATTATCTATATTTAGTGTTTTGTGCTGGAATGTTGCTATTTTTACTCCAGTCAGATCTAAATACTGCTTCCACCACTGTTCAAGCCATAACTAAATCAGTTATTAAATTAAACAGCTCAGCTCAACACATTAAGATTTCAAGAAAATGTCAGTTTGTGATTTTGTGATTTCAAAGTGTACATGAGCAGCAGCTCAACAGTCTGTGTCTATTGGAACCTTTCATGATGTTGAGGATGAAGGTGAGGAGGGCTCCTCCTGCAGGGGGAAGAGGGAAGTACATCTGGTATTCTCCCAAAGACATATTCCACGCATCAGTCACTGTAACTTTACACGAGGCCGAGTCCTCCAGTGTGAGGTTTCCTCCTGAGCAAAAACAGTGAAACAAATGAATCTGTTGAGCAAAACTGAACACAACGCATCTTATAATCAATACTTTTAATTGATCCAGACAACTCACAGTGTAGCCTGTGAGGGATCATAGCAAATATTCACAGAGCCAATTGCTTTGTTTGTTTGTAGTTAGATCATTGTGCTTGGCAGACATAGAAAATGGTCAGAAAAGAGAGCAGGATGAAACCTGTCTGACAATACCTGCTTGCTGTATGTCAGTGATTAAATCCTTTTTTATTGTTCTGATGTAAAACACATGTGCCCCCTGCTCTGCAATCATCTCCAAAGTTTTTATCCAGCTTCTCAAATTTGACAAAATCATGGCTTTTAAGCAGGTTCCCAGTTATATATGAATAAAACGTCTTAAAAGACAAACATAGTGAGAGAAAACAATCATCATTTGATCCTCATATTTTTGAACTCACATTGTGGGTGTATTTCATACCGAAGCAACAGGGTTCTGTCATTTTTAACAGTCTCCGAGTTGTGTTGACCTTGGAGTTGAGAAATAGGGAATCCTTCTCTGGCTAATTTGATGGTCGGCTGAAAGAGGTCGGCCCACGGCAACTTCCCATAAAGCCTGTGTGGTTCTGCACTACCTCGAATTTCTCCAGGAACACCAATCAATTTACTATCTGATCAGATGAATAATGGATAGTGCTGGAAGGTAACGCATACATCTGCTCGTGTTTTGAGTATACTCTAATGTCCTGTCCTCGTATAATTAAACTTCAACTGATTTCTAACCTACTACATCACAAGGAAACACTGTACTTTTTAAATGCTGTGTCCATTTATAACTAGTATGTTAGAGATAAATATTTAGTTTTATTAGTTTTACATTTATTTATTTGTTTTGCTATATTTACATATTTGCACTTTTCCTGGTTTAGCTAAGTTTTCAAGATATGATATAGTTGCCTTCCTTTGTATTTATGCAGGCCTACATGTAAGGATGAAGGAAATAACTCAGGGATCTATACATAAGCAGTCTCTGGTATCATTGCTTTGCTCATCTCACATCTCTCACACATATTATGTTTTATTTTATGGGGTGGCAGTGGGGCGGGGTCATTAACTGTATACAACAATCTACTACTACTACTAAAATTAGAATTAGTAGCATTTTTTTTCAGTGAGTTTCTTACCGTTCATTTCTAAGATTTTAGAAAAGGTTGTGGCTAAGCAGCTTATAGCTGTTCTAGATGAATACAGCATTCTGGATAAATTCCAATCTGGCTTTCGTAGAGCTCACTCTACTGAAACTACACTTCTTAGAGTCTCCAACGACATTTTAATGAGATGTGATGCAGGAGAATGCTCCGTTCTGTTGATGTTGGACCTGACCTCCGCCTTTGATACTGTGGACCATCATATTCTGCTAGATAGGCTGAGAGACTGGGTGGGTATATCAGGGGCTGCTTTGGACTGGTTTGAATCCTATTTGCATGAACGATCCTTTTCTGTGGCTACCTCTAAGTACAGTTCCTCTTCTACTTTTCTTGCCTATGGTGTGCCACAAGGTTCAGTTTTGGGGCCTTTATTGTTCTTACTGTATTTACTTCCTCTTCAACACTTATTGAGCACTTTTAAGGACATTTCGTATCACTGCTATGCAGATGATATTCAGGTATATATCTCCTTTAAGCCCCATGATGTTTCCAAGCTACAAATTTTGCACAAGTGCATAGACTCCATTAGATGTTGGATGGCTGGAAACTTTCTTCAACTAAATGAGGAGAAGACTGAAGTTCTTGTTTGTGCTCCTAAAACTTTTGTACCTAGTGTTATGGAAAACTTGGGTCCACTTGCTACATTTGCAAAACCGTCTATCAGGAGCCTTGGTGTTAGTATTGACTCAGCTCTGACTTTGGATGCCCATGTAAAATCTTTGGTTCGCTCCTGTTTTTATCATTTGAGAAACATTGCTAAGCTGAGTCCCATTGTATCGCGCTCCGAATTAGAAATTGTCATTCATGCATTTGTTTCATCTTGTCTGGACTACTGTAATTCTTTGTTTACTTGTTTATGTAAAGCCTCTTTGGATCGTCTGCAAGTTGTTCAGAATGCTGCTGCAAAGCTTCTGACCAAGTCCTCCAAGTCCTCCCATGTCACACCCCTGCTGATTCAGCTGCACTGGCTCCCCGTTAAATTCAGGATCCAGTTTAAGGTTTTAACCTTGACTTTCAGGGCCCTGCATGGACAAGCACCAACATATATAAGTGAACTTTTGCATCCATACATACCCAGCAGGTCCCTGAGGTCATGTGACCAGGGCTTGCTTGCTGTCCAGCACACGAGGCTGAAAACAAAAGGCGACAAAGCTTTTGGAACTGTGGCCCCCAGATTGTGGAACTCTCTCCCTTTGAGCCTGAGATCTGTGGACTCAGTGGTCACTTTTAAAAAACAGCTAAAAACCCATCTTTTTAAACTTGCTTTTAGTTGATTTTTATTTTTAGGTTTCAGCTTCTGTGAAGCACTTTGTGATTTTTATCTTGAAAGGTGCTATATAAATAAAGTTTTACTTACTTACTTACTTACTTACTTACTTACTTATCTCAGTATCTCCCATGGAGAGACTCTGGCAGGCAACGCCTTTTCTTGCACCTAAAAACTTCTTTCTTTTAATGGTAAAGTATACAAATCGATTACATCAATTTATTCTTCAGTTATTTTCTACCTCAGTTTTCTCAGTATTAAACTTTGCATTTTTCTTCATTTTATTTGTTTATTTATTTATTTGCTTTAAAGTAAACAACAGCAACAACAACAAAAAACTTTCAAAAAAATCCTTTTGTTCCTTTTTGTCTTTTCCCTCTAAAGACATCCTGACCAGGCTCAGTGGTTGAGATGGAGGAGCATAACAGCAACATGTTAACAGAAACTGCTGAGGTTCTTGGATGAACTGAAAAACTTCAAACGAAGGAAAAGTTGAGTTTATTTTCTGTAAAGCTCAGGTGGAACTTGATGGGGTGACATTGAAGGCTCCATTCTGGACTTTGTCACACTGGTACATGAAGAGAGGTACCAAGAACAAGAGTGTGCACTGTACACACACACAGCGTCTCAATTCAATGCTTGCTCTTCAGCTGGTGTCACTTAGCAGTTTTGTCTTCCTGCACAAGCAGAGGTTTTTGCTCGGGAAGTAACCGTGACCTGGTTTTCAGAGATTTCTCTAACATTTAATGGTCGTGAAATATGTCAAACTTTTCTCCCCTACCTAAAATTAAACAGCTGCGAGCATCTTGAAGACAGCAGAGAAAATAGTGGCACTGAGGATTTTGAACTATGGCACTCAATATGCCCTACCTCCACCCTGATTGGAGGATAACTGCACTTACAACATTCATGGACATTACACCTTATTTATAAACCGTATTTCTATTTATACTTCAATGCAACCAACATCCTTACCTCTTTAAACTGTATTTATTATAGCCTTATTTAGTATAGTTGCAACAGCACCCCCCCACTTGATGTGCAATATCACTGATCACACTGCACCTCTCAATGCACCTCTCAATAGATGGCATGTATTTATATGTATATATATATGTAAGCGTGTATGTGGAAATATGTGTGTGCATGTATGTACGCATGCATACATGTATATATACACATATGTATGTATGTTTGTATGGGTGTATCCGTATGTTTGCAGGTATAACCTGTACATATCTTTCTTGTGTAAATGTAAATTTGTGTGTGATTGTGTAAATACTTATGCTATTGTGTACTTCACACACTTGGAGAAATGCCAAACAGCCTTTCATTGTTCCTGTAACAGTGACAATAAAAGCTATTCTATTCTTCTATTCTATTCTATTCAAGCGATGCCACTTCTGGGGATTTTTGGACACAGGAGGAGTGTGTACACAGATCCTTATTGACTTAGCTGCTGTCTACAGTTCTAATGTTTCCATCAGAATAAGCACTTCTAATTGTACTTTGCTCATGTTTTATTCGGTGTTTTATTTATTATATGTCCTGTTCTAATAAACTTAAATTTCAGGAACACCTTCTTTAGATCTGTTCAGTTTTATTCATATAGCACCACTTAACAATCAACAGTTCTTGTCTCAGAGCGCATTATATCGTAAGGTAAAGAATCGACAGTGGTACCGTAATCTAGGACAAATGTTCACTCGGATTCATTCATGACGTGAATGCAATTCTGTAATCAAAGGTGTGTTTTTGGACATAACTGACTGCATATGTATACTGTATCATGAGTGCACAGACATGGATGTAAACCACAAATTAACTGTTTGGCTGAGTCAAAACAACCATAGCAGTGATTCTAGCTTAAAGGTGCTCTGGATATTGTTAAATATGCAAATATGGTTAGGTCCATAAATATTTAGACAGAGACAACTTTTTACTAATTTTGGTTCTGTAGATTACCATAATGAATTTAAAATAAAGAACTTAGGTGCACTTTGCGGGCAATGACAGCCTGAAGCCTTTACCGCAGCAGCTTTCAGTTTCTGTTTGTGGGCCTTTCTGTCTGAAATTTAGTCTTCAACAAGTGAAATGCATGCTCAGTTGGGTTACGATCAGGTTGGCCATTCAAGAATATTCACCTTCTTTGCTTTAATAAACTGTTGGGCTGCTTTGGCTGTATGTTTTGCGTCATTGTCCATCTGTATTATGAAACACTGCCCAATCAGTTTGATTGCATTTGAGCACACAGTATGCATCCCAGTCTCTTTGTGTTGCTGAGTTCATCCGTTTTTTTCTGTATTTCACAGCATGGACCAAACTATAGATTTTGCCACCCCTAATATTGTAGCAATTTCTTGAATGGGTTTTTTCTGTTTTTGCAGCTTAAGTATGGCTTGTTTCACCTGCATTGAGCGCACCTTTGACTGCATGTTGTTTGTTCACAGCACAATCTTCCAAATGTAAGCACCACACCTTAAACCAACTCCAAGCCTTTTATCTGCTTAACTGACAATGACATAATGAAGGAATTACCCAAACCTGCCCATGAAATAGCCTTTGAGCCAATTGTCCAAATACCTTTGGTCTCTTATAAAAAACATATGTTTCAGTAAACAGGTTAAAAAAAAACTAAACTAAACTTGTGTCAGTGTCCAAATATATATATGGGCCTAACTGTACTGTTAATTTTTTTTTCTTTTTGTCAGTGTTTGTCAGATGTTCTGTTTAAAGAAAACACTTTGGAACCCCTTGAATGCGAGTACATATATACACATTTACATAGCGACAAAGTGACTTCAAAGAAAATAAAAATGCTCAAATTTTTAAGATTGTGAGTTGAATCCTTCCAGGAAAGGTTGTTTGATGTGCACTGTCATAAACTATAACCAGCAAACTATTGCTTTGTGACTGCTGTGGGTGAAATCAGGGCAAGTTGCAATGCATTTTGGGAAATGATGTCTCCAGAAATGTTAAACAGCAGTCGATGGGCGAGCCATGAGACATGCGGAAGAGCTCCATCAAGTAAAAATAATCAAGAGACCAAAATCAGAGGGAAGGCAGTTTTTCTTTCAAAGTAAAATAACTGACTACAGTAAATTGAATCTCAAGACATTTGTTAATGGTGTTCCCATATATTACTTTTACTGCCACGGTAATTTATTACTTTTTTCGGAATTATTACTTTTCTTAACATTGTGAGGAAAATGCCAAGACCCTAAATTAATTTATTGAAATCTTACATAGCTAACACAATTTTATGCACAAAGGTTAGTGTGTGGTTAATGAGGAAGCTCTTATCATAATAATAATAATAATTGTTGTTGTTGTTGTTGTTGTTATTTGTTTAGGGACAGTTTTACAGCAGAATCTACGACTGAAAGTCTGCCCTCCTCCGCTTACAATTTTAGACTTTTACTTTGAAAGTCATAACCGGAAATATTGGTGGGTATTCCTTTCCTTTCTGTGTTGGGTGGCTTCCCTGGTGGAGCTTTTAGTATTTACATCAATATTATCTGAAGCCTGTCCTCCGCTGCCGTCCTCCACAGACAGCCAGACAAAGATTCCTCCTGTCGGTAGAACAGCTTCTCATTTCTGTTTCTTTCTTATTTTCTGTTGTTGGTTCCAGTCACGACTTCTTTTGTGCATTTTGGAGCTGTTTCCTGTGATGTTGGCGAGTGATATCCGTCTGCCGTGTGCACTGCAGTGGTGCGCAGCTTCGCCTGGAGAAACACCTGTGCGCCGGTCTCTTCGACATGCCCACAGTCATGAATGTTGAGTAGGTATGAATCTGAAACCCGCCTCAGACACTCAGGTAGAGGGGAGGAAACGTGACCTTAGTTCTGCTTGTTTACCGAGCCTTGTGGA
Organism: Aulonocara sp. 'chitande type north' Nkhata Bay; assembly: GCF_057382095.1. Taxonomy (NCBI): domain Eukaryota; kingdom Metazoa; phylum Chordata; class Actinopteri; order Cichliformes; family Cichlidae; genus Aulonocara; species Aulonocara sp. 'chitande type north' Nkhata Bay. Next base: position 4,937,887 of record NC_141355.1, on the reverse strand, counting down.
ACGTTACAGCTCATCAATATTTTGGGCATCAGTTTGTAGACAGCTCGATCCCGGTGGCAGCATCCGTGAGTGCTCGGATTACATTCAAACAGTGGAGTGTTTGGAAGAATGAGCGTTTTATATCGCTCTCCTCGGCAGGGTTTGGTGGTCAGTGTGTCCTAAAAGCAGCGAGTGTTTGTCTGTGTGCGTGTGTAGGGGGGTGTGGGGGCGTCTTGATGGTGTCAGACAGGATGTAGGGGAGGATCTGTTGGAGCAGGATTACCCGACCATTTTTGGTGAGAGCGCAGACTGGAGTTCTGATCACAGTTGACGCATTGCACTCCTCGCATTCTGGCTGCCGGTCCCATTATCATTATATAATCATACTCATGTAATCCAGCCTTTTTATTATTGTTATATACTCAGCATACGATTCCACAGACTAGAACCCGCTCCCCCTTCTCCTTCCTCCCCCCGAGGATCCATTTATGCAGCTCCTGCTGAGCAACCTATGAATGCCAAATTATAAATGTGGGTGGGTATCAGCAACTGTTTACGTTTATATAATTCACTCTTCCGAGCGCGTGCGTGTGTGTGCATGCGCAAAAAAATAGAAAAGGGGAGAAATTTGAATTAAATGCAGCGATGTACCCATGACTCATGATTTTATAGAGAGGAGAACAGGGGTGTGTGGGTGTGTGTGTAAGGCTGAATTCAAAATTGTGTTCACTGTGTGTGTGTGTGTGCATGGGGTGCAGTTGTTTTGAAGTCAACAGTGTGTGGGTGACTTCCAGCAGCTGTGTTTAACATGTGGTGGATCCAGGATGGTAAGTTTTTGTCAGAGAGGCAGGTGTGTCTCACACAGATACAAAGCAAAGTGTAACGAGTCACACCGTAAACAGAGTTTGGCGCACTGATGGCACCGTCCTCCTGCTGTGAATTCTATACCCTCCTGTCTTCTCATGGCCCCCCTTTTCTCTCCCTTCTGTCTTTGTTTTCCAGAGAACTGATAACCCTAAGGCGTGGTGTCTGTCTGCATTTGTCTGAAAGAGCAGGAGAGGCAGCAGCAGAAATACCACACGGCCAGACATCATGCAACGAGAAACCTTCACTCGCTGCAAAGTGCTGAAATGTTGGGCCTGAAGAGCGAGCGTGTCAGATTGAATCAGCAGACTGTTTCCATCATGGAGGGGCGATAAGAGCTGCTTGACACTAGACCCGTGGCCCCGCGTGTGAGTGTGTGTGTGGTTTACGGCCACCTTTCAATCACAATCAAGAAAAGACACATTCACTGATCCTTCCCCATCATCGTTTTGCGTTTCCTACCGATTCAGCAACCCAGAAACGAGCCAGAATGGAGTGGTCACTAGAGAGTGTGAGGGAGATGGTGGCTGGAGGGATGCAGTCTATAAGGGAGTGTGAGATCTGTGCTTTTGCCATAGCCATGTGTGTGCTGCTGCTGTTTATGTGGTACTGTTATCGGGTGGGCCGGGAGCATGGCTCTAGCCCTCTGCGTGGGAGGTATCTAGCTGGCACGGGACGGATTGGAGGTGTGGTGGGGGGCTTCATGAGTTCAGACTGTCGTAGCAGGGGAAAGGGAAAGCACGGATCCATGCTGGAGGAGCAGAACGGCTTTGCTTTCTGTCAGTCGTCAGAGTGCTTCCGCTGCACCAGCGCTGGAGAGAGCCTGAACCAGAGGCTCTATCACAGCCTGCAGGAATACGCCAAGCGCTACACCTGGTCAGGGATGGGCAGGGTGCACAAAGGAGTCCGTGATCAAGGCCGGTACCTTAACAGCCGACCGACCATCCAGCGGCCAGAGGTCTTCTTCCTGCCCGACCTGCCGTCAGCGCCTTTCTTCTCCAGGGAAGTGCAGAGACATGACGTGGAGCTGCTTGAGCAGAGCTTCCCTGCACTCCTGGCTGAGTTCGAGAGCATCTACCACCAGCCTCCGGGTCGCAGCGGCTCCTCCCTCCCGCCGGGGTGGAAGGCCAACAATACTCCTCGCGGGCAGTGGTGGACCTACTACCTGGTCAACCAAGGCACCCCTCTGGTTCTAAATGTCAGGAGATGTCCCCGAGCCTGGAGGGTGCTGGGCCAGCTGCGCACCTTCATCTCCAACAACGTGTTTGGGAACGCCTGCTTCTCAGTACTGACTCCCGGGGCGCTCATCACCGAGCATTACGGCCCGACAAATGTCAGGCTCCGATGCCACCTGGGTAAGAGAGTTCACTGAACTGGAACTAATGAGTCTCAGTGTGAATTTTAAGCCGATGCAACAGCAGATGATTTCAGTGTATTTATAAGGAACAACGCAGAGAATCAGCTGCTCTTGAAAACCTGAATTCTCTTGAGTCATGGAGGCAAAAGGCTAAAATGTTGTGTTATGCTAGAAAATGTTTTCATGCAGCTGAGCTTTGATTCCCTTTCCATCTGTACCCTGTGAGATGGCTCTAAACAGTCACGTTTATCGTTACGTATGCAGTCATTTTAGTGAGAGCGTTTAGAGCAGCGTGCTGTAATGACACAGGGCCCTTTATGACCTGTGCATTAGGCCACCTGCGCAGTAGAATCCAAACAAAACAAATGTTTTAAGTGCATTTATTTTTTAACTATTATAACGACACATTGGCTCGTTTATTACTTTGTTGTTTTTTTGTCTTTTTCCCGACAGGTCTCAGAGTGCCCCCTTCCTGTGAACTTGTGGTTGGTGGAGAGCCGCAGTGCTGGTCTGAGGGCAGCTGTTTGCTTTTCGACGACTCCTTCCTTCACAGGGCTTTCCACGAGGGTAAGAAGGCATTAAAATTCAATCTTGGCTTAGGCTGTGTCATTTTATTTATTCTAAAAGAGGATTGGCCTAATTCAATCCAGCAGCTAAGGTAGATGTAGAGCCTTTTAATGCGAGTCTGTTATAGATTTAAGTTCACAACATCGATTTTGTTTTTATGCACGCAGGGAGCCAGGAGGACGGCCCCAGGGTGGTTTTCATGGTGGACCTGTGGCACCCCAACGTGGCCGCCGCTGAGAGACAGGCTTTGGACTACATTTTTACACCGGGCCGTTTAGAGGACAGGGAGGGGAAATAGGTGTGAGTGAGAAGCCGTGTGTCCAAGTGAGACACAGATGGCATTTAGGGAGGTGTGTGTAGTATGAGAAGCAGCCCTTTTTTTTTCTTCTTTTTTTCCTGCCTCCAGACCAGCTCTCACATTCACTGTGTACATATTCTCCAGCTCATGCAGTCTTGCTCTTAATTCCTCTTAGCACATGACCAAACATTGGGCCTCTTTTATCAAACACCTTTTCTCTGTCTAATTGTATAAAATGCAGCCATATTTAAAAGTTTTTTTTAAATAGAGGTTAGTAGGTGCACGCAGCCATTTTTATTAATGTGTAATAACACCATAGCAGGGACCTTTTGGCTCATTTCTTGCTGTTGTGTTGCTTTATTTTGAATCACTGAATGTTTATTCGAGTACAGATGAATGACGTCACCGAACAGCAAAAAATTGGGGATTTTATCTTCTACTTGCGTCACATTTATTTCAGCAGCAGTATGCTAATGTGGGGCAAAGTCTCTTTGCGAGCCAGGTAATAGCGCGTCACTCTGTCGCGGAAGTCTTTCACAGCACACGTCGGTCCATAAGTCAGTCTGACCTGTTATGTCCCAAAGAAGTGAAGTCATTCTGCATGAATTAAAGACCCCTCGCTTCCTTCGAGGCCTTAAGAAAGGCAATTGGTGACAGCCAACATCTGTTAACTCATTTTTAACTTCATAATATTTTTCTGTAACACTGCTAGAGTGTCATTGTTGAACACATCCTTTATTTGTCTTTTACGAGTCACACTCCGTCTGTTTGAAGCAAGCCATTTTTAAGAGCCACAGTTCTATCTGTGCCTAAGGTGACCAAATAAGGAAAACCTTGTCGAGATGATGTCAGTCGAGCAAAATAGTACAAAAAACCTTTGGGAGCAAAGCATTTAGAGCTGTGTGAATGCTGAACCTCTGCCCTAAACTGATTACTTTTCCATAACTTTGCCTCATTATTTAAACCTTTGACTGTGTTTATTTTGGCAATACCAGTTTTTTATATATAGTGTAGTGTACACTCACTGTCCAGTTTATTAGGTACACTTATTCATTTGCTCATGAACCCAGATCATATTAGCCACTCGCATGGCATAATCGAGGCAGCCTCTGTGTGTTCAAACTGAGCTTCAGAATGGAAAGAAAGGTGATTTAATAAATTGAAAGTGTCATGTTTGTTGTGTGCCAGAAAGGCTAGTGTGAGGATTTTAGAAACTCTAGGTTCACTGTACTCAAATGACCTCCACATTCACCAGAGCTCAATCCAAAAGAACACCTCTGGGATGTAGAGAAACAAGAGAGTAGTCATGGACGTGCCAAATCTACAGCAACAGTGTGATGCTATCATGTCAATATGGACCAAATTCTCTGAGAGCACCTTGTTGAATCTGTGCTACGATGAAAGGCAAAAGGGGGATCCGACCTGATGAATCTAATAAAGGGGGTATGTTTCAGAAAAGCTTGAAGTTCTGCTGGGGGAGATTTGATAATTCAGCTTTTTATCATTCAGCCATATTCCCAGCTCAGCTGTCAGAGGGTTTCATTTATAGTAACATATAGGACACACTTTTTCCTTTTTATTGAATGTTAACATATTGTTATTGATTGTAATAATTTATATGAAACCACCACATGGTTAGTGATGGAGTAAAGGTGAAGAAAAGGCTCCGGTGTTTGTTGGCGTGCTGTGCCAACTGTTGTGATACGCACATCAAGACAGATTCAGCCATTTGTACAAAATGATTTAATAAGCAGTGCAGGATCCTTCTGGAAATCTAATTTGGAGCTGGGTGCTGTGTTGGATTTCTGTAGTATTCCGACCCAACTGGCAGCCGTTACGTAGATACGGAAATAGAAATGGATCGCAGATAGAGCTGTAACAGTGTTAGAGCAGCTACAGAGGAATGTTGTCTTTGCTTGTCAGCAGTAAGGCGAACCGATACATCCATGTGTGGTTTGCTAACTGAGGTCCAATGCCGATCATGACGTGATTGTTTACAGACGCAGCTAATGCCTCTGTCCCAGCTCCTGCCGGTGTGCTAGTCAGTCGTGCTCCCCTTTGGAAACATCCCCCCGCTTTCACAAGACATGGTTAGGCAAGCACATTTTTAGATCCGAGTGTGTGAGTCGACCTGTGCCGTACCACTGGAGATGAAGTGTTTTTGGTAAATTTACTAAACTCTTGTAATTTGGTTGCATTTGATATGAGGTTTGTATTTCTGTAAATAAGGTTGAGGTAAAAAACAAACAAAAAACACAAAAAGCAAAAAAAATTGAATGGTCTCAGATGTTTGTTCTTTTTTTAAACAATTGTCTTCGATGCTTCAGACTTTTGTGTTGTCCTGATTTCTAGCTAAAGTGATTGCATTTCATTGTCCACTTCAAAGAGCCATCCATGTCGTCATTTTGATAGATTAAATTAGCATATTCTGTAAAATGTTTATAAAGTAAAGCTCTGATGTTCTGTGATGGGTTTATATTTCCCTTTTCTTTCAATCACTGTAATTTTGCAGCACTGTATCTATTCTCAAGGCCACAGTCTTAACTCTTTAACAGCACTTGATGGATATATGTGCACAGTCTAAAAGCTAGTGAAAATGAGTCTTCAGCAGCTTTACTAGTCCACTGCAATTCAAGGTACCCATCAGTTCTAATGTTTACAAAGGCGTGATCATTTCCGAGCTGTCGACGGCATCGGATGACGCTGACGCTCAGCTGTCAGTGATTGGGTTCGAATCATGAGCGCTGTTAATCCATCTTAGAGAATGAAAACTGTCATTCCTAAAGCTTTCTACATGATGATGGGGCAACCGTTTTGTTTACATTTGGACTGAGGATTTGTTGTTTGACACCTTCTTGTGTGAATTTTGAACAGTATTTCTGTACATTTAATAAATGGTCGAGTATCTTATTTAACCAGCTGGTGTCTGAATTCTCACTTGCACGCAGGAGTTACAGATGTGAGTCGGAGGTAGGCTTCAATTTGCTAGAGAAAACTTGTGTGAAGGATAAAGTCTTATGGTTTTTTACTTGCACAACATAAAGCAAGAGTTTGTTCCCTGTTGTCATCTAGATGCAGTTTTATACTTTTGGCACAAGGAGGCATACCAGTGCAACAATGTTGTCACTGCTCCGGTTTCTGCTTGTGACAGTTATTTCCTTTCAAACTTGTTACTTGTATATGATGTCAAGTCAGAAACACTGTGCCACAATGCAAAAATTTCAAATGAAAAAAAATTGTGTGTCTCCTATACAGTGCTGTCCAAAAGTCTTGAGCCATCTCTCATGTCTATATTTTGTTTCTAAGCAGTCAAACTTTCGTGTAATTTTTAAAGTGGTCCAGGCTTTCTGAAGGTCATTCAAAGTTTTTCTTTGGACATTGGCTGCTTTTTCACTCATATTCAGTACAGTGCTTGTTTCTGACCAGAGAGGCACATAACTCAAGTATAACAGACAGCTTAGCAAACAGCCACTTTATTACTAGCAGTCTGTCACAAAAACACAATTTCTTCCGATTTCCCATGTATTTTCTTGAAGACCACCTAAAGACATGACAAGAAGAGAGTTCAGGCTGAGTTAACAAATAAAGGCGGTCATACCAAATACTGACTTTCAAGCTTGTTAGAATTGTACAAATCCTATTTTTGCCTTATATACTGTATTTATATGTATATTTGCACACGTTTCAATTAAATACTACATCTATTTCCCCTTCTCCTGGCAAAATATAAAGAAATGAGTGATAGCTCAAGACTTTTGCACAACACGGTAGATCAGTGTGGTTTGTATTTGTAGTACCTCTCTAAAGTTTCATTCGTGTTTCCATACGTGGGCTTTATAGCTCTGATTGTTCAAGGCCTGATGCCAATGCCACAGAACAGGAAACACAGTGGTTGTCTAAGCTGCACCCTTCATAGGCACAACATTGTCATAGTAGTCTGTGCAGTAATAGTTGATGTTGGTGGAAGGTTAGACCACCTTTAAGATTATATAGTTATTGAAATGTAAGCAACATATATACAAACAAGGATTATCAGTGGATAAAAGATATATGCACTGCACTGATGTCACTGAGTCAAAGAAAAATTCAATAATAAGCAGGTAAGTGCAAAAACATACAAAAAATCTTATAATTCAAACCAGGAACCTTCCCGTCTTGCTGTGAGTAAAGTGTGCTAACCCTTGCCAGCTACTGTCACTCACTGCACTGAAGTTCCTGGTTTGAGACCTGGCTGGGGCCTCTCTCTGTGAAGTTTGCATGTTCTTCCTCCATGAGTTTCCTGTGGGTAATCTGCTTCCTCCCACAGTCCATGCTTTTCCCATAATGAGATAAACAAAGTACCTAAAGTTTATATAGTATATAACATTGTATCAGTGAGGTTAAATCTGGCTTGCAGTCCAAACTCCTGTGATTGGTCAGTAACTCTAGAACAATGCTATAAAAATGCTACTTTATTGCAATGAGTTCCTTTTGGTGGTCACAATGACGCAACAGGAAGACAATCCAAATCCATATCGAAATGTGTAAATATGTTTATCTGCCTATGTGGCAGAAAGTGTAGGGTCTCACACTTCCTTTGTCTAACACTCAACTTTTCAGAGTAAAACAGTTAGACAACGGCGCAAACCACTGTGAGACATGTGCGGGGGAGTTCAATTTTCAAAACTTGAATAGTCTTTTGTTTTACATAAGAGCTTACGGTGCATAATAATGCTTTCTTTTTATTCCTTCTTCCTCTGTTGATTGTTTGTTTGGGCAGTTTACATTAATAAAACATTAGCAACATAACTTTTTATAGGGTTTAAAGTTTTATATTTAGGACGAGGTGGATCCAGATCCCGACACCCCCTCCCACCACCTTGACCATTACATAATTTTCGAGGATGCTGGCCAAAAACAAATTTGAACCACACCCGCTCTAGCCACGCCCCTGATGGTGCAGAATAGCCACTTTCTCAGTTTTAGGTAAATATTATCCAAATGCGTAGTTCTGTCATTAATTAAAGCTCCTGTGATATTTATTCTCCACCTGTTTCAGTTCACGTTATTATTTTTAGAGTCTTTGAATTCAAATTTAAGGAGCAGATTAGTATCTGTTATTTTCTCACTGAAAACTAGAGCACCGTGTTGTCTTGGGATACTACCATCCTCACCTACATCACAGCCGATGTCACACAAACAGACATTCACATCAATGAGAAGGTGACGCGCTCTGCAGCCTCTATTCCACTGTCTGTGCGCGCTCCGGCACCGCTGCCGCACAGCAATCAGGTGGTAGCTCAACTTGAAGCGAGCGGGCTCTGCGGGAGAATATGTGTCGACAATGGAGAGAAAACGGCAAATGGTGTCGATGAGCAGCCCGCACACAGAGACCGGACCAGATTCGCCGCGATGAGCACCCCCTTTCCAAAATCTGATTCCACGACCTCCTTACTGAAATCGTCTTCGGCCGCGAGGAGACCGACACACCTCCCAGAGCACACGGCAGAAAGCCAGAGAAGTCAGCACCACCATCAGCACCACCATCAGCATCACAACCAGCGTCCCGCCGCGCTTCTGAGCAGCAGCAGCAAAGCCGAGGAATCCTTCTGGTCGGCCGAGTGCGACGTCAGTGCCCGGAGACCCCTGTGCCATCCCTCCCTCGTCGGCAGCCAGGACAGTAGTAATAATGCAGCCACTCGGGGCAAGTGCAAGTCACATGCTCCTCACAGCCAAGTTTCCGCTCCGCCGGAGCCGAACGGAGATGCAGGCCGAAGTGTGAGGGAGCGCTCCAGGACATCAAAACACCGTCACCACCACCGCAGGAAGCACAACCGAGACGAGCGTCCGGCAGCAGCGGGACCGGACGAACCGGAGCATCCCCGTCGCTGTCACACGCACTCCCGCGCGGTCCCCAGGGTGCCCTCTCTGTCGGACAGCAATGACGACAGGGTTCCCCTCTGCGAGCCGAGGGACCGCAACGGGGCCAGTGCGGCCAACAGCGGCGGTCAGGTCAGCAGTCCATCCCCGTCCTCTTACTCCCTGGTCCCGCTGTCCAGCAGGTCTTCTCGTCGCTCTCGGAGGTCCAGCGCTGCTTCTTCTGCATCAGATATTAATTTACGCACCATCCTCAATTCACTCTTTGGGCAGGTAAGGCCCTGAAATATACGGGAGAATTAAAGCAGTAGTGTGGTCTCAGTTAGAACACAACAGCTGGGTAAATGTCATTTTACACGCTGTGACAGTGACACCCCATTTCCATAACCTGTATGAAAATGATTATTCTTTTTTTTAACCCTACTAGAAACCTTTTTTTAAAAAAAGACTATATCTGCATTGATTTCTGAGGCTTCTCTGCTGAAGGCCGCCTTGTTGTTAGTATATTTTTATGCATGAGGTGCACACAGATATGAAGCAGTGAAGTGTACATGTGGCTTCCCTTGAGTCCTGTGTGTGTCCTGTGATGCTGTCAGCAAACACTGACACTGCTGGACGTACAAGAAAAAGCTTCATCTAAACATCTCATTTCTTATATAATTTTACAGTTCTTCCTCCTACAGGTTTGCTCAGTCCTGTATGGTCCAACATCAGAGAGGTGAAAATCTCACATGTGTTAATGTGTATTTGTTCAAAGGAAAAAATAGGGGGGAGGGAACTCATTCATGTTCCAGCATCAGTCTGTCAGGCACACTGCTGCGTTTTCTGTTTTGTGACTGAAGGAAATAAAATTGATGTTCCTGCTGATGATGAGGGGGCTTCTATTTTGGGCGACAAATCTATTTATACAGAAGAAAGGAGTTCAGCCTAATGTGCTTGGATTTTTATCAGTGCTCATTTTGGTGTGTGTGTGTGTGTGTGTGTGTGTGTGTGTGTGTGTGTTGGGGGGGGGGGGGGGGGGGGGGGTATGTATAAAAGCAGCCAGGTTTCATTTTACACTGAAAAATCCGAACTAAGCTCCAGCTTGCTGCTTAAACTGCTGGTAATGATGTTTACTGAGGACATTTTCCTCTTCTTTCTCTTCCACAAAGGCCAAGAGTTTATTTGCTGCTTTTATAGTGTTTGGGTTTTAGTCAGATTATGAATCAGGGAGTGATTTACATACGTTGCCAAAATAGGCCGATCTCAGTCGTAAAATAAGCTCAGCACCGGAACATGGAGATCAACCTTTGTGGCTTCCAGAGAAACATTTTCTATTGCTTTGTAGTACAAAAGCCATTTCTACAAATAACCCGTGAGTCAGTCTGTGAGCAGTTCTATGAAAACATTAGCATGACCTGAAAGGGGGCTTTGATGAGACAGCTACAGAAGCAACGATGCTGTAACGCATGGTTTGAGCAATACCAACGCATGGTGCCTCTGGTAGTACATACAAAGTAAGCAGGATTTACATTGCACTGATTGCAGCACAGAAGAGAAACACACATGAAAATGAGCACTTACACATGTAGATATACATTTAACTGCAATGGCTGGACTACATGTTGACAGTATTCCTGCCACTCACAGTCTTTCTATATGTGTCTCTTCCATGTGGCTGCTGTAGGTCAGCATGACCTTCCTCTAGCCTGCAGAGGGCAAAGGATGATGTGTGGGTGTGTGTGTGGGTGGGTGAGTGGGTGGAAGGCAGAGAAAGAAAAAAAAAAAATCAAAATTCATAAAATATAAAAAGGCCATAAATGAATTCAAATGTAATCTGAAGGCTGGACATTGACAAACTGTTCTGGAGTGAGAGTTCATCCAAGGAGGAAAACAAAGCTGTAAATAGGTCATCACAGAATGTTCCTCCAAACTTGCCTGCTACAGATTTTCCAAAACCCTCCCAGAGTGCATGCAACCCATGACGTAAAGGTTTACTTTACATTTGTTAATGCTTTGTTGTGTTTTGCTGTAGGAAAGTTTACGCCATTTCTCTCATTTATTCTCGTGTTTGGAGGTCTGTTAATCTGTTTGGAGCTGTCCGTGCTGTTTATAGTAGTCTGGTTAGTGTGACAGTCAGGTGAAATATTGCTCACATGTCTTCTTTTCCTTGCATAATTCTGTTTCCTTCTTTGGTCCATCCACTTCCCGCCCTCGTTTATGTTCTACCCCTACCCCCACAACTCTCTCTCACTCTTTCCATATCATTGCTGGTCTTGCTTTTGCTACACTCCACAGTCCAGAACAGCATCCTTCACAGTTTCTCATTCGGCTGTAGGAACAGGTTAGAAGCCCAGGCTTCATGGGTCTTGTTGAAACCAGAGTTTACACTCCTCTCAGAACCCAGAGTGCAAGCTTAACGGAGAGAAGGCCCACATGGTCCTTTTCGGTGCCTCTTCTTTCCTTTGGTATGGGAAACTGCTTAGACTGGCCTCTGAGAACGGTAAGCCCGTGCTGCTGCACTCTGCCTTTCTCAGCTTCCTTCATAGCTCTTGTACTAGCTACAGTAGCACTTGCAACTTGGAAGCAGACTGTACTGCTGCATAGGTGGTGCATAGTTTTCTGCAGTTGTTTCTGTTTATTTTATTGCAAATGCTCATGGTAATGCAAGAAGCATGCACCTAATTATTAATTAGATGAATACTCATTTTTAGCCCCCCTCCTCCACACACACACACACACACACACACAGAAAAAACAAAAGAAAGAAAAAAGAACAGAGTTTGATGTTTAATTCTGCAGATGTGCGTGCACTGCACTGCTTTGTAACCTTGCTCTGGAGTATAGTTTGTTAAACTCAAGTCAGGTTGATGGTTTCAGAAACTTGCAGATCTTTGTTACCATCCAGAACTGCTTTCCTGTAGAAGACATGATGTTGTGATGTCTGTCTGTGATCAGTATATGTGTAACCTCTTCCCCGGTGCTTTCACTTGCCTTTTCTCTGCTTCTGTGTGTGTGTTTACTGTTCCAGTGACACTGTATAGGTGTGAGGTGCCAGTCCGTAAAATGTGGCGAGTAAACTGTTATGAACGATGAGTGGAAAGTTGGCAGCATGCTGGTTTATTGATGTATTTACCTTTCAGTCGTGTCTTCATATTTTCCACATTGTTTCTATTGTATACACACTTGCACCCCACCACCACCACCACACACACACACACACACACAGGCACTGATATATAATTCTTAGATAGTATTATTCTACTCTGCAAAGCTCAGCTGTGTCATCCCTCAAAGTATACAGGAGGTCTATAGTGACTTTCTCATAAGAGCTCACGATTCCCCTCTCAACTTGTATCTTTGTTCCATTCTGCTGTGTCTCTGCACCCCTCTGGAAAGATGCTCCAGGATGCTGAGCGGAGAGTCAGAGTGGTGCTGTCCTGTGAGGAGATGGGCCAGTCTGGGTATCTTGGGTCTTATCAGGACTCCATTGTTTCGGTGACACAAAACTGCGTTCTCGTGAGCAACATACTGGGACAATCCTGTGTCTTCCTGAGTAAAGGCATGGCAAAGTGCAGGCAGGCTGTACGTAAGTCTGGACAAAAATTCTCTTTAATGACTCCTTCCTGTCAGAGAAGCTGTCATTTCTGCAATTATTAAAGAAGCTGCAACTTAATTGTACATCATTTTCAGCTATAAGCTTGGAATTCACTGGTGAAGAAGAAGGTCAGAAAGATTAAATGCAATGCATGTAACCCAACAACAGTCCAAACATGTGTCACACGTGGACAACCAGCTGTAGCAATGCAGACACACCTTTTCTCTGTCTCTCTTGTTCTCGCTTTAACATCAAAAATCTGCATGTTTGTGCAGTGAGTGCACAAAATATTACAGCAGCATTCTGACATACTGCTCCGCTTGTCAGGTTAATGTGTAGCTGGAGCTGGATTAGTTAGCTTAGTGCCAAGATTTAAAAAGAAGGGCAAACATCAAGCCTGTTCCTGTCCAAAGATAACAGCATACGCCTCCCAGCACTGCTTAAGCTTCCATTAATTAACGTGCTGCAGCTTGTTTACTCGATCCATATAAAAAAGTATTAAAAGGGGGGCATGTTGTGGTTTTAAGGGGGGCCTATTATGCTTTTCCATTTTTGCAGTATAGTGTATAGAGGTGGCATGGTGGCTGGCGCTGTTACCTCATAAAAAGAGGGTTGTGGGTTTGAATCCAGCTTGGGGTCTTTCTGTGTGGAGTTTGTATGTTTTCTCTAGGTACTCTAGCTTTCTCCCACAGTCCAAAAGCATGAATGAGGTTCAGTTAATTGTTGATTCTAAAGTGACTGTAGATGTAATTGGTTGTTTATCTCTATGTGTTATTCTTGCAGCAGTCTGCCAATCCGTCCAGGGTTAGGGTGTATCCTGCCTCTTGCCCTGTGACAGCTGGGATGAGCCTCAGCCCCTACAACTCTGAATTTGATGAGCAGAAGAAAATAGATGGATAATGTGTATATGTAGTGTAGACATTGCTAGTTCAAGTTGGACTCACTTTTGAGTCAGAACTGATTTAATTCTTTATGGCACAGATTCATCAAGGTGTGGGGAAGTCAGAGATTTTGATCCATATTAAGATGAGAACATCACACAGTTGCTGAAGATTTGTCCGTCGCACATCCGTGATGAGAGTCTCCTGTTTCTCCACATCCTAATAGTGCTCTTATGGATTGCTATCTGGTGTCTGAGGAGGCTATCTGACTACAGTAAACTCATGTTCATGTTCAATAAACCAGTTTGACATGATTTGAGCTTTTTGGTATGGTGTGTTACCTGCTGGAAGCAGCCATCAGAAAATGGGCACAATGTGCAATACTCAGGTAGGCTGTGGTGATTATATGCTCATTTGGTCCCAAAGGACCCAAAAGTGAGCCAAGAAAATACATTAATATATTCAAATTCCTTCCACCATTACACCACCAGCCTGAACCTTTAATACAACATAGGATGGATCCATGCTTTCATCCATGTTGTTTAGGCCAAATTCTGATCTTACTATCTAAATTTCACAGCAGAAATCATGGCCCGTCATGTCAGGCACGGTTTTTCCAGTCTTCTGTTGCACAATTTTGGTGAGTCTGTGTAAACTGTACCCTCAGTTTCCTGTTCTAAGCTGACCTGAGTGGCCCCCAGTGTGGTCTTCTACATGTGCATTCAGAGATGCTCTTCTGCATAGCTTGGTTATAACAAGTTTTTATTTGAGTTTTTGTCGCCTTCCTATCAGCTTGAAGCAGTCTGGGGATTCTCCTCTGGCCTGTGTAATCAATAAGGTGTTTTCATCCAGAGAACTACGGCTTACTGCATATTTTCTCTTTTTCAGACCAGTATCTATAAAGCGAACCACATAAAACACAGTTGTGTGGGGAAAATCCCAGCAGATCAGCTGTTTCTAAAATACCCAGATCAACCTCTGGTACAAACAACCTTGTGGTTGGCTGATTAGATGTCTGTGTTAACAAGGTGTTGAACGGTGTGTGTAGAAGTAATCCTTGTGGCTAAAACCTCAGGCTTCAGACTGCTGTAAAAACTCTTTTTCTGAGATAAACAAGGTTTTTTTTTTAACTGAATTATTCACAACCACTCCAGCTGAGTCCAACAAACATATAGAGCTGGAATAAACATAATAGGTCCCCTTTTAGAGAGGTTATTTGCTATACTATTGCTAGAGCAGCAAGTGCACTTCAACACACTGTAAAGAAAAGGGTGTGATATGTTAGTTTGTGAGTTTTAGAGGGTGATAGGTGGATTTTGCTACTTTCAGACAGATTGAGGCTAGCTGTTTCCCCCCTGAGTCAACATATTTATCACACAGACATGAGAATGATGTCATTGTAATTTATCTCTTGGCAAGAAAGGCAAAAAGTTTTTATTGCCTTAAATGTCAACCTATTCCTGTAAGAACACACAAAATCCACAGCTCATGTATTTTCCTGTCTGCACTGTGGTGACTGATCGCGATGGTGATTTGCATAAAACAAACAAGCGTCTTTGAAACGTTTTGCTCTGATGTGTTGCGCTGCAAAGACGTTCAGCTTTTTCTGTAGCATAAGTATATTGGATAACCGATAATGGTTGATGTATTAGCAGTGACTGATTGACACAGGCTTTGCTCGTGGACTGCACGTGCATTCATGTTGGGTTGGCTGGTCCTCTGGGCTCATATTTCTTCTTTGTTTTCTATGTCAGTTTTTTCCCATCTGAGAGCTCTTCGGGCCCAATGTCAGCCCTCAGTGTTGTGTTTAGACTTCACACGACTCCTGCTGTTAACCCCTGAGGACTCTGGGACATGTCTGCCTCTTTCTCTGTCCTTTAAAGGTTGCACTTATTGTAAGCCATTGTAAGCCGTTGTAAGCAAGCAGGAAAAAAATAGAAACAGTCACATTCTTCTATGATCTCCAGAGTCTTTATTCCCAGCTATGCTTTATAGGAATTGGCCTATTTATGCCAGAAGTTTGGTCATCACGACATGAGATCGTTTCCAATCTGCTCTTACATCTTTACTTTAGCTGAAGTTTACTTGGCGTCTGCGGACTGTTATGGAAAATACTGCTGATTTAGAGTCAGGCGTCACTCAAGTCACAGCATTGTCATCAGTATGTCTACATAGAGCACATATGCAGAAGAATATTTGATATGATGATGATGATGATGAATGTTTTCTTCGCGGATTGTAATTTTGATTTTGTGCTGTTTTTTCTCAACAGGACAGAGAGCTGAGGCCAGAAGAGATGGATGGTAAGTTTCCCTTTGCTTAATGCTGTCACTTTCTTTCTTTGCTGAGGCCATTAAGATAAACAAAACAGAGAGTGAAAAGATGAAACAAATTATTCAAATCCTTCATAACATAAGTCTAAAATTACCAGGATTTGTAAATGGAAACAACGTGCAAATGAAAGGGCTAGAGTACAGATCAATGCACAGACGCTACAACCCCAGTCCGCTGTGCAAAAATGTAAATAAAAACAAAATGCACATCTAATAAACAAATATTATATTCACAACAGAACATGGAAAACATGTCAAATGTTTAAACTGAGGAAATGGATAATTTTAAGAAAAAATATGAACTCATTTTAAATTTAATAGCAGCAACACATCTCAAAAAAGTTGGGACAATGCCATGTTTACCACTATGTCGCATCCCCTCTACTTTTAACAACACTGTAAATGTCTGCGAAGTGAGGAGACCAGCTGCTGGACCTTTGGGAAAGGAATGTTGTCCCATTCTTGTCTGATATGTGATTCTAGCTGCTAAACAGTCCTGGCTCTTCTTCGTCATATTTTCCCTTTTGCAATGTTTCCAATATTTTTTAAATATGTGAGGTCATCCCATTCAGACGATGCCTGGACCATTTGCTGATCTAAAACTCATATATACCTTTCAGCATTGACAGTGCGCTTCCAGGTGTGCAAGTTGCAAATTCTATAGGCTCCTGCATACCGTCAGAGATGCAGGCTTTTAAACTGGGTGCTGATAACAAGCTGGATGTTCCCCGACTTCTTCAGTCCAGAGGATGCAGCATCCATGTTTTCCAAAAAGGATTATAAATTTTGATTTGTCTCATACTTTGCCTCAGTCAGTGAAAATGAGTTGTAGCTAAAAGTAGAGAGACGTGTTCTGGATCATGTTCGCTTCTTCTTCGTTTTGGCAGAACTTTAACCTGATTCTGAGGATGGCAGGGGGAACTGTATTCATGCTCTGAGTTCAATATTTTGACTATTATTATTATTTGCTTTTTTGAACCATATGTGAGGAGCGACTGGTGTTTTTGAGCAAAAACAAGAACACGCCACATCGTACTTTGATTTATTAGCAATGTAATTTCTAATGAGACAACAATTTACTAAATGAACATCCTAGTGTAATAAATGAGACCCAAAACTAGGATTTTTGAAAAAAGGAACATGTTTACTGGGGTCATAAATCAAGTGCAATCAAATTAGTCACCCCGTTCTGGTCATTTGTAAGAATGGATAATTAAGGCAATTTTGCCCTTCCACTTGCTCTATACTTGTACATTTACAGCCATCTTTTATATATACCATCTAGGGATCAATATAATTCAATTACTAATACGATTTCTGTTACTATTTTTATAACAGAGCTCCGAGATGCTTTCAAAGAGTTTGACAAAGACAAGGACGGTTTCATCAGCTGCAAAGATCTCGGAAACTGCATGAGGACCATGGGATACATGCCAACTGAAATGGAGCTGATAGAACTAAGCCAACAGATCAACATGAACTGTAAGGACAAGCAGTCATCTATACACATCACACATATAACTATATCCTCTGTGTCTTTTGAGGTTTGAAATTTGTACTAAATCCTCTCTTTTTTTTAAGTGGGAGGTCATGTTGATTTTGAGGATTTCGTAGAGCTGATGGGCCCAAAACTCCTCGCCGAAACTGCGGACATGATTGGAATAAAGGAGCTAAAAGACGCATTTAGGGAGGTGAGACTGTCTGGATTCAAGTGGTTTTATTAGCTACTTTTCTGTTTTCAATACTGAACCTCGGCTTGTTGTTTTCAGTTCGACACTAATGGAGATGGTGCCATAAGCACGTCGGAGCTCAGAGACGCAATGAGAAAACTGTTGGGACAACAAGTAAGGTTCAGCTCAGAGCGAGAGAGTTATCGTTAATGAAATAGACGTTTTTTGTTGTGCTTTACTCACTGCTACCATCCTGTTTGGTTTTGGTTTTTCAGGTTGGTCTGAAGGAAGTAGAAGACATCCTAAGGGATGTGGACTTGAATGGGGACGGACTTGTCGACTTTGAAGGTAAAACGTCCTTTTCAGACAACCTGTTTAAGGTGTAGCGTAGAGTGTGGCTGAGCTGCAGTTGCAGTTTCGTGCTCTTTCTTCTCTCCTTTCAGAGTTTGTACGGATGATGTCTCGCTGAGATCATTAAAATGATCGGTCCTGAATGTGAAGCTACGTCCTTCTCTACACTAGACTAACTACAACAAGACGACATACTGAGAACTTCTGAGCCATCCAACTCTGAATGACACTGGAAAATAAAACTACTTTGAATGTTACAGAGTGAAGGCGTCACCTCACGCTTTCAGTCAATAAGTGTTCTTCCTGAAAAGTCTCCAGTTCAACTGAGGCAGAATTCGCTGTAGCCTAGCTGATGATTACCTAATTTATGTTTGGGTTGTTTTTTTTTTGCACTTTAATTAACACTAATAACTTCCTCTGTGGATAAATCGCTGGTGTCTTAGTCTTTACGTGGTCTAATTACGCGTCTCACAAAATGTCACCTTTGATGTACAACGGCGTCAGAATGAGAGGCCGAATGTTTGTAGAAAAGATGTTAAAGGTCACTGTACTGTTGAAAATTCCACTATATATTCACCCAGTATGTGTTATATTAGAAACTGTAACCAGAACGACCTTTGTGTGACATTGGTGCTCCACCGAGGAAACCATGTGGTGGCAATGTCCTAACTGTGTATCCTAACTGTGTGACCATCTGTGGTTTTTCACTGTGCCAGTTAAAGTCTGATAAAATGCACCACTGTGTGACATGCAGTTCAGTAGACTGATGATAATGAGCTGCTGAATATAAATACTTTTCATGTATGTTATTCACTTGTCTGGGATGAAGGGCAGATGAAATATTTATAGAAGAACAAGATGCACAGCTTTTAAATCCGTGGAGCCAAACTGACACTATCCTGCCAATGTCAAGATTGTTTTTCTCTTTTAAGAAACACCTTGCCCTGTCTGGGATTACACAGTAGAAATAACGTATATGAAGCGTATTTACAGTGGATGTGATAACGTTGTAAATGTACTGTCTGTCGGTGTCTCAATGATTGTATTTGTGGTAATGCTCCACATGTCAGTGCTGTCAAAAGAAAATTCTATGCATGCCAAAGACATTTATTACATTCAGTATGCACATTTGCATTCCTGTCTAACAAAGTAAACAAAATAGCCGCCAAGTTAACTGTAGAAGAATAAAAGGTGTTTACATTTGAGCCCCTTTTATTGTGGTGATGTTGCCAAGGAAAATGTGTTGCTGTCTTTAGTTTGATATTTCGATCAAAATGAAAACATGACAACAGATTATTTCAGTGTGGACCTTTTGTTTGTTTTTCTATAATGCATTCATTTTAAGAATGATTGTGAGACTGCTGTTACTGCATGTCCTGAGGACAAATCTCCGCCCTCCTTATAATATTTGTCATTCATATAGCAGTATTCAAAAATCACAAGCCAACCCTGATTTCTTTATATTTTGCTAGGAACGCGGCAAACAGATGCAGCGGTTTATTTAAATATGTGCAAACATGCGTGGGAATGCAGTCGGTATAAAAGACAAAAACAGAGCTTGTGCAGTTCTGAAGAGCTTGAAAGTCAACATTTGGTGAGACCAAATGTTGTTCTTTAACACAGCCTGAACTCCCTCTGCCAAGTTTTCTTGTAATTTCTTAAAGTTGTCTTCAGGAATAGTTCTCCAAGCTTTTTGGAGGACATTCAATGCTCTTCTTTGGATGTTTCTGCCTTTTGTTCCATTCAAGATGTTTCTGTAACGTTGAGGTCCAGGCTCTGGGGAGGCCTAATCCATGACTGATAATGTAACATTGTGTGTTTTTCTATCTAGACATGCTTTTAGTGCATTGACAGTGTTTTGGGGATCATTTTCATGCTAAAAACGGAAGGTGTTTCCAATAAGGCTTGCTTAAAACCAAAGAGGTAGCTCAAGACTGTTATACTGTACTGGGCATGTCTGTGAGTCTGCTAGCTGGGTATGTTTTGATATTATTGTACAATCATCAAATGTCATCTACGGTTCTAGAAAAAGCATATGACAGGGTACTAAGAGAGGAACTGTGGTACTGCATGAGGAAGTGAGGAGTAGCAGAGTGAGGCAATGGTGAGGTGTGCGGTAGGTGTGACAGAAAGGTTCAAGAAGGGGGTGGGATTACATCAGGGATCAATCAGGGAGCCCCTTCTTGTTTGCAGTGGTGATGGACAGGCTGATAGATGAGGTCAGGCAGCAGTCTTTATGACTATGATGTTTGCAGACGACATTGTGATCTGTAGTGAGAGGAGGGGACAGGTGCAACAGAGCCTGGAGAACTGGAGGTATGCTCTGGTGTAACAGTGAGGATGCAAGGAGTGGTGGGTGAAGGTGGGTGAGGTTAACTGTGCCTTCTTCCTGTGTGAACTTTTATCAGTTTCGTTATTGAGAATATGTTTGACAATTACATGCAAATTAATAATTTTCCATAAAACAAACATACATACATTTGCTTTTATAATCTCTTTATTAAAATTCCCAGGTAAGACTATTCAGAAACTGACCATATTCAGAGTACTCTGATATGTGCAGCAACCAACAAAGTTAAAGAACACGTCTGTTTTAATGCTTTGCCTACATTTTCAGTGCAAGATGAAGTTTTCATGCACAAACAACCAAACACTGAGGCGGGCACTGCAACACCCACGACATAGCTGCACTATCACGTGCTGCCTCTGGGTTATTTGTCTTCTGGAGAAAAAGATGTAGCCGAGCCCTAAATGTCTGTAAAGCAGCAACAAGCCAATGTGCTTCGTGGAAACACTAGGTCTCTGTAGGCGTGTGCCGCCGTAACACTACAGTCAGTACTGGTTCAAACAGAGAAACAGCTGCACTAAACTATTTCTTTTTATTAGGCTTTACTTTAAGAAGAAAGGATATTTAGCAAGTTAAAAAGGGAAAAGGGCAGTCGTAAAACACCTGTCATCCGTGGCGGTTGGCCGTTGCCATAGCAACTATCTTCATTCATCTCTTTCTGGCCAAATCTCAGGTGCCCCGTGTTCGCGCAGAGGGCTCTCCTGGATGCGCGTTGCGTTGGACTTTCCCAATTGGCCGAGACCCTACCATACCGGAAAAACAGGGGGCGGTACTTCTTCTTAAAGAACACGTGCTGCATGCTGTATGACTAGATAGTTCAGTTCATTGTATTTAAAAGAAAAAACAAAATACTGGAAGTACAGCGTTGAATATTTTTCCCCTTTGTTTTTACAGAGTGAGTAGAGCTGTCAGATTTCTTAACAGCCTTCCCTCGAGCGGCTTTTTTGAAGGGACTGATGGTTAAACCGACGGGCAAAAAAAAGCTTTAATCCTAAGCAAGTATTGAAAAATACAGCACTTCACACGCTGTGAAGTCCACAATGATAGTTTCATTAGAGTTTAGAAGTTTTAAAATATTTTTATGCCTCATAGTCACTTCCTAAAACTCTTCTAAAGACTCTTCTGCGCTATGTTGCCTTTAAGGCTAAACTCGGGGCTTTCAAGCTGAAATCCCTCACTTGACGTGGAAAAAAGACGCACGACAAGTCTTGCCTGTTTCTATTAAGTGTGCATAATTGTTCCAGCCCTCAAAAAGTAATTTTCTGTCATATTCTTCTAAAAGTGAATTAATAGCTGTGTTTTTTGTGTTTAAACAAAGAATTGTGTGATTGGTTTGTGTTATACAAAATGTGTTTGACGGTCCGGGAAACCTTTAAGCGGCGGAGTAAAGTGATTGGACGAAGTACTTGTCAGTCATTTGAAGTGTAGTTAGGTAGCGTTGCTCCGCCCCCTGCAAACTGCCAGCAGCTGCAGCTAGCAGCAGAGCAAATGTTCATTTGGATGCACACATTGAATGAAAGTCAGTGTAGGAGGCTGTAGTCAGCAGCAACTAACAATATCTGCACTAGGTGAAGTTATCGCACAGTGTAGATTGTAGGCACTCAGCTTCACAGGGCAAGCAGAGACACGCCTATACTTTGGAAAAATCCAGGTTGGAGATATTTGTGGCAGGGGAAGGTAAGATTTGCCGGGCTCTCATTCACCAAGAATTTCTGGTTAGACAGGTAGGTTAGCTAGCAAGCTAGCCTAGCTAAATAACCAACGTTATTCACTGCTAATTTCTCGTCGTCTTTTATTCTTTGGCCAATGAATACAGAGGTGATATGTCGTGACTTTGTCACCGTGAAATTACAATAATTGTTTATGACTGGACTGACATTTTCCGTGTGTATGTGCAAAATGCCACTGCCGGTACTGTTAGCATACTGGCTAACTTAAAGATATCATGTTTCATGTCATCAAGACGAGCTTGCTAGCTCCTGACACTGGCTAATGTGGTACAGTTAATGTTACATGCCGCATGCGGGGAAATACCGACGCTGAATATCTGTCTGTGTGTCCAGGAGCAGGCGGTGTGAGGTAATGCAGCGGGTCACGGCGCAGCTCGTCGCCGGGCTGGTCGCAGCGGTGCTGTCGCTGCTGTCCGAGCAGTCCTGGGCAGATGGTGGGGGGCCCAGCCTCTCTGAACGGGTTATCTGGGCTGTAAATGCCGGGGGCGACGCGCATGTAGATGTGCACGGTATTCACTACAAAAAGGACCCACTGGAAGGGAAACTTGGTAAAGGTGAGTGAACGTGATTAACTGTTAAGATGCGTGCGTGTCTTCGCTAGGCTTCACCTCTGATGTTCTAGTGAGAGTGACATTGTGAAGGTAGGTGCTCCACGGAGGTAAAATTGGCATTTCCTGCAGAAACCCCTGCGTGTTCTGGCTTCCGCAAGTAGCTCCAAACTTATGAGGAGTCAGCATAGAGGGCTACAGCCCCGCCCCACTCAATATGTAGAGGAAGCAGGTAGTGATGTGATCAGCGTGACTGGAGAACAGTTTTTGGTTCCATTTTTGAGGCGAACTTATTGAACCTTGGTGAAAACGCAGCATGGTTGGTTACTTTTTTGACGCACGGTGCTGTTATGTCATCAAATGTAGAGAAGGTCTGTGGGATTTTGCAATATGCTGCAAGTCAACTAAAGCAGCACATTTCTAGTACTCTTGCTGTTAGGCAGATCTTGTCTTCTGATTGCATACCGAGCCTGATGATGTTGTCCGTTTGTAGCCTCTAATTATGGGATGCGTCTGCCAATACTACGGTCCAATCAGGAGGACCAGATTTTGTACCAGACAGAGCGCTACAATGAAGACAGCTTTGGATATGACGTCCCCATTCGTGAAGAAGGAGAGTATATACTGGTTATGAAGTATGCAGAAGTTTACTTTGCTCAGTCACAGCAAAAGGTAAGGCAGTTTTAAAAGGCTGTTCATGGTATGATTTGCTAATTAATAAGAAGTTAATTTAGTGAGAATAATGAATAAAGGGACAGGAAGCATTTTTATATAAAAACATTTTTTGTTGCATTTAAATTGGTTATGGCCCAGTATATTTCCCATCTCATGACCACTGTGTAAAAGGAACATCATAACCTCACCTTTAATCCACATTTTCTTGTACTTTATGAGTTGTTAATGTTCCCTGTTAAGCGTGTCTGTGAGTGACAGTACAAGAATGAGGTGTTAATCATTACTGATTCAGGAATGTTTTTCCAGGTGTTTGATGTTCGTCTAAATGGCCACGTGGTGGTGAAGGACCTGGATATATTTGATCGAGTAGGACACAGTACTGCTCATGATGAGATCGTGCCCTTCTCTATTAGACGGGGCAAGCTGAGCGTGCAGGGAGAGGTGTCCACTTTCAATGGCAAGCTCACTGTGGAGTTTGTAAAGGTGAGTTCTAATTTGTTGAATTATCTGAGCTTGGCTATTTTTACACACAGTTTACATACTGTGTGGGATGGGGCTGTAGCTCAGGTGGCAGAGCAGGTCAGCCACTAATCAGAAGGTCAGTGGTTCGATCCCAGGCTGCCTCCTGGCTGCATGCTAAATATCCTTGGGCAACCCCATGTCTGCCAACTGGTGGTGGTCAAAGGGCCCCCCTGGCAGCTGTGGCTACAATGTAGCTTGCCATCACCAGTGCATGAATGTGTAATGCAGGCCATTTACATAAGAGCGCTGTATTTGGAAGTATTTGTCAATTGTTGAGCTTAAAACACTTTTCTTTATTTTTCTTTTTTTAAACCCAACATGTCCAAAAACAGCGATGAACTAAGTGTTTAATTCTTATTTTCTATATCTTTAATAGTGTTTTAGCATTGTAAGATGGCAACAAGCAGCTATGTGTAATAGTCAGAGGTTGGGAGAAAAGGTAGTACTCACTTTATGTTAATATAACTCAAATGCAGTTTGATCTAGATATGAGCATAACTACTTGTGTGTCATGGGTGCCATTACCCCTGACACACATAAAGCTTTGCATAATGAACTCCCTTTGTGAAAGTGTCTCTTGATAGCCAGTTGGTGTGTGGGCTGTGAAACTGACTGATAACCATCCAGTATCTTATTGGCTCTTAGGGGAGAGTGAACTTGATGTGGCTTTTTTTTTTTTTCCTGTTCCTACTATTATTGTCAAGGAACTGAAGAAAATAACTGGCACAGCAGATGCTGTTTATGCTGTTTATGGGTGGAGTCACAGAACCTGTTAAACTCAAAAGCCCCTGAAGAAAAAAGCCTAAAGCCCAGACCCTACCATGCTTCTTAAAAAAAACAAATAAATAAATTAAATGATGTTTTGTTTTTTTTCCTCCCTGATATCACTACAACTACCTGTTAGATTATGAATTGTTATAAATAAGCTAAAAATTAAACCTAGGTGTACATCACTTGCTTTGATGCTTGCAGGTGGTGAATTCAAATTAGTAGCGGAGGAAGGACAGGATTACTAAGAGTGTGGCACATCTGTGGTTTTCATTCTTTCTGAACAGTCTGTTTTCATGTCACAGATGTAGCGTGCTGTTTCACATTCGTTTCAGTGATTTTGCGTTTATTCATTTCTGGATCATCTTGACACACGAGCTTTGGTAAATATCAGGAGAATCACATCAAGATATTATCTGAAGCTGTCCTTTCCAACATTCAGCGCAAAACAGGACTCTCACTGCTAGAAGTGGTTTATTTAGTTCAGGCCAGGGTGTTGTCTGAGTAGAGGACAACCGTGCTGCCTGTGAATTTATTGGATGTTTACTTGCATCTATTTTCATATCGACACAGGTGGTCAGAGTTTTGTGGGTAATGTCTGCGAAAGTTGGGGGTGTCAAAATGGTTGGATTGGTTAACATTGTAACATCTTATTTTCCTTTAAACAATGTAATGCTAATGTAATGATTAAAAATAATAATAATAATTTCATCAGTGCTTGAACCCTGTGTTTTGAGGCATGCCCTTGTCTCAGCTGACTCACAAACCTTGTTGCCTTCCTTGGTATCATTTATCCCCCATAGTGTCTTGAAGCTTTTCAACCTAATTGTCTTTAGAATAGTTTAGATCGTGCATCTTGTACCATATTTTTATATCTTGAATCTCTTTCATGCTCCTGTTAATAGTGGAGTCGATGTTATCAGTGAGGTTCCCAATAAGTGCCTTTGAAAATGGAGTGTGTGTGTGTGTGTGTGTGTGTGTGTGTGTGTGTCTGTCTGTCTGTCTACTTAATTAGGTCAAGTAAGTTTTTATTGTTGTTGGTTTTTTCTTTTTGAGATTTATTTTAATTCATTGATGTGACCTGCTATTTATTTCCTTATCAGAAGTTAATAATTCTTATTTTGTTAAGTATCTCCAGTGTGAGTGTAGCAGCAGTATTGTGTTTCCCATTCACATAATCCATCATGTTCGACTTTAGACTTTTGAGATATAAGAGCATGAATGAATTAAAATCAAATTTACTTGACCTAATTAAGTAGGACTACTTACACACACATATAAAAATACATAAATCAATAAAATAATAAAATGCGCACATGCGTGTGACTTCTTATTGACTGCTATTTGCGGTTTTGGAGTGACGTGGCAACATGACCAAAATTAAGTCATGGGTTCTGTTACTGTACAAATATTCTATGTAGTGTTCTCATTTCAAATGTGTTTAACTAGTTTCACTGAATGACTCCAAATTGAAATTGTCTAGTCACCATTTATTTTCGCACACATGCATCATAATTATTACACTTTTCAGTTTATACTAATAAATGTTGATCAATGAGCTGCAGCCATAGGGGGAAAAAATACAGCTTTATGATTCCTTTTAAAGCTCTGAATGACAGCAGGTAGCCTGTTTGTAGGGCATGCAACTGTATGCTAAATGTATAAAGTGGCATACTTGGGAAAGTTTCTGCAGTGACCTCTTTCTTCCATTTTTTTTGTGGACCACTGGCACTCTTTGCATTTTTCCTGTCTAAAAAGATTTCCTTCCCTGAATCAGTTGAACTCCATTTGGACACAAAATGGGATTAAATGTACACCACAAACTGAATGGGAAGTCGAGAAACAAATATGGAAACTCAAACAACTAAATGGGAGCTTTGAAAGTATATGTGGATACACGTTTTGCTTACATTTGAATCTGCTGTTTCAGGGTTATTATGACAACCCCAAGATCTGCGCTCTCTACGTGATGAAGGGGACATTAGAAGGTGAGTCCTGAGATTGTTAAACACTTGTTCAGCACTTTACAGTGAAGTGTGTTGACTAAAGCATTTTGACTTTCTGGGACCAGCGAGCTCTCCCTGACTTTTGTTCTACATCTTTTAAGATGTACCAAAGCTTCAACCTCACCCTGGCTTAGAGAAGCCTGAGGACGATGACGACGACGATGATGAGGGTGAAGTAGGCGAGGAAGGTGGGAAGAAAAAGCCCCCAAAAGGTACCCATCACAGGGTCCAGTCAGGCCCCCGAACACCAAACCCATACGCAGCTGACAACAGCAGCCTAATGTTTCCCATCCTCGTTGCGTTTGGGGTGTTCATCCCAACACTGTTCTGCCTCTGCCGGCTGTGAGCTAAAACTATCTACTAACGAGACGGACACGGGACTGTGAAGGAAGGGAGGAGGAGAATGAGGGGGGGAGGGGTGGTAACAGCAGCACAGATAAAACATACACACAGGAGAGGGCTGGACAAGGAAGTACACAAAGAAGACAATAACTTTTGGAAGACCCACTGCAAGACGACGCAGATGCTGTAAGAATTGGGGGGGGGGGGGATGCAGGAAGTGTATGCTGTGCGCTTCTCTGTGAATTTGTTTGCATCCACCTCTGCTGACCCTTTTGAACAGTGTTAGCCATTTCCACACCAGTCCTTCAAAGGCTGGGGAGAAAAAAAAAAAACATTTCGGCATTAAAAGGATGCTCAAGAGTGTTTGGTCCGGGACGGTTTTTGTAAACTAAAAAGCATTGCTTTGTACGGGGCGTAGAAAGAATGCACTCCTGCTCAGCATCTGGCCAGACATGTTACTTTCAAATTGGAAATGGTACTGCTGAGAATTTGATTAAATAGAACTAACTAGAAATCAAACACGGTCACGGTTAATGGAAATGCAGTTGTCATCTGAGAGACAAGTGCAGAGATGGAATATTCGTATCTTTCTGTTCTAGTTGGTCCTTTTTTGTTGACGTGCCATCTTCTACCTGCCATGTTGAAATATCAGAAAGTCCTTTGCAAACCGGTGGGCTCACTTGCTGTCTAATTCGCCTTGCCTTTACGTAAATGTAGGTCGGGTTTCAGAAATGCGTCTGTGTGCAGTGATGAACATCTTTGGTATTGTTCCACCAAATACTAAATCAGGGGCATCAAAAAATGTGCTCATCTGTGATAACAAATTACAAGACCCTATTGGAGTTTGTTTGGTCGGTTTTTTTGTTTGTCTGTTTGTTTGTTTGTTTTTTGGGGGGGGGGGGTCATCCCGAGGATGGATTTATTTTATAAGTCGCACATCTAATCTTTAAAAAAAAAAAAAAAAAAGCAGTTTCCTTCAGTAAAAGACGCCATATTCATATTTGGTGAGAGGCAAAGTTCATGCTGTGAAAAGCTTCATTGAGTCAGTTACATCGCTGTATTTTCTGTGACATCTGCCTTTTTTTTTCTGTTCATTCACTAGTGCGTGTCTTTTTTGTTTCACCAAAGAATGTCATTTTTGTTATTTTATCAGAAAACTTCAAACATGGTGGCCTGTTGTTGTTTTTTTTGTTTTGTTTTTTAAATTTGAATTTTATATCTCTGTCCAAAATGTGTTTTTAAAACAAATGTGAGTAGTTGACTCTGAAGTGTTAAACTATCACAACAGGTCAGGACTTCTTGATATTAGGATTCTAAATGATTACAAATCACCCCCCCTCGATACACTTGCCATGTATTCTCCAAGTCACTCTTTGTATATCGGATGTTTGTCCTCTGAGAGGTGAGAAAGCACAACAATAATATAAGTTTAAAAAAAAATAATAATAATCAACTGTGTACCGGATGTTATGTGTGAACCTTTATTCAATTCTTCTCTTAGCTTTTTCCATTCTGTTGTCGTCAAACGTTTCAGTGTTGCCTGTACATTTTTGAGTAGTTACATTGTGAATTTCCCGTGGGGTCATATTTCGGTCTTTTGAGTTGATCAAATTGGGGCAAAATGAAATCTATGAGCCCCCCCCCTCTCTCACATATCTATGTTGTCGGCGTCCGCTTTGATCTTTTGGACAAAAAATGTTCTTGTTGGCTTTCCACGCAGACTGAAAAGAAGCTTTGTTTCTTGGTTTTGGTGGCGTTGTTGTGAAGTCTCCTGTTAATGTATCTAGTTACTTACCTTAAGTGCTTAGCTCTACTCTGAGGATGATTTTGTAACTTTGCCTGTTTCACTAATGCGTCTTAAGTACTCACCACCCATCCACCCAATCCTCCTCTCCCTTCTCTGACTAGTATTGCTGTTGCCATACGCAGTACTTGAAAAGTGATTAATAATTCAGGCGTCGTGGATGCTTCCTTACTCCTCAGTCCTCCTCATTGTGATTGATGGTGGTTTAAAAATTTGGTGCCAGAAAATATTTAGCCAGTTTATGGTAGTGTTGTGTGGTTTTTTTGTTTCTTTTGAATGTTGTAATATCTTACTCTTATTTCATACAGACTGGTGAGAAATGAAAGAACAAACCAACAGTGTTTCAGTGTGCCTTGGCACTGATTCCAGAAGTTTCCAGATAAGTGTGTCACGAAGGAAACTGACTGGTGTCTTATGCGGGAGCTTTAGCATGTTTGGGTTGTTTTAGTGTGAAGTTTACTCATATTTTCACTTTATTTTTGGTTGGGTTAAGGTAGCCAAACCTGGTGGGGTTTCCTAAGTGGTTAATTGTTAGTATCTTCAGAATTTTGCTGGTGATGCCAAAATGCCTTGACTGAGTCTCAGCATGTTTATTTTTTATTTTTTTAATTGGAAGTGAGACTAGACTTGGACCCTCCTTCAAGTCACTCCCATCGGGTTTGAAGGTTTGTTTGTTTGTTTTTTGTTTGTTTCTTCTTGTAGGACAAAGATGACCATTTGATTGCGTTGACCTTTGCCTTTATGGTGGCACTTAGGCTCGCTTGATGACACGGATATCGAGAATGTGTAGTCCTTCCATCTGTCTGCATTTTCTGC
Source organism: Aulonocara sp. 'chitande type north' Nkhata Bay (assembly GCF_057382095.1). NCBI lineage: Eukaryota > Metazoa > Chordata > Actinopteri > Cichliformes > Cichlidae > Aulonocara > Aulonocara sp. 'chitande type north' Nkhata Bay. Next base: position 4,908,596 of record NC_141355.1, on the reverse strand, counting down.
CACTTATCCAGGTCCCAGGACAGCTCCTTAAGCAGAGATCTCTCTCTCCCCAGCCACCTCCTTTACCTTCAAGTGTTCCTAAGACAGAGAGACACAATCTCTCCAGCGTGTCCGGGGTCTACTCCAGCCTAGTCCCAGTTGGACGTAACCGAAACACCTCATCCAGGAGCGCAGATCAGGTCCAAGTCAGATGCCTGATTGAGCTGAACTGGCTCATTTTTTTGCAGAGATCCAGCAGCTCTGCTGACCTGAATAGCCATCCAGTCTTTAAGGCAGAACCTAGACACCATTCAGAGGAAGCTCATTTCCACCGCTTGTATTTGCTCAGTCTTTCTTTTGGTTGCTATTTAGAGTTCATGGCCATAAGTGATCCACAGGTAAATCGACAGCTTCGCTTTCAAGTTCAGCGCTCTCCTCACTATGACAGAGCACTGGAGCATACACCTGCTCCTTCCTTCTGTCTCACATACAAGACCTGGAGATACTCAACCACCTCCACTTGGGGCAACAACTTGCTCCCAGCTTGGTGTGGACTCTCCACCCTTGTCATGTGCAAGCTTGCGTCCATCGCTCAAAGAAGCCATCAAGAAATTTTTATAGTTCTTTATTATAAATAGTGTACTATTTATAATATAGTGTACAATTTGCATGGTTTTAAAAAAAAAAAGGGGGGGGGGGGGCACACAATGTCCTCTTGGAGCCTTGTTCTCACCCCTTGCAGGGAAAATATAACACCAGCTTCAGGGGGCCAAGTGGACCCAAGCCATCCCATCAAAATGCCTCATAGCACAGCAGAAAATAAGGTCTCCTCGCTGCAGTCGTCAAGTGTGTGACTGATTTTTGTTTTGGGGTTTGTTTTTTCTTTATTTCATTTGTCACCAATCTGTGTAAGCGCCTTTCTTTCCTCTGAAAAGATGCAAGACGTTCATTTAATCCAGCGCCAAAGTCACCATATTCTGCTCCTCTGCAAGTCTACACAGTCGCGTTTGTATATAAGGTACAAGATCACACTTTTTATCGTGTGACGACAATGTTTTTGGTTTTAATTTGGGGTTTTAAGTGAGGGTTTGTTTTTGATCTTGTTTTGTTTCTTATGAAGATGACTTTGTGGCCTTTTCTTCTGGGGAGAAATGGTTATTGGTACAGAGTATAAAAATTCTAACAGGCAGCCAGATGAGCTGTCTGTTAAACAAATGAGATTATCTCTGAATATATGGGATCTTCCATTGCGTTAGGTGTAATTTAAATCTGAGCGGGGCTGACCTGGAGATATTTTATAATACGCTTGGATTTGTTTGAATTTTTTTTTTCCTCAGGATTTGTTTTAGTTTGACTTTTTAAAACGTGATATATTATTGGTGTGACATTTTGCACTGCCTCGTGTATTTTAAAATGTCGTGTGTGTGTGTGTGTGTGTGCGTGTGCGTGTGCATGCGTCTTTGTTGCCTTGAATTGTTAAATACAAATGCGCTTTACCATCATTCGCCTTGAGGTGGCTCTTTTGTTGGCTTATGTCAAAACAGCCTTTTATTTTATTTTTTTTCTTCCTTCTCTGTACAAAAAACTTTTCAGGGCTAGATTTTCATTCCACAGGAAGGACTCTTTTTAGGAGAACAGGACACATGTTAGAAGAATTAAAATGTATATCAAGTCTGTTCTTAACCTCAACTAAAAAAACACAAAAGTTTTGCAGGAAAAGTGTAATAAACATATACCCACAACTTATTTCAAGCAGTGTCCTCACATCCTTCTTTCCAGACCTTTTGTTGTTGGTCTCGTAGTTAACTACCGCAGTGGAATGAAGATCTGCTCTGCTTTTTTTCTTTTCCCACAAGAGAACCAAAGAATTTCAGTCATTCCATCCAAATTGTTCATCAGAGTCCTAACATGGTGCAAAATAATTACCTCTCATCCTTTCTTTCACCTGGGAAACGTGCTAAATCAAGCTAACACGTCATTTCATGTCTTGTCATCGCGTTTATTGAGGCCATGCCAGAATACTCAATCTTGTTTTTGTTTTGTTTTTTTAAAAATCATTGTAAAAGAGTCGTTTGAATTGCTCTGTAATTATTGTAAAATTGTTTTTGTTTTGGCATGTTTTCTTTTAACTTTTTTTTTTTTTTTTTTTTTTTTTTTTTTAAACTAAACGTGAGATCAACTTAAACGGAAACAAATTTGAACAGCAGAAATCAGCCAACTTGCCCATTGCCCAGGCAGCAGCCCATTCAATTTGAACAGCCGGGTCTGCTGCCGTGAATGTGTATGCGTGAGACATGGAGTGTGCAAGTTGTACCTTATACCCACGTGTTTGGTAAATAATTGCTCTTCTGAGGGATGTAAGCAGCAGCAGGTGGACTGAGAAACTGTATACGAGACCCCTGATCTTCTGCCTCAGATATGGCATATATGGGAACTGCTGATAAATGCTGTCCTTTTTAATAAATGTGCTATTTTATCAGAATGTGTTGCTGCTGTTCTTCCACCTCCACCACCCAGGAGTTACCACCTACAATTATTCCAGGTCAGTTAATATTTGAACATAGTGCTCTGGTTAATTGAATTTCTTTTAGGCCGAGTACTTTGGAATTAAAGTGTGTAGTATGCTGGACTTGGTGTAGCGTACAAAAGTCTTGAGCCACCCCTCATTTCTCTTTCTTTTGTTCCGAGGAGCCAGAGTTGTATTTAAGTAGTGTTATCTGCTCATTTTCCCTGCAGTCCTTGTTCCTCCCCCACTTTCAGAGGAACTTATTCTGTTACGTTACCAATCACTTGAGCATAAAAGACTCGTAAGGGATAAACCAGTAATATCTACACATAATAGAGAACTTGGCAAAACAAAAAGTAGTATTTAATCATTTTACTGCTTGTAGCCTGTTGCAGGAACACATCTGTTCCTATTTCTTTAGCTATATTTATGAAAAATTGTAAAGATAACAGTTTGACACACAAACTAGTGTTTTTACTCCAACAAGGAGACTCCCACAGAGCTGTTAGTTGAAAACTTGGTATTTCTCTGCATGGCAAAAGCCTAAACAAATATATCTTCACCAGATGAACAGTTTGCAAAAGTAATTTATGGAATCTAATGAGGTCTTTACTGAAAAATCCATAAAAGATCTGATACTGAGAGATGCATCTGGACAGAAGTGGTCTAAGTGGAAAGAAGTCGTGCTTAATGAAGAGAAACGAGGAGAAAACACTGATCTATGCTAAATGACACGAGCTGGACTGAACAGCAACAGATCTTATGGAGTGATTAATCCAGTATGTACAGAGGTACAACAGTGAGTGTAGACAGCCATCTTTGAGACACAGCGTTGGCGATCTTTCCAAAATTGGTGAAATTATGAACACAAAGTTCAAAAAAGATTTAGATCCAAGTTTGACTGCATGGTTCAGTCATCCACAGCACCTATTTCCCATTTTCTTAACAACATATAAAGAAATGAGGGACCACTGTACCTTTTGTTGATGCATGAATAGCTTCCAACATATTGGCTTGGCTTGGTAATTATTATTGATCTATCACACATTTGTCTGTATCAGGGTATATGTCGTCTGATATGTGCAAATATATTTTTAAGAATTTGTTTTTTAACTGAACTGCAGTAAAGATCAGGTCATCAGATAATTCTTGTTATTACTTTAAAACCAGTACATCATTTGATACCGCCTAAATATCAGCGTTAGCTAAAAATCCAGGACAAGCAAGGCTCTGCCTTAAACCTCTTAACCTTAAAAGTGCCCGTGTCATGTGACGCCTTGCATAAATAACACAATAACATACATTATTCTTTTTTTTTTTTTTTTTAATTACTTCACAAATGGATAATTGTCTCTCAGATGATGGTGGCTACTCACTGCCTGAACCCTTTGGCCAGATTATTGTTATTCAGATTAAGGGTAGCAGCTCTCAAATAGCTTTGAGTGCCTCACCCCCCCACTGGCAAACTGAGTCAGAGGGTGAGATATTGTGTGTGTGTGTGTGTGTGTGTGTGTGTGTGTGTGTGTAATAATAGAAATACTCAAATAGTCTAAAAAGGCTAAAAACTGAACAAGCCTGAAACTGAATACCTCCACAGAGGCTGAAAACACACATGCCACACCACATCAGGAACATCTGGATCTCATTTTATGTCATATTCCTTCAGTTTGGTATATATTTGGCGATAAGATGCAAAATTGTATCTCACAATGGTAAAGAATCGTTCCAGAAAATAACAATTTTGAATCCAGAAACAAAAAAGAATCTCTTCCAAGTCAGGCAAAGCACCACCTCAGGACCGCCTGGGGGTTTTTTTGGGGTGTTTTTAGCTGGGACTCTCATCTCTTATTTTCTGTTTGTCCTTCATAAGTATATATTTTTATTTTGAAATCCTTATTGAATGGCAGCAGCGTCGTGCCATCTTATGCCTTGTGTTCCTTGGTGCCATAAATTTAGGGACAGCAACACAGATAAATAAAGTCAACACTGTCGTCTAAAGAATTTTATTAATAGCTGATTTATTGTGTAGCCAATAAGTTATTTTATGGTCAGTTCAACCACATAAGCAAAGCAAATTTTGAGTAAACAAATGAAACAAATGAAAATCACAAAAAAAAGTGAACGATGATAATCATCGGTTTCTGAGGTAGGATAGAAAAGTGTCACAGGGTCCGAGGGTCTAACCATACGTCCTCACAAATGAACAGAATAATCACAGCTCAGTTCAGCATGGTCGCAGCACATGTGCAAGCCCTTTGTTTGTCCAGGTGTTGTTTTTTTCTTCTTTTCCCACCAACTGTGAAAACTTCTTTAAATAGAAGCACGAGGCAGATTCATGCGTAGCTAAAGGAGGACAGCTGCTGAACAAAGCAGACTGAGGAGGCCACGCGGTTTGCTGCTGGACCGAGTCTCATAACCACAAAATTACACAAACTTACAGTATGTCATATTTACAATGTACATATTTACATATATAGAGAGAGAAATAGATAGTTTACATAAGCTTTAGCCTATAAATTAATCATTTTGACATTTGAAGTGCATCCTTTTGTGTTCAGCTGGTAATGGCAATAGACTGATGAATGCTGCCATGCAAAAACAGTCAGGTCCAACTGTTAACCTGATCCAAAATAAAGAGCCATGAAAGGTGTGTGCGTAAAGTCAACACCACCAGCTCTACATGACACCTCAGTTCCACCCTGACTGCAACCCAGGACCAAGCCCAGATCCAGAGGACGACTCCCCAACATGTTGTCCTGCGGATCCTTTACGAAGGGGTTTTCACCCGGCGGATCTCCACCGGACAAAAACGCCACCCGCCAGATGTTTGTCAAGCTGGGGCCCTGCCTTCGACCACCTATGACCTCCTGTGCGCTGTGGAAAAGGAACAGCAGGTCCACTCTCAATTCCACGGTGTGACCCCGTGACCCCAGAGTGTACCTAAAGGTGGCAAGAGACAGTGTCACAATCAGGCCAGCCATTCCCAGAGCCCATCAGTCAAATGATATTACTGGGTCTTGAATAAGAGTGTGTGTAAAAACACCAAAAGTACATTTCTTGAGTTTTGAGCCTGTACCTTGTAGGAAGCTTGTGCTTCGCCATGGATGGAAGCACAGGGCGGATGTCCAGATGTTGCGGGTTGGAAAGCTGAAGGTGAAGCTCGGCTCTTGTAACCGTTAATGACAAGATCTCCCTGGTGAGGACAAACTCCACACCCGTATCTGGTGAGGCGGAGAAGAGGCAATTAACAGTCTGCCAGAGTCACAGTACAGCATTTCATGTCACAGAGAAGCACATTCACTCATGTCAGGCTCTGCCGCAGAGGTGATGTTTTCACTCCTAATGCCTTGTTAATGAGTCAGCAGGATGTCTCAACAATTCTTGAAGGGAACATTAAGCCAGCTAAGACTCATTTGTGTGCAGATAACACAGTCCTCCCTGCAGCTGCATTATTCAAGTCATTATCCACCCCCAAACTGCCTTTCTGTCTTCACTTCACCTCTGCTGAAAAATGATATTTTTAAAGGGAAAAGCCAGAATGCATACTCTGTGTGTGGCTGCTTCGTGTTATTCATGTTTCTTTTGCTTAATTTTCTGCTAAATTAGGTACCAATTCATCCCTGTAATTTATTCACTTAGTTCATCGCTCATTAGACCCATTCAGAATGGTTTACTGAACAAAGTTTCTCTTCTCTCCTGATTAATTTGCAGCACAACTTTTTTTAAACTCTGGAATTATTAAGATTCTTAATATAGCAGGTAAGCTCAAGAAATATGAGAAGAAGCTGTGTGGAGGCCAGCTGATGCTTACAGATGTGAAGAGTCCGTTCCCGTGGTTACCACACAGCTAGTTTTATGTATTGAACTGAACTCTGTTTTGGAGGATTAACCACAGGGATTATCTTCGATCTTCGATTTTAGTTGGGTTTTTTGTTTGTTTGGGGGATTATTTAGAAATACTCCCTCCCATCAGGATCAATCCCGCTCAGCACATCTGACCTCCACAGGACGAGCATGAAGTTAAAGTGAAAAGTTAAAGTTTCTTTTGCCTGGGTGTATTCTCTCTTTCTTTCTTTTTTTTCTTACCTCCTCTCATGCGACCTTGAATCCCTTTCAGCCTCCTGCAGTTTTCTCCTTCTTGACAGCAGCGGTAGACGCGCCGGACGAAGCCGAACAGAGGTTTTCCTGGAAAAACCAACCCACGTGAAGCTCTCGCGGAAAAGTGCCGCATGCTGATCTCCAAACGCGTCCCGCTATCCACGCGAGCTTCTTGCGTGTTCTCCAGCCAAGGTGCTTCCAGTTCCGCGCACCGGTCCGTGCGTAAAGTCGCTTCGTGTGGCTCCCGTGACAAACGCTCCGATGTGCCCACCGCGCGCCCGAACACTCCACAGCAGCTCAGCATCATTAAAATGAAAAGTGATGTAATCCGCGTGCAGTTTGAAGAGGCCATGGTGAAATCCCGAATTCCGCCCAGTGCTTTTCCAGCGACGAGGAGCGGCCACTTCTTCTCTGATGCCAGCTCTCCAAAGCCTTGCGGCCAGTTTGAACCCCTCGCTATTATACCCCACTGACAATGGGGGGACAACACACCACTTAGAATTTGAATCCTGGCCCTCCTCACAGTCCCTGCCCCTCCTTTTGTGCCTTGCCCACCCATTTGACCCCCGCTGCCTTTTATTGAATGCGCCTGCATAATTAGGCGCCCCCAGAGCGCCGAGCAAGCCCATTCACATTCAGCTACTTAGCTAATTGCCCTAATTACTCCATAGCTGGATGGTCGAGAACGACCTTACTCGGAACACGTATAGGGGAGGATATTCTGAGAGAGCAAAAGTATGAACATCTTACAGGCATGCGTTTGGCATTTCAGACCGCTTTGCACACACCTGTTCATGGTCGTTTGAACGGAGGCATTAAGCAAGAGGCAGAAAACAATAGGCTCCACACTGAAGTCATAAGAAGGTCAGGCAACCCCAGCTGTTTTCAACAAGTTATGAGAAAAGTAACTCATAAGAGGCCAACTCAGAGCGGATCACATTTTATTTTAAAACACACAGAAGTTCATCACAGCAAACCTCTTCTCAGACAACCTTCGAATACACACATTTTGTGTAAATGGCAGCAATAAAGACAAATCACAGTCCTAATAGCCAAATATTTAAATAACACTTTTTGATTGCTGACATAGAGTTGATTATAAAATGCTTTAGAACTTCTAGACAAATAAGCCAATACAGGAGCAGCGAACAAGCACGTTTTTCTTCTCAAATGTGGGAGAGGATAACGATTCTGGCTTCAGTCTAAATGCATGAGTGAAAGCAACAGAAACATCTGCTGCAGACAGTTACTTTATTTTTTTATTTTTGTCTAAATGTAACAAATAAAATTAGACTCATACAAGCATGGAAGTAAACATAACCTACTTTAACTAAGCTTTAACAAGCATCCACTGTCATAGCAAATTTATAGTTACAATATAAATTTAAAAAAACAGTTCTGCTGTGAATATGAGATCCACTAGGGTTTTACAGCACAGTGCCACAGTGTACGGTAATGTACAGCATGGGAACAAGTAAACCACAGCTGGAGGGCAGCAAAGAAGATGTAATCCTGTTGTAAAATTTCCTACAGCAGAGCTTTTTTTTCCATTTTATTTTTTTAATGTTACTTACAGGGCAGTTCTTCTCCCAGTGAAATACATTTCCTCCTGAACGGGCGACCCGACGCTGCCCTGTCAGAGCAGGTTAACCCCGTGTTTCAGCAGTCTGTGCCGGGCCTTGCTGGGTAGCGAGAAAGCGCTGTCCTGGTGGTTCGGGATGCCCGAGTTCCTCAGCGAGCCTCCGTTCTGCTGGAAGTAAGTCTCCTGGGCCACGCTGCGGGTGCCATACACAGCTGTGCTGGCATTCCTGCCGACATAATGTCACGCAGATTTAAATTTCAAGCCCGCTGTGCAACAAACAAACACACTAGAGAAGGCAAACAGTGTGGGAGGTTTTTACCAGTAAACATCAGCTGTCAGAGCGAGATCCACGCTAGTTAAGGGAAGGTTTAGGTTCAGAGGGATGAACGTGATAAACTGTCAAATAATCCCCCCTCCCTTCTAACCTTTACTTGAGTAGAAGAAGAAGAAGAAATCCCCCTGCCCCCTCCACCCTCTCACACCAAAAGCTACTGCATCATTGCCATGCTGACCTGATAATAGCCTCCTGCAGAGTCTCAGTGTTACAGAAATGCGAGTGAAGAAGTGATGTGGCTCTGACAAAGGGTTGATCCCAGGCTCCCCCTGACCGGCCAGACAGGTTGGCTGCAGAGACACACAATAACAGAGGCACATTAACCTGGACAGGCATGCCTGCAGCTCAAAAGAATGCTGATCACAGTCCTTGAAATTAGCAGTTAGCTCATGCAAAGACAATCTACCAACCCTCCCCCCTCCTAGCCCCACTGCCCTGGGTAGAGATGCAGGGACTTATACTCACTTCAGCAGAAAAGTGAAAGTTGGAAAACTGGAAGAGACAGAATGTTTGGGAATATCAGATATGAAAAAAAGCTGAAAAGACAAGCGCAGGGAGTGCCGAATATTTAATGCAGGGAGACAGCTGATTAGATATTTAAGGGGCAGTTATTACTTGTGAGCGTGCTCTGAATGCAGTCGAAATGGGCAAAGGTGTAGGGCCCTGGACCTCCCGGGGCACCCGGAGAGATGGTCCTCAGATGGGCCTCCAGTCCATTGAGTGAAGCCAGGCTGCTGTGATACTGGAGACAGATCGACAATGCCACGTATCAGCATGACAAAGGCAAAAACAACGCACTCATTTGCTTGAATTTAAATTGAGCTGCAGTTTGCAGAGGAAAGACAAAACACAGCCCTCACCACTTCCTCCATAGAAGTGGCGTCACTCATGAAGTGAGGCTCCACCAGCAGAGCCAGCACCAAGCCCTTCACTCTGTGCATGTACAACGTCATGGGGATCAGCGCATTCTCCTCTGAGGCGTCAGAGAGACGATGAGGAGGAGGAAGAAGAGGAGGAGGATCGCTCTTCCCTGCCTTGTGGCCTGAAACACTCCCACGGGAGACTCTGCTGTCTTCCTCCACCACATTATCATCGTGCGGCTGCTCATTTCCAGACTCGACCGCTTGAAACTCAAACACACCCCCAAAAGCTCCCTCCACTTCTCCTCCATTTAGATGGGAGTCTTCTTCAAACACGGAGCCGTCTCCTTCACTGCGAATCTGGCTGCGACCACCTGTGCTGTCGCGGGAGCGGCTCTCTTCCGCCTCATCTTCAACAGTGTTTTCTCCATTTGAGAGAAACCTGAGCGACTGTGGAGATGGGTTGAGGGAATTGGCAGCGCTGTGGGACGAAGCCGGGCTGAACACATCGGAGTCTGACAAACGAGGGCTGAGGGACGCCTTCTGAGGAGGTTTGGATAAACTTGGATTTGACACCTGTGACTCAGTAGAAGGAGTGTCGGATAAAGTCCTTGACAGGCGGGTCTTCTTTGAGGGACCATCTCTTTGTGGCGTGGTAGGACAGCTGGAAGGTTTTAGAATGTCAGAACTGTGTAACAAAGGGATTCAAGCAGCTTGTTTAAATAAGCTTCACTGAATATCATCTGTAAAATAAATAAGGAGAAACCACCTGAAACCTTTGTCGACAGGAGCGGACTGCAGGTCCTGGAGTTCAGGCGCGGTCAGGAACACAGTTGTGGAGCTGACAGTACCGCTAAATGAGCTTGATGCACTTGTTCCATTAGGCCGCTGAGCCTACACAAAAAAACAAAAATATTATTATTATTTGTTGCTGCCTGTTATACAGCAGCAACACTTAAATGCAACAACCAGGAGCAGCAGCACTCCTTACTTCGGTGTCTTTCTGCACAATGACAATAAAGGCTCTCTGAGCACCTCTGAGAGTGAGAGCTGCATCATCAGCCCACTTTAATTATCCACCAGCCCACATCCTCCCAGGGAATCTAACAGGTTTGCTAGCTTGTGAGAACACCTGGCACCACACTGCAATTCTGCCTGCGTCTTTGCATTAGCTGCTTATAGCTGAGCTACCCCGGGGTCACAGCAGCAGCATACAGGATGAATCACTGCGTGTGCTGAGATTAGTTGTCATGGTTTACTCCAGTTTTTCTGTTTTCTGTCATTTATAGGTTTTATTCTTTATTCTTCAACACAGCCTGAACTGTCTTAGACGAGCTTTCTTATACTTTTCTTTAAATAGTCTTCAGGAATAGCTCACCAGGCTTCTTCACGGACAAAACACTGCTTCAATAATGTTGATGTCCAGTCTCTGGAGTGGTCAGTCCATGACTGATGGTGTTCCACTGTGTCTTTTTTACCCAGGTTTAGGGCACTGGCTGTGTGTTTGGGATCATCATCATGCTGAAAAATGAAGCTGCTTCCAATAAAACACTTTTTGGCACAGTGGATGAAAATGATGGAACTCTACTGGGTTCATAACTCCATTAATTTTGACAAGATCTCAAAAACGACTGGTGGGAATGCAGTTCCAAACCATGACAGAGCCTCCGCTGTGTTTTATAGATGGTCACAGACACTCGGAGTGTCTTTGAAACAAAACTTTTACATTTGGAGATTTGGATTCATCACTCCATAAAACCTTTCTCCCCGTTTCCCTTCATTATTATTGGATTTTTCTCCCCTATTTCTTAAGTACATTGCTTTCAGATTCTATTAATCTGTTATAGATTAATAGGACACACTGCACACCATGTTGAGATACACCAAGTTTTCATCAGGCTGAAAATATGCCAACACTTAATATTCATTCATTTTTACAATGCATACAAGCTGCTGTTTCAAACTTAAACAATTTCTTGATTGTTTATAGCCCGTCCACGAGTGACGTTCTGCACTTTAACAGCAGGCCAAAGTTATGCTGTATTTTTTGTTACATTTTAGACATTATTAAAGATTGCCTGCGTCTTAGAGAAACAAATATATAGAGTCAGTGGAGACGTGGAAATATTATGCGTTTATAGACCTATCACATCAAAGAGAGTGACCCTGGATGAAGAATAAGTTATTCTCTGACTTCTAAAGTATGGCTTTTGCAGCTTGCTCAAATAAAGAAATTTGTCACAAAACACTAACTGCACAGTGCATCAATCAAGCATGGTGTCCTCACAGCGGAGGGACCTGCGAAGTACCCTTGAGCTTCCATCCCCTAATTATGTGTATGCGTGTGAATGGGGGAGGGGGCTGGTGCGTCTCGTCTTTTCAGGCTGCTTTACTTACGTTAACTTTTCATTATATCTACGATTGTACTACTGCTGATCTGAAGAAAAAAGAAAAAAAAAGTTGAGGAAACCTCTGGACAGATGTTGAAGTCCTACCTTGGTGTATGTTTCACTCTCGTGAATCATGACCTTCATTGTGAGCCCTGGAGACATCTGTGTGCTGACAACTCTTTGAAGCAGATCACAAAAAAATACATTAAAAAAAATTTCTGATTTCAGAAGCTGACATTTAAAAGAAGAAGTCGTGGCCGTTCTCTTCAAACGCCAGCTCACCTTCCTCTGAACAGAATACATCCAGCTAACACTAGAGGGCAGCGCTGACAGGCCTGAAGAATGAGGGCCGCTTTGAGCAGGAGAAGAGGGTCAACCTGAGGAAATGAATCCGATGAAATGTTACCTGCAGCTCATGCAGAAATAAACAATAAAAAAAATGATTTTGCTTTTATATTATCATCTACTGAGCAAATCTCCAGCGTGTGCCCACTGTATTGTTTACATGTATCCTGCAGGCACACTAAATAAGCAGAAATGAACCGCTGATGGTTTGTCGAGCCATGCTGAGGTCTTACTCAACACCACAAGATGTTGTTATATATTCTGCCTTCTGAGTGGCGGCAGGCTAAAAGCAGAACCCCACGTGTGACCTTTAGTACTTACGTTAGTCGAGTCGATGGTCTTCAAGCAGCTGAAGATGTGACTAAGCTCTGAGGATCCTGACTGCAGGTGAGAGAGGTACCTCGCCCACTGGGCTGCCAGGGTTTCCTGACTGTTGAGCTGCCAAGCAAAGGTCAAACTCGATGACAATGAGCATTTGGGGATTTTATTCAGACAGGTGGCAAATTAAAGGAAATTCAAACATAAAGGTGGCAGACCACTGTTTAACGGCACGGCCCGAAATGTCTCACATGGGCCGAGATTGCTCGCCTGCCACAGCGTGTGATTCACCTTGTTGTCATAGTCAGTGCTACGGATGAAGCACAGGGAGGCTCCTCAGAGAAGAGACCAGACATGAAGTTTGCACTGACCCTTCACACTAAGTCCACCCAAAACCATTTCAATAAAAAGCCCCACAGTGTTGCTGAAAGCCACACACATAAAGGTTTTTTTGCCCCTTTAACTTGTCACTGGTTGTGCTGTCAGACATCTTGATCTTTTTGTGACGGCTGATGTAAATGTTTCTTAAACCTACGTAGAACAAAGCAGAAGTATTTGTGCAGCTGCACCTGATAGCTCTGGCGGACAGGGCCGTTGTAGAAACAGAAGAGGTCTATCAGCTGGTCCAGGAACTCAGACACGCTGACAGTAGGGACATCCACCGAGCAGCCCAGCGCCTGGGGGAGAAAAGAAAACACATCCCCAGAATAACCATTAGGGAAGCCTGAAATATCACAAGAGGTTGCTGCTGGACCACCAGTAGAGCCCCACTCACCCAGAAGAAGTCGTCTTTCATGCGGATGGCGAACTTGTTGCGCCGCAGCCTGAGCGTGCGCGCTGGAGAGGAGGAGAGCTCGGAGACGCAGCGGCCCACGCCGGCGAGCTGCCCACACAGCAGCTCCTGTTTGTCTAGTGGGGTCTGACAGAGACATGTGATGCTTTCACAGACTTCTCTGAAATCAAGCTAAGAACATACGCACACAAATACAAGTGCTGGGAGATTGTTATCATCTTCGACACACTCCCTAACACACACACACACACTAGACGTGCAGCTTGCAGCACTTTGTGTCAGCCAGACCTCTTCAGGGTAGAAGTAGCAGATTCCGTCTCTTGTAGGATCAGCCTCTCCTCTGACCTTGGATCCATCATATAGGAAGAAATAGTTACACCTGCAGAAGTAAACACACACGAGTGGCTAAATGTGTCATTTAAGAAATAAAGAAGCAAGAAAAGACACATTTCAACCACGCAGTAGTAATACTGTGCTGGAAGCAAGCATCTAATTAACTTTGTGCATAAAGATATGTGTTTGGTTTGCTATAATAATGTAGTAGCTCACTATCAGCTAAGTAGCAAAGCCGTGTATGTTTATGGTCCATCCTGCATGCTGTAGCTGGTGTCTGTAGTAAAGGTGGCTCTCAGCGGATCTTACATTCTTGAATCTGGCTGCAGAAGCTCAGCCATGACCGACGCGAAGCCCCCAGGAGCCCCTCAGTATCTTGTATCCATCCGCCCGAGCAGGCTGCAGATGCACTCTGACACACACACACAACTACTAAAACACAAAAAGTGGAACTGATGTTTTATCCGCGAATTCTGATCTTAGTAATCGCCTGTCACGCCGCAGACGGTCCGCTGTTTGCCGCAGATCACTCAAAACACGGCCACGGAGCGTGTTTTCACGCCATGTTTACGTTTCGCTCGCCGTAAGTTTTAATTACTTCCACACAGAGAAAATATCGCCACTTGAGGAATGCAGGGCAGTCACACGCAGTGGAAATCATGTGAAAGGACGGCGAGCTCACAGGGACAAACTAGTGCGCCATTACGCTGCACATTACTAGAAAGGTGAAGACGAGAGTGTGTGAGGATTACTCACTGCTGGTTGGCGGATTGCCTCTTAGTGTCACATTGATTATGATCCCAGTGTCGGTGCTTTTACGTGAAATTGTTGTGAAAAGTGTCACTTTCTTCTTATTTTGTTTGTTTGTTTTGTAAAACCATCATGGCGTTTTCAGACAACGTGCTTCTTAGACATCTTTGAATGTATGAATCCTGCACAGTCAAATGTGTCTATTTTAAGCCATTTTTATTGGTAATGAACAGGATTTATGAAGGGCTAAAATCAAGTAATGATCAGCATTGCAAGCCTGGTTGCTCCTACTCCATATTTACAGTCTGTCCAGTTCTTTTTTGACACTTAAAACATCTTTATAGAAATGTGATATTTGTTTCCATGTTGGCCAGATCTCTCTTTAAAGAGACATTTTTTTAGTCTCAGTAAATAGTCCCTTTACCAAAACTTGATTGCAGCTTCTACTTTGTGACAGGGCCGTTCTTTCTGCCTCGGAATGACTTGATATCATTCATGAGAGTTATGTTTGAGGTGTTTTTGACAGATTATAGCCCAAGAAGTCATTTACAACTGTTTAAATTACTCTTTGATTTATGTGGAAACGGATGCTTTAGGTAGAACTTTTAAAAAAGACGAAGAAATCACATCCACACAAAACTAATGTTCTGTTTTTATTGTATTTTATTTTTAAATTAAACCGGTGGCACATTACATGGACCGTTTCTGTGTATTGCTCCATAAGACTTCGACAACAACCGATCATAAGCCTGGAAACGTGAGATGCCCGCGTGCTCTTCATCCTGGGAAAGGCAGTGCCAGAGGCTTTTGGCAGGAAAGGTGACCTCCAGCAGCTCCACTCTCGCGCACGGTGTTAAAGGTCGAGCGTGGATTTAAAACTGCGCAATAAGAACGCATTTGTAACGAGCCCCTCTCAGCATCACGCGTGTTTCCACTGGGACTGGATCGGAAAATTTTGAAACGCTCTACATCTTACAGCCGCTTTGACTTCACATTTTCCTCCGCAGAGCCATCGCACATCCGTTTCTCTGCTCTTGATTAATGATGGCTACCATTCGTGGGCCGTGAACGCGCACCGCTAGCCAGCCCATGGCTGCAGGAAAGCGCGATGACACTGGACTCAGCTGCTTATCAGGTGACAGAGGGAGACGTTTAAGCATGCAGCTGTTCAAAAGGAGGGACCCGAGTTTAATATTTTTGGCGAGGAAGCGCTGTTTTCACTCTCAGTCCAGCCCAGACATTTTGATTTAGTGTCCAAGCCTCCTGAGGACGTGCAGCTGCTGGGCAATGTCCACGCCTAACGGCGAACTCTGGACCCACAAACAGGCGCGCAGTGCACTGTGGGAGTCCAAGGACACACCTGTCTCTGTATAAAAGTCTTCACAACCCATTCTCCGGCACACCGGACTCAACAGCGATGATATGAAGTAGTAATAGTTACACTAAGCAGACACACTTTTACCAAAATTAATATTTAATCAACATAATGATTAACAGTTGACTTTTTTGGAGTCTTCTCTCACCCCCATTCTCTGCGACCTGCTGGAGCAGGGGGGCTAGGACTAGGAGGAGGAGTTGGCCGTCCGACTGCGGTCTGGAGTGTGGAGCCTTCCTGCTGCTGCGGAGTCGGGGCGGTCTGCCTCCCCCCACCGCAGGGAAAAGGGAAACACCACCTGGGTCTGGGTGCAGTTCCCCCCTCCAGGGGCGGGGGCACCTAGACCCGGTTTGTAGAGTACGCTTGGGGAGTGTGATCGTGTGTACAGCGTCTCTTTATGTCTGTCTCCACGTTGGTTGAGTGTGGAGTAAGTGCATATGAGAGCATGAGGGTGGGAATGGATGTTTGTATCTGTGTGTGCCTGTATGTCTGTGTCTATATGTCAGGTTGGGTGTCAGGCGCCACCTCTCTGGGGACATCTCAGGCCCTCCAAGGTTTGGAGGCCTATCTCCCCCTACCACCACTTCCCCTGCCAGTGGCGGACCCCCTCAGACATCGGTGCGTTGGTGGTTCTTTGTGTCCGGGGATGGGCGTCCAGGTACACACCGGCTCACTCCTTGGCGGCCGCTTATCGGGGCCTGGAGCCTGGGGCTCGCTCGGGCCACTTCGGAGGTGGGGTGCCCCCGGCCTCTCGGCCTGGGGCTCGGTTACTCAGGCGCAGCTGGCTGCCGGCGGAGCTCACGGGCGCGTCACTGCAACTCCCCCTGGCTTCTGCTCCGCGGCTGCTGAGTGAGCCCTCATCTGGGACTCTCCTCAGCTCTTTCTGGGACAGTGGCGCGGCTGCCCCTCTGTTGGTCTTCCTTGGTCTCTTGTGTTCTGGGGGCCTCTGGATGTCTGGAGTTTTGATCTCCTCCACACCTGCTTCATGCCCTGGAGGACGGGGCTGTGGCCCCCCCACACCCTCTAGCAGATTATTACATGAAGGAACCTTTTAAAAAAACAAGCGCGTCCATGCTCACAGGTGTACACACGGGTGATCACACCCACAAACTACACCCTTTTTGGCTCCTACCTCAAAGCACACTGTGTTCTGTTGATCTTATGTGCTGCACAATAATGTTTAACATTTAGTATTTACTGTCATATTCCCATATATCATTGTGATGTTGTTTATTCTATTACTCTTGTTCTCTTCTGCTTGCTTTCTTTTTTCTTTCTCAGCAGGTGATCCAGGTGATCGATATATGCATTTTTTTTTTCTTTAAAAAAAAAAACAAAAAAAAAAACAGTTGACTTTTTTCTACTCTGAACCTCATGATTTTTACATCACTCTTTGGAGATAAATGTCAGAGAGTTAGAGCTGTTCATAGACAACGAGCAGACAACGATTCTTATAAACTGCGAAGTTTATGCGTTTGAAAATCACGTGACCCAGCGGCCTGTTTATTAGGAGGCCTCCAGCAGTGACAGAACAGTTAGCACCAATTTTCTGCGTGCTGGTGATTAAAAACAAAGAGTCAGCTTTGCTGTAGAAGGTTTCCAACTGAGCAAAGTGACTCAGATGTATCTGCATGGCAGCCATGATAAGAGCTGGTGAAATTCCTTGGATGCTAAAGATGCTCAGATGCTTCCTATCCTTTAGCAGAGGATAGGCTGGAGCGTCCTGTATTAAAAAACCAACATGACTGAGAAATGACGCAAGTCATCACATAATCTCCCGCGCTGAGCTTCGTTTAGGCAACCGCAAGAAAATGATGAACTGTTACAAATCTGTCATGTCATGAAGATGTCTCCTTGTGTGAGACACTGTGTGGTTTAATGAAGTATCTCTATAAATAACCACAACTGGCCGGAATAAAATCATCAAAACAGAACGAGGGTTCTGGTGGAACACCGACTGCATTAGCTGCATCTGCTTAGCAACGGCATCCATTAATGTGACTTCAGAGAAAGGTTAATAAAAGTGGATCAGCAAGAACTCTCTGTCACATCTTTCCTGGACCTCAGGATGTTTTCCAAGGAGCTTGAGAATTTCAATTTAAAATTTTAAGCATAAGATTTGGACCAGTTGTCACAAATACATATAAAAGGCCCTAAAAGTCTCTTCTGACATTAAAGCCATCTGTTGTTGCATTCGTTCATTTAAACCTGCTGAGGTAGAGTACAGTGAACATGGTGCTCTCACAGGCTCCACTTACATGCTACTGTGAACCCTCAAGCAGCCATGCTGCCTTCCATCAGTGCGCTTTAAACACTCTCGTGGTCTGAGAATCGGTGTACGGCAGCATCAGCACCGTTGCATAAGTTGTGTGATGCAATATTGCAAAAAAAAAGGGTAGTGACATGTATCATTACAACCCTGACCAGCATGTAAGAGATTATGCTGCCTACAGCTGCAGCCAACTACAACCTAAACACACCTCTGTGAGCGTGCCGGGGTAAAAGGCAACATGTCATTTCAACAAATTCTTGTTTTTCCACATAAAAGGATAGAAGTACTTTTGTTTTTTCCTTGCAATCACATCAGCTGCTTGTCAAGTAATAAGATTTCTTTCTCCAGCTTCCTCATTTTAAGTGCTCTGTAAGCCATCTCTTGGTCCCGGTTCTCAATCTCCTTCTTGAGGTAGGAGCAGTAGAGAGACCTGAGGTTTTCTGTCTGCTTCTGTGAATCAGATTACACAAAACATGCGCTCTTGTTGCATTCGTTTCTTCTCATTAGCACAGGACAGCTGTGACAAATGGACCTCACCTCTCCGCTTCTGCCACCAGCTGTAGCCCCGGCCGCGTTAGCGCCCTCCTGCAAGCTGCTGCCGTGAACGTCCTGTTAAAAAGAGCAATCCAGTCTTCACGCCAAGTACTCACAGGCAAAAGCTCCAGGAGATGCACGCGCAGCAGTACTCACCCCTTCAAACTGAGTGTCACTAATGTCCGTCTCGTCGCTGCTGAGGCTCTCTGGTTCAGTCTTTGTTATGGGCAGCAGCAGGACAGGGTGGCCCGACACTGCAGCAGCGAAGAAACATTTAAATAAGCCAATGTGGAAACTTTTGCAGGGATGCTCGTGAATTTCACCTACCGCTCATGAAAGAGCTGTCAGACACAGCTGCTGGGTCAATACAGGCGCCTCCAGGGAGAACCTCCACCCTCAGCCCATTGTCTTTGTGATGCAGCACGTCATCCTCACCCGAATTCAGAGACGGGGTCGCCGAGCCGCCCTCGTTTCTCATCATTGCAACCCTTTTCCTTTTTGCTGCACAGGGACAGATTTGACAGATACGTAACACACCTGGACTTTACCGACTCTGAGCCAGTGCAGGAAGAGAAACACTGAATGTTATACAGCTCCGTCATGCTAGTGCATGTATGTGCATAAAGCATTTTAATGATGCGGAGAGTTCATAAGCTCAAAGATCATAAACTCATTCATTTAGACTTAATGATTTGCAGAAAACCACAAAGAAAAACCTCTTTTACGAAGCAACTGCTGACTCGCTGAGATCAAAACTAAGACAAAGTGCTTGCACCTGTTTGCACAATGTTCTTGTGTTTGACTTTTACTTGCTGCCATGTCCTTTTGTAGCCACTGTCTGAGACCCTGTGAAGCAGGAAAAATAAAGATGATGTGTCAGTAGGGTCTATATTCAATAATTTGAATATAGGTCAATCACACTCACACGAGTGAATAAATGTCCTTACGCATTTATTTTATCAGCAATTCTCTGCCAGGCTTCCTCTCTGAGTTTAGAGGCACTGGTGGTGTTGGATTTAGCTGTTAGTATCTCTCTCTCCTCTTCATACAACTTCAGAATGAGCTCCTGCTCTTTGGAGCTGAAAAAATGCGCCCTCTCCTGTTTCCTCATTATCTGAAAATCTGTTTTAAAATAACACAGAAATATAAATGTACTATAAATGTGCACGAATGAGAGTCAAAAACCACGTGATGATTGTTGTTGGTTTTGATTGTTTTTTGGGGGTTTTGTTACAGTTTGTGTGATCTTGCACAAAGTCTCCTCACCTCCGTCTGCGTTCATGGATTTCGATCCGGGTTTCTGCGTGCGACTGATCTTCCCTTTGTGGAGGAGCGGGGACGCGCAGTTATCCGAGATGTTTCAATGCTAGATTTAGTAATCAAATCGTAACCCGCGGTCGCGAGACGGAGTAAAGCCGAGCTTGATCGATGCCACGGTTAGTTACGGCACGAGTCCCATCATCAGTTAGCCTCGAAAAAACCAGAAGCGGGCAAAGGTAAACGGTGTCATTGAGCTGTCTATCAGCGAGCTTTGTTAACCCTGGATTTTCTAATTCGGCTTAAAGCGCGTTCACGTGAAAGAGGTGGAGTCTGTAACAAAGAGCGAGTCACGTGCGCGAATCATCACATCATCACTGATAACGTTAATGGTTGTTGGGTCGGGACAAGCTTACGGAGCTGGTTTATAGACACTGGTGAACTGTGGAAAACGTAGGAGTCATGTCGGGTTTGGGGGGGTAGCCACAGACTGAACGGGCACAAGCCTGACCCAGATTTTACTGAGTGAGACAAAGAAAAGGGTTTTTTCTTTTATGTGTAACAGAGGAAGACAGGTGTGAACAATACACAAGAGCTGCTTCAGCGCTGGAGTTGCAGGCACTCCCTCAGCAAGACATCAAAGCTTTTACTGGGGAAAGAACACTCGTTACTGCCAGCTCCTCTATTAGGACTTCTCAGTGTCTGCTATGAACAGGGTCTATTAAGATTTTGTGTATGATCTAAAAGAAAAAACAAACGATATTAAACAATGATGGCTGCATAGTGTAGTGATTCACGTGACCGTGACCATGAAATCAACATGCTCTGCTACCTGTCGTGACTAAGGCAGCCGATGAGAGTAGCTTTATATTGAAGAATGATAATTATTTACAAACTGTAACTCCTGTGCTTTGTGAGTATGCTTTTTCAATAAAACTGCTGTTAGTAATTAGAAATTGGATCCAAACCTCTCACAAAAAAGGTTAAAATCTGGCCAGAACAGGCCGTCTCTGTGACAGGACTGTTTCATGGATACCGACTGGTCACTGTTTGAGAGCAAGAATGTAGAGGAACATACTGAGACTGGGCTGTTCTATTTCACTTTTTGCACTGGCAACATTATTGTCACAAAATACCGCCAGCTTTTCCCCAGCCAGGATGAGTGACGTGCGGCTCCTCCTCAGAGTCTGTAACAGCACCTACAGGCCAAAGGACAAGGTGCAGTATTCCAGTGCCAGAGCAAACCCAAAGCAGGGCATTGGAACTGCCAAGGACATGTACAGGGTAAACAAACAACAGCCCAACTGGGTAATTCTACTTATTTTCTAACTGGAAATAAAATGGGTCAAACTGCATGGATACATACAAGAAACATGAAGTGAGGTAATAGAAGTTACTTTATTTATGTTAAGTCAGACATTTTGTATAATGGTCCAGAACAAAGGAGCTATTGGTTCAGGTGCCCTGTGTTAAGAGCACAGAGGTAAAACGATTAAAGAGGAAAGAGTAAACTGTGAATAGGAGTGTGGTCCAATAACAACTGCTTAACAAGGACTGATCCCATCTGTGACATCTGGAGGTTTGTTTTTTACTCATGTCCCTCATAGCCATCAGGAAGAGGATTCACATGTGGGTTGTGGAAAAGACTTTTGTTGCCATCACCCCAGGGGAAACGCTAATGGGAGAGGAAGCATAAGAAAAACATAATTAAGTCAAAAATAATGTTGTTGTTTTTTTAAAGGCAGCACTTAAAATTACAAGTCTCATGAAGTCAGACCTTGCTGCGAATGCGGAGATGGGTGTAGGGGACAAACTCTGGTTGCTCATGGCTGTGGTGCTGCTCCTTCAAGAATGTGTTCAACATGCAAACTCCAACACCTGGAAGGGCAACCACGAAGGTGAGGATCTTCCAGGTCTTCCCTGGGGATAAGAAATCAGAATTATTTAACTAACAAGTAACAATAGAAAGAAGAGCGAAAGAGAAGTAAAATGATAACAATGTGCTGACATCTGACACTGTTAGATCATATGAACGCCCCTGAGACAGTCGACAGAGCATGCCCTTGACCAGAACTAAATCCAAGAAATACAACCAGTTTAACTCACTAAAAGACAGTTACATTCAAATCTGGTCCAAAAATACACCATATAAAAAGGCCCCACTGGATGCATGTTGTTACTTTCAGCTGTAAGATTTCTGATAAGATTCTGTAAGATATGACCTCACTTAGTGAATAGTTAGACACGGTTTAAAGTCTCTCTTTTAAAAGACTGTCAATGCGAAATGCAAAATTAACTGTGCATTTATACAAGAACAGTTCAACTTCCTTGCATCTCCACAATTATTCAACTCAAGTCAATTCAGTTCAAAGCTGTCCTTTTCCTTCCTGCTCAAAACGCATGCCTATCCTCTCTTTATCTTAACACTGGTCTGCCTTTCTCGTGTTGAAATAAATACTTCCTTTACAAGCTGTCGGTCATAACGATTATCAGGTGTCTTTGTGACTATCCTTTCATCTTTTGTTGCACTTTAGCTCGTAAGACATGCTGTTCCGTCACACTGCTCCACTTTTAAATCATATTAACTAACAGACTGCGCTGCTGTGAGACACAGACAACAACAAATGCAAGAAAATCACAAGTTTCGGGGGGCAGCGACTACGTGCTCTCCTCTCAAGGATGCATTGCTACTGCTAATGCTAACGCTAGCTAGCTCAGCAAGGTCACTGGATCTAACATAACAGGTCGTCTTAAAGCCAAAACAAATTAAATGCAACCACTTGTGTAAAATAGAGCGTTATAATTACCTGACTGCTCGCCGTGTCCGGCAGCGGCAGAGAGCTGACGCCGGGTTTGGGTCAAAGAAGACCTCAGCAACACTTGAGAGAAACGTCCAAAGGCCGCCATTTTCCTTTCTGGCTGACGAATAGACCGGAAGAGGTTTGTACACATGCGTGACGTAAAGGCCAGACAACTGTGAGCTCTGCTGTGTCACCAAGCGGCGAGATGGAGAACTGCAGCCTGCATTTCACATTAATACAACACAGCTGTAACCGTGATCTGTTTTCTCTGATTTCATGTGATGTGAGGTTTTCTATATGTATCATTCGTATATATTTAATCCCTATAATATCCTGAATATTTATAATTGGGCTATTTGTATTTATTAAAGGTATTTCTCATATTTTGTAACTTTGTAAAATATTGTTATATATAATTTAGTTCAGCCTCCCCTCAGTTTCTGTATATTGTATATTGAATGCAAAATTCAATTCAATTCAATTCAATTTTATTTATATAGCGCCAAATCACAACAACAGTCGCCTCAAGGCGCTACAATAATACATACAGAGAAAAATTCAACAATCAAATGATCCCCTATGAGCAAGCACTTTGGCGACAGTGGGAAGGAAAAACTCCCTTTTAACAGGAAGAAACCTCCGGCAGAACCAGGCTCAGGGAGGGGCGGCCATCTGCTGCGACCAGTTGGGGTGAGAGAAGGAAGACAGGATAAAAGACATGCTGTGGAAGAGAGACAGAGATTAATAACAAGTGTGATTCAATGCAGAGAGGTCTGTTAATACATAGTGAGTGAGAAAGGTGAAAGGAAAGGAAAAACTCAATGCATCATGGTAGTCCCCCAGCAGTCTATGTGCAGCAATTTATGTAGCATGCAATACAGTTTATATGGAGGGAAAAAAATATTTCTAATGATCCTGAAAGTCACCTCTATTCTTCAGCACAGCCTGAACTGTCTTAAGCAAGCTTTCTTCTAATTTCTTTAAGTAGTCTGTCACGCTGCTCCAGTAATGTTTGGGATCCTTTCCACATGGTATTGCATGGTGGATCAAAATCTGATTGTACTTTTCTGTGTTTATAATTCACTCAAATTTGATTAGATCCCCAACACCACTGTAGCTAGTTTTTTTTTTTGACTTTCATTTTTTTTTGTTACAGCCCCTAAATTCTCTCAACTTCACCCCAAGAGAATGATTCATGAACCTTAAATAACTATAACACATTATGAACGTCTCCTGTGCCTGGAATGTGTTTCTCTTTAAACAGGGGAGGATTTTGTGGGGTTGCATGGTCAGAGTCCAGATACGCAGATACTCTGGCTGATCAAGGTGAGTGATAAGTTTTATTGGTTGGGATTGTTTGCTCTTGATATGGCTTTGCAGGCTTAGACTAGTGCATGACACAGGGGGTTATAAATGTAATCATCTAAATATCAATAAATACAACAAGTATTTACATAATTTACATTTACAATAACTCAAATTTTAGCTGTACACCTTTGAAAGTGTTTGCTTTTAGACTATTAAAAGACCAGCGTCTATTTATTGAACCATTAATAGTTAACATAATATGAGGCCTAAAAACAAACAAGAACCATTTGGTTAACCTCTTGTAGTCTGATCATGTCTCTAGACTGAATCCTGGTAACTGCGCTTTAAGTACTTATGCACACATTTGCATCAGCTGATTTCTTTCAGCAATGGAGCTTCAGTATCACCAGGTTGGATCTTTGGATAGAAGCTCTGTCCATGAAAACACCACAAAGACAGGTAACATTTTCACGTCACTTCATTTTAATCAAGTAGTTTCCAGTAGTTTCCAGTGATTTGGTTGGTTACTGTTTGTAGGTATGAAGAGGATTGTGATTTTTGTGCTCTATGGCCTGCTGGTGCTGCTGTTGTTGATTCTGCTGCTGGTAACTGGGATCAAATGTACGACTATAGTCCACATTGACCACAGTCAAGTAAAGCTGGTTCATTCATATATTATTACATAACTGTATAAGAATCTAACCTTTTTCTTTCTATCATTCCTTTATCTTAAAGTTTCACAGTTAAGCAGGGAAATCACAGATCTCAAACAGTATCTTGGGAAAACGAACCATGGAGGAACAACATCAGCTCTCAGTTCAGGTTAAAAAACAAAATGATATCTGGTTTGAATATGTGCACACATAAACCTTTTAGTCCTCTTCACAATCTTGCGCTGTCGTTTTGTGGTTTTCCACATTTAAGGCGAGATGACAGTTCACAGTGACGCCTTAGAGGAGCTCACCCCAGTTAGAGGTATTAAACCGCATGCTTTTAAATCATTTATATCAGATTTTATTTCCTTTTACAGTCAACATATGCTAATCGTTATCATAATAGGGACATGCAGCGAAGGCTGGGTGTCTTACCAGAGTAGCTGTTACCTGGTATCCATCACCAGTATAACCTGGAGCAAAGCAGAGGAGCAGTGCAAAGCACACGGAGGACACCTGCTGGTTCTGAACACTGCGGAGGAATTGGTGAGCTCCTTATCACATCAGCTTGCTGTGAACATGCCAGTTAAGAAGCACACATAGTCTTAAACAAAGGGTTTTTTTTAATCACTTCTAGGACTACATTTCCAGAATTGTTCCAATCAAGTATAGCTATTGGATCGGACTCGTGGAACGACATCACGAGGGACAGTGGAGCTGGGTGGACGGAACTGACTACAGGTCAACCCCAACGTAAGAGAAATGTAACAAAAAAAAGTAAAGACAGATGAGTGGGAGGAACAAATCGAGGCAGAAGGAAGTCATCACTGTGTGTGGCATCATTATTTCTCCTCCCTCTTCTGATTGTGTTCAGTTTCTGGGATGAAGGTCAGCCAGACGACTGGGAATACAGAGAGAATGGAGAGGACTGCGGGCAGCTTCATCCGCCTGAAAGACGTGAACGCAGGTTGTGGAATGATGCCGACTGTAACATCACGTACCGCTACATCTGTGAGAAAAGGGCATGAGGAACAGGGGAACGCCCTGAGATGACAACCCCGCCCCTTCCTCGCCAGCAAGGCAGACCCTGCATGGCAGGCAGGAGTCCAGAATGATGGAAAAGATGTTACTGGTGCTGATGTGTCACAGAAATAGATGAAACGTGCATGTATGTCTTTAAGTCTTTTCTTGGACAATAAATAAATAGCTATGGAAACAATAGCACTTCTATTCATTTACTGATGTTTTATTTTTTCAAATGATGATGCCCTCTTCAGCTCACTGGCAGCGGTCACTCGGGATGTCAGCATTTTCCTCACTGTAACCAGCCTCACTGAAGCACATGGCTGCATTCCTGTCACACTCGCAGATAAATTTCTCACACGGATCGTTGTCATCTACAAGGGGAAAGGCAGAGAAGACGGTTGAGTGTTTGCTGTACACAGTAAGAGAAAATCTAGCTGTAGACAAGGTTGATCGATAGTACACTGCTGTTGTTGTTAACACTCACCCAGGCAGGTGATAGTTTTGCTGGCCTTGTCACAGTTATAGCTGTATATTTCAGTGTAGGGGTTGTCCAGGATGGCCCAGCAGTCATCGTGCTGCATGGCATCACTGTAGCACTGGTCGTGGACCTGACAGCACCTACAACAAACACAGACCATTAAAGCAACCCTTTTAAATTTACTAATTTTCTTTATCTATATCTATCTGTGTCTATAACAAGCAAAAAGCAAACGTTAAAAAATATGTCTGTAACAGTGCGGCTCAGTCCATGGAGACATTTTTAACGCCTTGAGTTCACTAATCAATTTTATCTAATGAGCTTTTAATTAATAAAACAAAAAGAGATAATAAAGCAAAGTTGCACAAGAAACGCTTTTCACTGAACACTGTAAATTCTAGCTAAATTCCATTAATGCAATAGATTTAATTTACACATACAACTGAATGGCTTTTCTGAGGAAACAGTTACTGTGAGCACAAAGGCTCACGGGACTGTTAATGTTCAAATAATGAATTAAGTAGTTTTGTGGTCCTCATGTGGTTTCTACTGTTTGTGTGGCTGAGAAAAGACAAGTTTAACTCGTGTCTGCCATGACCAAGATTAGAGTGAATAAAGATTTCCAGCCTGTGTTCAGCTAAGTAATAATCATGCAGTTGTGCAGTTTGTGGGAAATCTCCTCACATGTGATATTAACACTGCAGAAAAACACTCTTGGGTTTAATGACATTTTTTTTGATACATCCACTTGGATTACATAAACTATTTGCTATTCCTGCTAAGTTTGTTTAAATACTTTGTGCGATACACCGTATAACTCACAGTGACTGTGGGAGACTCAGAGGTGGATATCTCACTGGGGGACAGAACGTGGCAGGCAGCATGAGCAGTACGACTCCAGCAATCTTACCTGTCAAGCTCATCAACAGGTGTGCCAGAGCCTCCCAGCCCGCAGTAGCAGCCGTAATCAGCGTAGTCCAGCGCTGGCCAGCTATCGGGTACCGTGCACAGGATCATGGACCTGAACTGCCACAGAGCTCGATAACCCAGCACTACGAGACCCAACAGAGACATGTAGCAGGTTCACATCCCAGAACTGTCTGGCATTGCATCAGGCAAAATCAAAACTCAAGCCTCTTGGGAGATTTTCTGATATCAGTTTCACTGAAAGAGAGCTGTCATGACAAATACTTTTAAACTTACGAGCTGGGAGGCCGAAGAGCACAATGAGCAGAGAATGACTCAGATGCATTTTACTGGAGAAGTGTCTCAATGGTCTTTGGGGTAAAGCTGTTGCTTTATATTGACCGTCCAACTGAGAGGCGGTCCTGCTTTGACCAGCTGCTGGGACTCATCCAGTCCCTTATTTAATACCTTATACAACGTATATGGATCCACATGTATTGTAAATAAGCAACAGGTGCATACACAATCACATGCATATAAGAGCAAGCACAAACACATTAATGCTTTTTATATTTGGTTGATTTTTTTTTCTGTTGTGTAAAGTTTAATTTCCTTTGATCTTATATGCACACCGAACACAAGCAAGGTGCAACCGAAGGTCATGAGAGCTGTGCCAAATGTTAGCTATTTACACAGGTGCATGTTCAAGTTTTAATTTGACTCCAGGTAATCCAAACCCAAGGGAGCACAGAGTAAGCAGAAAATGTAGAAATACATTATAGACCACGTTATTCAGGAAAATTTTAAAAAAAAAGAAGCCCAAATAGGGTAATTGGGTAACTTTATAACAATGTCAGGCTGTTAAGCATTAGTAGGATATTAGTAAGGTATTGGTGCAGTATTGGTAAGTGCTTAATTCACCATTCCTCCTCCTTAGTGTGTGATAATTATCCGTCTGTTGCTGTTACACCGTGTACAGCAGTCACTGTTACCACATCACTTCTAGTATCACACATTGCCTGGAAATTAGGCTAAGAATGACAGAGATGATTTTTTTCCTGAACATTCACGAGGAATCATATCCACAACTGGACGACTCGTGCTGAGTTATGGAGCACATAATAGGTTACTAGTGGAGTCCATGAGAAGATAAATGCTGTCTTTTTAGGAGTCATGTTGGAGACAGGAAATGGAAATGCTTGTTGTCTTTTTATTGCTTCTGCTCAGAGAAACACTCAAGTATATGTAGCTTTAGTATACATGCAGCAGTTTTGTTCAAAATAAGAGAGCATAACATGAAAACACAGAAGGCCACATATCTCAAAGTTTCTATGAGTGAATACAGTTGTTTTACTGGTGCAACAGAGCAAAGCCTAACAGCAACGGTCCTATTGAACGATTGTATCCTGGTGTAACTTAACTGTCATGGCTCTGCTGGTGGTTCTCTTTATTAATGATGCTTTTAAGACTGCTGCTTTTTGTGAGTCTCCCAGAGATCATTTTTGTGTCTTCTTTGATCCACTCTTTGGGTCTTTGTGAAGCAAGGCTGTTTACAGCAGTTACGGTCACAGCACGGACACAGACAGCCTAAATAGGCTCAGCAGTGTTGCCTGTCACAGTCACCAGCAGGTGTGCTAAAGCCTCCAGGCCTGGAGTACCAGTCATTGCTCACTGAATCAAATAAGAGCTACACTACAGAGCAGTCACATTTTAGCATGTAATGTCTCCAGAATGTTTTCAAGATTTCCAAGATGTCAAAGATGTTGATTAAAAAATGCAGAGGTCTTTAAAGAGTAGAGGGATGTTATTTCTTGGACATTTGGGGAATTTCAAAAAAAGTTAGGGTTAGGGCTGGGTCTCCAGCTCCCTCAGCACAGGGAGGCTGTTATACTGCCTCCCTGTGGTCACTTACAATAGTTACTGTGCAGCAGTAGCACAGTGCAAGAAGAATGAATTTATAGAAAATAATTCAAGCAGATTAAGAGAAGCTTTGGGGGATTATCTTAATGCGCATTGAGGTTCTGGCATGTTACTTATGTCAGGTTTCCACAAATATTTGCTGACCTTTTTTTTTTTTTTTTTTTTTTTTTTTTTTGGCCTGTCCCGTTTGGCTCTTTTGCCATCAGAATTGTTGTCTAAAGGCAAAGAAAGATGCCCAACGGATTTACTTTACCAAATTGACCATCCCAGCCTTGCCGTAATGGTCCATTTGATTCACCTTTTATTGTTTATTTTATTTTCACTTGCTTAATACGGGACAGACTTGACTGGGGGAAAGAAGGGGAGAAAGAAAGAGGGAAAGAGAAACAGCTGAGAAGAGGGACGGGGGAGAAGGGCAAAAAAAACAAACAAACAGAATGAGCAGAGAAAAAAAAAGAGAAAAAGAAATAAAAAAATGCATATATCAATCACCTGGATCACCTGTTGAGAAAGAAAAAAGAAAACAAGCAGAAGAGAACAAGAGTAATAGAATAAACAACATCACAATGATATATGGGAATATGACAGTAAATACTAAATATTAAACATTATTGTGCAGCACATAAGATCAACAGAACACAGTGTGCTTTGAGGTAGGAGCCAAAAAGGGTGTAGTTTGTGGGTGTGATCACCCGTGTGTACACCTGTGAGCATGGACACGCTTGTTTTTTTAAAAGGTTCCTTCATGTAATGATCTGCTAGAGGGTGTGGGGGGGCCACAGCCCCGTCCTCCAGGGCATGAAGCAGGTATGGAGGAGATCAAAACTCCAGACATATTTGCTGACCTTTAAACACACTCCTAAACCTTGTGGAAACCTTCACAGAAGAGTTGTAGTTGTTATAGCTGCAAAGGGTGGGCCAACATCATATTAAACCCTGTGGGATGTCACTCAAGTGCACATACGTGTGAAAGCAAACGAGCAAATGCTTTTGGCAATACCTAAGTAAATATCAGCTTGACAAATGTAAACTGCACAGTAGAGGGAAAAAAATCGAGTCTAATTAAAATAAACTCATGTGACCCGCAGAGATCCACGTGAGAGCATTTGTTTTTGTCATAGATGTCCTCTTTGTGATTTGTCAGCAGTCCTAGAGGAGAGGTTTCTATGTGACTCTGATACTGGCACTGATACTGATCTCTCTCAGTTTTTAAAGCTCTAACTGTAATTTTGTCAGCCGTACTTTAATATGCATCACTTTATTTTTTTAACTACTCAGTGTGCTGTAAAGGTCCAGCACATTCATCATCATGTTCTGCTTCCTTTTGTGACAACACTATGAGATACACATATAAAACACCCCACGTCAGAAATGTGCTGTGGAAAGTTGTGGGAACTGTGGTAAGTGCTGGCTATTTACACAGCTGTGAGGCTGACGAGTTATTTTTAATTCAACTTCCAACAATTCAAATCCATGGAAACACAGAGTGACCAGGGAGAAAAGACCAACCATATAATAGAGGCAAGTAGAAGAAAAATTTTCAGTTAAAAGTAAAAAATATTGTAACAAACTTTCATTATATAAAAATGTGCATAAAATATAAAGGCAGGTGATGGTGATGAAAGCTTAACCCCATAAATAACCGTATATACGTCTCTGAAGCCAGATATGAGGTCACCAAGGTCTCATCTCACATTATATTTTTTGTGCTATAACCTTAAGATTTCTATGTAATGCATATATAATTAAATTAATATTTTAATTATATACAGTCTTCACAGTATATCAAATGAATGTCTGAGCTGTGAGTCATTCACTGACCTTCAGACGGTGACATATTTGTACATGGTGACTGCCTCCTTGATGACGATGATGATGACGATGACGATGATGATGATGATGATGATGATGATGATGATAACCTTTTACTCCAGACATGTAAATCAAACAAATCAACATATACACATAAAATATAAACGTGACATGAAATACCAACTCAATTGCCAAGTCCAAAATAGAGTAGGAAGGAATACCTACACACTTATTAATCCCTCCCACATGCTCAAAACCAGTTTTCCCTGATCACCATTAACCCCACATCCCCCCAATACTTGTCTACACTCGCCCCACAAAAGAGAGAAAGAAATTTTTTTTATTTATCTGATAAATATAGATATAATGATATATCTATCCTTCCAAAACCAGGTTCACAAACGTTTTTGTTTTTGTTGTGATCAAGAACCGGAGCTGTTTTGTGTTTATCAATTTATTTGTTCTCATCTGTTAATGACAACTTCGTCCAGTATTTTGAAGAGTTGTAAAAGCAGAGAAACAGGCCTGTAACTGTATCACTTGTGACTTGGTGTCGATCTCTATTTCTGTACAGTGTTATAACTTCAGCTATTTTCATTTGTGTACAAACTGCAATTGTATGTTAAAGGGTCACTGACGTTTTGTTTTTTTTAGCAATGCCACTTATGTCACACTACTAAGCATCAGAAAGATATAAGTAAGGTTTTAACAAATGCTTAATCCATCATTTATATAGCATTAGTCCTGCTTAGCAGTTTATTACTGCACATATATTATTATGACTATGATTATTGCTAGCAGTGATGCGGTTGCAGTGACAGCTGTAAACGTGAACGGCCTAAACGTAACAGATGGATAAACATACCTGTACTTAGAAATGCCATACTAAGAAGCAGTAATGATGTATAAATGATGAATTAAGTATTTGCTAATACCTTACTAATAGATCTTACTAATGCTCAAAGTGCCACCTTCTTTTCTTCTCGGTGCGTTCAGCTGCACACGTGATCCAGATATCTTTGATGTAACCTTCTGTATTTTATAAATTCTCTAATTAATTAGAGGCTTTTTGTAGACCTTTTATGATCCATTGGTATTCTCCATAATTTTGCTCTTATAAACGTTTTCTGAATGTTTTCCTTATAGAAGGAACTTGAATCTGTGCTTTACTAGTGAAGCCATTATACACAGTTTTCTTTTGGTTGTCAGGATTTTTTGCCAGTTCCTCTTTTTTCAATGGCACTGCACTTTGATTTGGTTTATTCTGACAGGTGTTTAAACTGTGTTTGGCAGAGCTGTTCTGAGAGTGAACGGAGCATATCTGTACGTGTCAGAGTGCGTCTGAAAGGGGCAGTTAGTACCAACTCCAACTGGTTTTTAAAGGGTTTTGCTGGTCTCGTGGCATGGATTTTATTTTCTGGCAGAAAAGGTGGACGATGTGCTGTAAGAGTCCCAAAATGTCATGGCTTTTTTGTATATACTCATGCTGAACATTTGGAAGAACATTTAGATTTTCATTTTTAATTTAACAAACATCAAGTTATTTTTCATAGCATTTAATCCCCCGATCTTCTAATTGAACCTGAAATCTGATTTTGGGGTCTGCTCTTACTCATCAGGTTCACATCAAGTTCACCAGTCTGCTGAGGGAATGATCTTAACTGTCCAATCGCATTTTGTCCTACTATAACAAGCCTTTGTGCCCACTGCCCATAAATTAGTTCAAGTTCACTGTAGTGCATGGTTTGACTACTTATGCATCCCACCACTCACTGCTGCTGAAAAACAACTAGTGGATGAAATAAACTCCTTTGATCGTTCACCTCTCACCTGTTGCTTCAGAATTAGGTCTTTGAATATTCCTTTCCATTATTTTGTGCTTTCCGCATGTGATTGAACTGTACCATTTGGTGGTTCATATATAAAAGCATAATTTATAAACTGAAACTTTGATATTGATTTTTCTAAACAAAGTTTAAGAAGCATGTCATAAAAATACTAAAGTGAGGTTTATTACCTTAAATTTACACAGTACAGAAACCGAGTAAATGCTGTTATGTTCTACCAATGAAATACAAGAAAAACAAAGTGTGCTGGCCTAACAGAGCATCAGATTTGATGTTAGTCTTTGACAGATGTCTCCACCCCCTCTCACCTGTACTTATAAAAGCAGGCTGTACCAAATTTCAGGTTCATGTGACTGCAACCATGAATTTGATTACTCCTCCTCTGCTGCTGCTTCTCACGGGTAAGCATGAAAAAGCTTATGTACGTTATTATCAGTCGTGTTTTACACAATGACTGTATCGCTTTAAAAGTTGTTGTTATTGTTTTTCCTTTACAAGAGATTTTATATATATATAAATAGATAAATTCTCCTAATCGATTTTTTGAGTACGTCCTAACAGCTTGTGCGGTCAGTGGTGCAGTGCTGCCTAAGGCAATGTGGCATTTTGGGTCGATGATCCAGTGCGCCCAGCCCGGTGTTAACCCTCTAAGATACAACAATTACGGCTGCTATTGTGGCTTCGGAGGGAAGGGGACCCCCCGAGATGGAGTGGATGCGTAGGAATCAGACACTACACATCAGACTTGTTTTCAGTTTTTGAAATAGAAGGGAACTTGACATTGTCTCAAACATGCTCTCTCCTCCCGATCCATTTGCAGGTGCTGCCAAATTCACGATAAATGCTATGCAAATAGCAAAAAGATTCCTGGATGCGGGGATGCTGAAGACCTTCCTTACATTATTGATTTCGATTTTACCTGCAATAATCAAAGAGTGACCTGCTCAGGTAACAACAAGTCTTACTAAACAGGCTTACACACACACACATTTTGGGCAAAAGAAATAGTTAAATTCTAATGTTCTGGGTTTTAAAAAATGTATTTAAATCACAAATTTCCAACTGTCCATGTATGTATGGAACCACGCCACATTTGTAATGTTTAAATGTGTTAGATGTTTAGCTATTACTGTGAAGTTGTGTATTCATGTGCTGACACAGCTCTTTCTCTGCAGCGGCCAACGATACGTGTCAAGCTGCTGTGTGCGAGTGTGATCGTGCTGCGGCTCACTGCTTTGCCCAGAATACATACAACCCAGAAAACAAGAACCTGGATCACTCAGTTTACTGTGCCAACTGATCACATCACCCACCACAGCAGAAAGATTGATTTGTCACTTTTCAATACTCACTATTTCCCATTCATAAGCACTTATAACACAGCTGACTCATTCTTTTAAGGTGTCAGTTTGAACACTGATCCACAAGTTTAACTGAAATATTTTCAACTTTTGATCCCATTACAAAATTTATTCTGCTGTCTTTAGACTGACATCAGGGTCTGGTTTCAGCAAAGCAACCGTACAACATACAATTGGCTTTTATTTCAAAAATGAGCTCAGATCTGTGGAGCCTTGTATAGAAAAGTGGTCACTGTGGAAACTGTGGAAAGTTGATTGGTTTTGATTCATTCATACAACCTCCAATTGTTGTTTATTAATGTACAAATGCCATTAATAAAGACAGCCATCATCTAAAACATAAAACTGCACAGCTGGTTCTTGATGGTCATCTAGCTTGAGCTCAGGATGAATGTGTGCACTCGTGTACTTGAAACAAATGAACCTAAATTAATGGTGTCATCTAAAGTCTTTGCCTTGACAGAGGGCAGTAATACAGAGAGCTGCTGGACTATCATTTTAATCACCCTGTCTCAAGTCTTAGTATCAGTAAGTTATGCGGGAACAGCAGGACTGATGGGACTGCGCTTTTTCTCGCCAGCACAGTGGCCAAAAGAGTCACAGCAAACTAAACCAACAGCTAACAGGAAAAAGAAATGCAGTGAGGTGTGATGGTCCTGGGTTTTCTGTTTTGGACTTTTTTTTATTCTTATTATTGAACATACCCTTTGGTTCTTAGTTTGACCAGTATTGTTTATTCCTGATGTGTATCATGTGCATCACAAGTCTTTGTTTTTTGGTTTCTTTATGGTCTCTTTTATGTTTTCTTAGCCTTCCTTTTATCCCCTTCTGTGTCAGGTTTGTGTGTTAGAGTCTGTCTTCTCTGTTTAGTTACTTCCTAGTTTTCGTCACTTGTGCTTTGTATTGACTTAGGCTACGTCCACACTAGCCCAGATAGATTTCAAAACAGCGTTTTCATCTGAAAACGCGTCCACACTGTCTTTTTCAGTCGTTTTCACAGAGTCCGAAAATGCTTACGTTCCAGCACTGCGCATGCGTGAAACGCAAGAAGATTCGACCTGCCTCATTTCTGTCTGCCGTTTATTTACTTTGCGGCTCTTTGAAACGTTACAGCAAAATGTTGAGAAAAAGCACCGAGTTTTTTTTTAAATGGACTAACAATGAGGTGGAGTTGTTGCTGCGTAAAAGTACAAAGTTGCAAAAGCGAGTGAGAGTTAAAGAATTTAAAGAAAAGCTATCTGGAGCATGTACAAACTGATATTAATCTTTAATAGGGCTGTAAAATTGAGAGCAAACAAAACAACTGCTGTAGAATGCCCTCTGCTATCTTAGTTTAATTGGTTACATGACTGCATCATATGACTAACATGCGTCATCTTTTTAGAAAGTCTGCATTTTCGCTGTCCACACTGCATTTGAATGTTTTCAAATGTATGCGTTTTCCACCAGCGAAAACGCCGCCTCAGTGTGGAGGCCAAAACGGAGAGAAAACGAGAAAACTAATGTGTTAGTGTGGACGTAGCCTCCACTTGTGTGTTTCCTTGTCTCACTTGGATGAGTGACGAAACGTTTCTCCCACAAAACACTACGTCCTGATGAACAGAATCAACTTTTGGAGATTTACTTTCCTGGATGATGCATCAAGACGTTTCCTTGTCTTGGTTTCTCTGTGTTTCCCATTGTTTCCTGGATGCATTCCCTGGGTTTCCTGTATTATTGTTCCTACTGTTTCCTTGTTATTTGCATTTCCTGGCTCCACTGTTTTTTGGATCATGTTTATCTTTGAACTATTCAGCATTAAAGGCTTGCCATATTTTTTACTTCTGTCTGCTGTGTTCTGCATTTGGCACCACAATAAAACTATCCTCATGCTACGCAGCTGATTGTGACAAAATAGGACTGGAATCTGCAATTTTAAATGTCAGCTGGTAAAAAAACCCCAGAAAACTATAGTTCATAACATGACAGCATATCAAAAATGTATTTTTAAAGCAACAGGAGTTCTTTGAAATGAAGCTTCTTTGATCCTTACACATTGTGTGTCTCATTAATTAACATGACTTTGTTACTGAAACAATGCCTGTTCATCCTGCTGAATTGTATCTTGGTTAATCAAGTAAATCTGAAGACAATCTCCCCCAGCATGCTTGATGCTGGCCCTGTGAAACTTTTGTTTTGCCACAATATGCCTTGGTCTTTGAACTTATCAGCTCATTGTTGTCTTTCAGATGCTTAATCTCTTCTTGTCACCAACACTTCCATGTGACCATACCCCGCCCACTAGTTTTTGTCACCTCCCATGCTTTGTAAGTGGTTCTTGGTCGTCTTAGCCTCTGAGTCCCACTCTCTGAATCTGTTACTAATACTCTGACACATCCTTGCAACGAACTCTCGGAACAAAGGACTTGTGTGATTTCTTAATATTATTTGAATGTGCCTTGTGCAATTCATCTTTAACATCACATTACTTTGGATTGAAGATAACTTTGGTAAATCTGTGGGGGTTTTCTGTTCAGTGCACTTTTTTGGTCTTTATTTGGAACCACCAAGACTGAAATGCTGCTGCTCTCCGTGTTTCAGAACTTTACCTAGAAACGTCTCCATGTTGTGCTGTAGTTGAAATCTGACAGAAGACACTTGCTGACTATTTACAGAGTGTCTCATTCATCTATCTGTACTCATTGCACACTTTAAGGGACAGAAGTTCAGTGACTGGTGACACAAGTTTTTTTTTATATTAACGTATTTGTTATGTTATAAAATGTCTTTTATGCCTACAAATATAATACACAGGTGTTTTCAGGGCTTCACCAAGTTGACTGAGCATCTGTACATGGAGAGAGTCATCTGAGAGGAAACACAGGTATGATCAGCGAGAGCGTTATCAGGCACCGCCTCCTGTAGAGATGATTAGCTCCAGCATGTGTGAGCATACAGCACTGTGCTTTTGTGGTGCTGTACTGGGGGTGATACATGACATGAACAACTACACAGTAAAAATCAACACATATTAGAGACAGCGTTTTATCAGTGTCCTTAACTTTTTAAATCTGATGAGTTCGAAGTATGATGAAGGATAATTGCACACTTTCATCTTCAGAAAAATGGCTGTCCGCAACACGCACGCAGAGGGTTTTCGTTTCTTATGGCTCATTAAGAGCATCCCTTGTGGGATTCTGATCAGGACTTCTGAATCCAAACTATAGACATCAGAGGAGATATATGTTCAGTCTGGCTCATCACCAACTTTTGTGACTTGAGAGAAGAAAACTGTTCTGATTAACAATGTTAACAATAGTACAAAAAGATTGGGATCCCAATCTTTTTATACTGGAACCCCCAGGATTCAGCTTCAGAACGGCACAAACTAGTCAGGCATTAATTGTCTGCTCCCAAACCAGAAACCTGGCTCCACTGGCCTAAAGACAATTTTTGCTGTGGTAAGTTCAATTATTGTGAGAAACTTTTAAAGGTGTTTTTAATCAATAAAAACACCTTTAAAGGTGTGTTTTTTTCACACCTGCATAGAGAAAAATCTAACTTTTTTTTTCTCTGTAGGTGTGATTGCAAGTAGACTGAGGACTGAACACTACAAGTGTCAGCAGGTAAATCTATTAGTCTCAGTGCAGGGGTGGAGATAAATTTGCACACCTCAAACAAAGAGAAGAATATTGGGTTATGGTCTTAAGACCACTGGGACCCTACACCAGGCAGCTTGTTCAACAAACTGAGTTTAAAACTAAGCTCTGAGTCTTGTGTCCGACTTATGTCCGACTCCACCATGCAAGCAGACCTGGGCACGGTTTGCAGATCCTTTACAGAACCTGTGACATCTTTAAGTGATTCCGGTTCTGGGTCGAGCCAGTGGGACTGATTTAGGTGACTTTCAGTGAAAAAGATGTTGAAGTTCAGACTCTGACTGAATCTCAGTCTGTGAAGACATTTCAATATGAAATGTAATCAGTTTACAGTCAGACTGTCTGCAGCTGCTCTGCTTCCATTAGTGTGACCACTTATAATGGAACAAATGACTGATTATTGATCAGTGCGTAACACACAGTACACACACACTCCCTCCCTCCCTTTATTTGTCTTCCCTCCCTCTCTCTCTATTAGTATGTACCCATATGTGCCTTAATTTCTCCCACCCTCCCTCCATCTCTATCTCCTTACTTCCTCCCTGTATTTACCCCTCACCCACTTCCTCCAATTTCTCCATCCCTATTTACCTTCATTTATTCCTCCCTCCATCCTATCCCCTCCCTGTATTTACCTCTCCCTTGATCCTCCTCCCTTGTCTCCCTTCCTTTGCTCCATATCTTCCTCATTCTCTCCTCCCTCCTACCTATACTCATGTGTTATCTCTTTCCTCCCTTCCTATATTTCTATCTTCCTCCTACTCTTTTCCCTCTTTCCTCCAATCTTTATGCCTTTTTTCCTCTGTCCTTCAGTTCCTTAATCCCTCCCTATTTCCCTTTCTTCACAGCATCTTCCCACTCTATCTTCCTACCTTCTCTCCTTTTCTCCCTCTCAGGCTCCCTCCCTTCATTTCCAATTCACTTACTAGTTTCCTATCTCCCTTTCTTCCCACCATCTATTTAATTTTAACTTTGAGTTTAAAACTTTCCCTTTCGATACTAAAGGCTCAAGCTGCTGATGGACTTGTGATGATGCAGTGAGTACTTCCAATGTGCTTATACTACTACTGCGTGTCATTAACCTTTATCTTTTATCTCCCACGCTGTGCTTTTTGTTCTGTCTCTATGCTCTCTTCCCTTTATCCTTACCCCCAAACCAGTCATGGCAAATAACGACCCTACCAGAGGTTGCTTCCTGTTGAAAGGGAGATTCCCCCCACTGTTGCCAAGTGCTTGCTCATAGGGTATCATTTGATTACTAACCCTAATACTGTAGGGTCTATATCACATACTGTACCTTGACAGCTACTGCTGTCAATTAGATTTATATGAATAAAAGTTTGAATTGAATTGATTATAAACCCTAACGAAACCCAGTCATTTAACACAGCACAGTAAAACCCGAGAATCAACCAAAAACTGAATTAAGAACTGGTTATTTAAAAGTTTCTTTGTTGATTTACTTTCTTATTTAAGTGATGGTGGATTACAACTTGTTCATTTGACTACAGTAACAATATAATTTGAAAAGTATTTTTGCACAGAACATGGCCTTCATAGCTTTTTTCCATCACAAATATTAATTTTCACGACCATCATGTTTGTATTTCATGTTTCCTTCTTTACTTGTCCAGGACTAAATGTGACACAGTTTATCATTGGAGTGACAAAATATCCCCAGTAACACACACACACACACACACAAATGGGGCTTTTCAAAACTTAAAATTGCCTGTAAATTGTGGTGATCCTATATAGTTGACATGAGACATCGGTAATTTTCCTAAACTTCAGTGATCAGCCTCCACAAAGCCCTGAAACTACTAGGTTGCTATTGTGATCAACTAAACCAGCCTCCTTAATTTAAAGCAGGAAGCCTTTGGTTGTTTAACCTCGTTTCAAAAGTTCAGTTTCGTTGCTGTGTCTGTAGATCACACATAGATTATAGACAGGATTCAATTCAAATCTATAAAGACCTCAAGAGGACCAACATCTCCACCCAGCTGTAAAAGTCATCGACAGTGCACATAACTCCATGAGAGTAAAGATGACAGTGTTAGTGGGATGACCCAAATCCCTTTCTGTTTCAGCTTTTCATTACTCCACCATTATACCACCACTGTTCCAACTTGAAAACTACTGCTAACTAAATAAAATACTCATAAACGCATGCCTTATCGTCTACACCAGAAGTCCCTAAAAATCTGAGGTCTGCAGCCTCTTATTACAACTTGCGGTTATGCACCAAGGCTACTGTCAGTGACATCCTGCAGTAGGAAGGCTGTAGAGGGTTTGTTTGCTTTGCAGCTGATGAAGCAGCTTCTGCAATTGGGTGACAGAGAAGAACAGCCACATTTGAGTGGAAAGATCAATGATAAGCTGACCATCATTCACTGAATTAGAAGATGGTCCATGATTGGAGGGGAGCGGAATAAATTCCTTGTATTGGCATATTACAGGAAATGATACCGCTATATGGGGATTCTAAATGCTGCATAACAGTTTGCACCTAAATATCATGTCATATTTGCTCTTTTACATTTCACATGTGCCTTTCTTTCAAGTTGACCCCAAAATTTGTTCTCCGTCAAGTGTCAAGAGCTACCAAGTTGATTAGAAATATAGAAATATAACATTCTGTATTATGTTCATGTTATTTATGTCCTTTACCTACATGTTTGTGCAACAGAAGTAAACATCTGTCATGCTTCCCTTACCTGATTTTCACTCTGCTAAACTTGTTTCTTTATGGGCACAAACAACAGGAAAAAAAAAAAAAAGACTGAAAATATGTAATTGAACCATTTCCAGGTTTTGCTTTTCATCGTGTCCATTTAAAAACAATTTGATTATGTGAATCTTTACCTGGATGTAGATACAGTAGGTGCAGTGAATGCTTATGCTTAGAGTCAACATACTGTTGAGTATGTTGACTACAGCTGTTTTAGTATATTCATTTACAAATTGCATCATTCAAAAAAAATAAAAAAAATAAATAAGAACAGCTGCACAGGTGGACACTGATGCTCATCTCATGCTGAACTAAAAATAAGTGTACTCGTGCAATTCACGACAAAAACAAGAACCTGGTTTCTAAAGCCCAGTGTGTGCACAGAATCATACAACCTCAAAAAATAAAAACCCACGCACAAACACAAAAACTCATAGCACTAATGGATTTTTGCAGTCATCATTTTTTTATGAAAATTTCATTCTATTTCTGATTTATAATGTGTCATCTGAAAAACATTGTATTTTTAGAAAAGAAAAACAAAAAACAACAGAGGAATCATATGAAATTCATTACATGTTACATTTTTTCCACCTCTTAGTGTCTTTGTGTCCATTTCCTCGTGTAAGGAGAGCCGATGCAGCTGTGCTAGCCTCCTGGTTAGTAAAACTAACATTTTTCAAGTCTCAGTTTCAGGCAATTCCAGGTCACTTCAATACAAATGTCAAAATTGAGGCTTGGCGTCAGAGTTGAACGATTACAGATCTCCCCCGTCCTCATCATTTTGGTCTCCAGCAACCACACTTGTATTAATTAATCAGGGTGAAGTTGGAATGAAGTCTTTTAAAACACCGGCCTGCTCATAACATAACACGTATTTGCAAACATTGAACATTTCAACATTTTCAAATTCTGAGATCATAGAACAGTTCAAAATCAATAACTTTACCAAATGTTTTAAACCGATATCAGGAAGATATTTTAGGTCCAGTTTCAGCAAAGCAGTCCAGATAGCAGCTGTGTACACCAACAGATCGATTTCAAAAGAGGAGGAGGGAGCGCACCTCCGTGGATTATATTGGCTTGTACAGAAGAGTGGTCACGTACTTTTTCTTGTATCGGTGTGTTGCACTGAGAACCATCACCCCGTCCTTTAAAAACAAACAGAAAGCAACCCACAATCACATGATCGCATGACATTTTGACACAGCACCGTGAGAACTGACAATCACAATCTGAACTACAGCATTAACAATTTGGGCAAAAATAAAAAATTAAAAAATAAAAAAGATCTATTCAATTTGTTACCTTGATGGAGAGGGCATACAGGTGATTTAGCATCACATGGTTAGGCTCTGGAAGCAGTGTCGGGTCACACTGTGGAAAATTCACAGCAGGATGAATCAAACGTAAAATTAAACATATGCATATAAATAATTATATAATTAAATGTATATAACAACTCAAAGCCTGGACTTACAGAAATACCAGTGTCCTTGTTGAGCAGCACTTGCAGCAGGTGAGGAGGTAAGAAAGGAGGATGTTTGAGTTTGTCATCTGGCTTGGTTACATATGCGTCCTGTAGGTAGGGACCAGGAGGAGAACTGGACAAGTCTGGGAAAGAGTGATCAAATGTAAACAAATAAATAACTTCGCCTTAATAAAGCTTTACAGAGAGATACAGCAGACAGAATTATTCAAGGACCCTTTGTAAACAAACACCAGTGAAAACAAACAAAAAAACAATATGCAATATTG
This sequence comes from Aulonocara sp. 'chitande type north' Nkhata Bay, assembly GCF_057382095.1. Classification (NCBI taxonomy): domain Eukaryota; kingdom Metazoa; phylum Chordata; class Actinopteri; order Cichliformes; family Cichlidae; genus Aulonocara; species Aulonocara sp. 'chitande type north' Nkhata Bay. The sequence goes on along the minus strand of NC_141355.1, from coordinate 4,866,631 downwards.
AAATAAAAACCAGACTCCTCCAAAATGCTGCAGCTGCACTCTGCATATTTTAGCTGTTTCGGCGCATGTAGACCATCATTTTCTGGGACAATCGATTCAAAGGCTTTTCCATCAATAATCTTTATTAATCAGGCAGCATAAAGTTTGGACTCGATTCCAATCATTCATCTACAGTCAGCAGCCACATTATTGGGTAAAAACTGCTAGTACCCCTGTTGCCTGCATAATTGCTGTAATTCTTTGCTGCATAGACTCAACAAGGTGCCGAAACATTCCTCAGATTTAGTATATTAATTTGATATTGATATGACATCATCACAGTTGCTGTAGATTTGACAGCTGCACACTCATGATATGAATTCTTGTGTTGCACCACATCCCAAAGTCCTCTTTGGACTGACAATGGCCATTTGAGAGCAGTGAACCAACCGTCATGTTAAAAAACAAAACAAACAAAAACCAGTTTGAGATAACCAGAGTCATCTCAAACATCAGCAATATTCAGGGTAGACTGGTGTTGCTCACGCTAATACACCATCAGCAGCCTGAACTGATACAGGGATTATGTTGTTTACATAGTCGGGAGCCCACAGAAATTATAGCTTCAGTTTCCTGTTCTTAGCTCGGTGTGGTCTTCTGCTGCTGTAGTCCATCTGACTTCACATCAATAAGGCATTTTCTCCCAGAGAAAAGCCGCTCACTGGATATTTTGTCCCACCCACTCCATTAGCTAGAGACACTACAGATGGTTTTGTGGGGGGAAAAAAAAAAATCCCAGCAGATCAGCCATTTCTAGAATACTCAGACCAGTGTGCGGCCAACAACCACGCCAAAGTCACTTAAAATCACTTTTATTCTCCATTCTGCATTTTTGTTTGAACTTCAGCTTCATGCCCAAATGTACCATGTCGTTACCATGTGATTGATATTTGTGTTAACAACAGGCTGAATGGGTGTACCTACGTAACAAGCTGGCTGCTAAGGGTACAATCATCAAAGCAATAATCAGCCAAATATCCAAAATTGTGAGCATACAAATCAATATGGCCCAAGTCTGAACATGCTTTGGAGTTACAGAACCACCTCAAAGTTTTTGAGTTACAAATTAACAAGTTTCCATACCCGAGACGTCAGCCGAGTCCTGAGAGTCAATCCTGAGGGCATCAAAGACTTCAAAGTCTGTTGTTTTCACCTGTATGACATTATTGACTGTTCCAGTTTTAGACGTTACCACGGCCTGTGTGAGAGCATAAAAAAATTAAAACATTTTAAAAAGGTAATGATACACACTTCTAAGTGTAAACCACTAATAAGAGTAAACTAGTGACCCCAAAATGTAAAACCTCCACTCACCCCAGCCGGATCCAAGATCCACTGACCATCCACACAGAACTTGTATTGGTGCTCTCCCTCAGGCAAGTCCACAATAGCCACAAAGTTATTCCGACTGGGTTTGAGAAACAACCGCTTGTTACTTTTTAATAAGTTTAAACAGTGAAGCATCTCTGAGGCTGCTTTCCCCTGACTCAAACTACCTTTTGTTGAGTGGGATCTTGGTAGACCAGTTGTTAAAAGAGCCGGACACAAAGACGTCTTTCGCTGCACCCGCCCATCTGAACACAGTCGGTCTGGCCTGCGCTAGATTTTTAGCGTCGCTCTCCAGGTCCTGCTGCCAGGCCAGAAACTCCTGTAACTCCTGTGGAGACTGAGAAGCATGATATCACTGCATTACTGCCCTGTTAGCAAGAGCGCCTGTAGTCTTTCTCCAGACTGAATGGCAAACTTAGAAAAACACTAAAGGATACAGAAAAGTGCTTTTTGTATGTGTAACCTCTAAAACATAGCTTTAGCTTATGATGCTCTTTGATGTTACTCTCCAATTAGATACAAAAAGACTTAATTCACCTTTATCAGGAATTTGACATTGATAAAACAAACTGTTGGACAAATCTTTGTTTTAACATTTGACTTGTGTACACATCACTAACAGAATATATAGCCTTCCTTACATCCATTACACACAGTTTGCACATCCTGAACAGACCACATTTGACCATTTTGACACATTACTGACACTTTGCACCAACTATTTTACAAGACACTAAGCTCTTTGGATTGCTCTCCCTCCTCCGAGGTAGTGTCAACATGTTGCCTCAGCATTAATTAAACTGGTTATCCTGCCTCTTGTTCTCCATTACACTGCACTCTGATCAGTCGTAAAAATAAAAGCTTCTGGTTAATAATTCTAGTTTAGGCCCCTCTTTTATCTCTTTAAAACCATATATAAGAGGTATTGATCCAATTTTATTTATATAGTGTCAATTCACAACAACAGCTACCTGTTACAAGGTGCTTTATATCATCAGGTAAGGAGCATACAATAGAGAGAATATCCCAGCAATCACACAATCCTGCTCTGAGCGAGCACTTGGTGACATAACTCCCTTTTAACAGGAAGAAGCCTCAAACGGAACAGCCAGGCTCAGGGACTGGCCGCCATCCACGGCGACCAGTTGTGGTTGGGGGGGAAATTGGTTAATTGTACAATAATTGGTACCAACTCATTTAACAACAAATTTACTTCCAAAAGCCTGCATGTCACTTGCTATCCAGTGCAATGGGACAGAACAGAAAGCTTTATTTAAGAGTTCATGGTGTAAACTTGCTCTAATACCTTTTGATCTTCTCTCTGGTAAAGGTCTGCATCATCTGCGCTGTCCATCATGATGTTAGAACGAGCCTCCTTCCCTCCATGATGTCCCTCTCTGTACGACCTCTCACCATGACTTCCACTGGATCGGTCACTGCTGCTGTTCCCCATCCTGATGGCTTCACACACTGCAAGAGACAACGCATCAAGTCAGCAGAGTCTACCGGGAGCCCCGCAGTGGTCCCTACAATGACCACCAGGGGCCCTTCGCGATACAATTCACGTATCCACTAATAACAACAGCAGCAGCAATGATTGCCAGCTAACAACTACAAATAACCCACCAAAATAAACCCTCCCAGTGGCGCCTCGGCTTCCTGCAGGATGAGCACCTTGGTCGGGGTGTTTTTATTCTTGTGTCCTTATCGTTGCTTTTTCCGTCTCCTGAAAGTTTTCCTCTGCCTGTAAACAGCAGAGCCGAGCGGCGTCCTCCGTCCCCGCGGACTAATACAAAACAGCAGTCAAGTTTTCTCCTGGCCCTTCTTTCTTTCGTTTTTTACCTTCCGCTGCCCTGATTTTAGTTTTATTCCGCCTTAGTCAGCCGTACTCTGATGACTTTCGCCGTTGAGCGGAAACTTCAGCGTCTGGCGTTGAAGGCCTGTTGAAAACACACCTCTTCCGCCTCCTGTGCTCGTTTTCAAAGGCAGTTTAACTGTTTGCTGCCCTGTCGTCACTGACAAGACCTTCTCGTTTACTGCGGCGGACTCATCTTTTTATATGTCGTGTCCCGCGGCTTCTTGAAATCATTGAAATGCCCAAAGAAAAAGAGACTTGGACGTTATCATCCGCGTTCAAGTACGATTTTTTTTTAAATATAGTCACAGTTTTTAAGGTTTTAAAGGTTTCGAATGCATTTAGAAGAAAATGCAAACATAGTGTATGTATTAAAACTGATTTTTTTGGACTCGAACTATATGTGCCTATTTCCACTTTTCTGCATGTTTTATCGTCAGTTCAGTTTTATTCATATAGTGCCAAACAGTCACCCCAAGGCGCTTATATCAGAAACTAATACGGAGAAATCCAAAACCATAAAAAAAAAAACCTCTATTAGCAAACACTTGGTGACAGTGGGGAGAAAAAAACGCTTTAATCAGGAAGAAACCTCCAGCAGGGAGGGACAGAGCTCTGCCATGGCCGGTTGAGGCGAACGGGACGGAAACAGGACAAAAGACACACTGTGGGAGAGATTAATAATAAATATTGATTAATTGCGGAGACACAGAGCTTGAAAAGAGGTGAGTGAAGATTAAATACTCAGTACATCATGGGATGTACCAGCAGCCTTGGGCAATTGCAACGTAACTGAGAGGGTTCAGAGTCACCTGATCCAGCCCTAACTCTAAACTTTATCAAAAAGGAAAGTTTTAAGCCAATCTTAAAAGTAGAGAGGGTGTTTGTCTCCTGAATCCAAAGTGGGAGCTGATTCCACAGACCAGGAGGCTGGAAACTGAAGGCTCTGCCTCCCAGTCTACTTTTAAATACCCATAGGAGCCACAGGTAAGCCCACAGTCTTGGGGCAAATTGTTCTTTTGGAGTGATACAGTAAAGATGGGTTCTAATGATTCAATACCTTATATGTGGCGAAAAGGATTTAAAATTTAATTCTGGATTTAGTTATACAGGAAAAAAATTGTAAATAGAGTCAAATTTTGTTAATTTGCATGTTTATAACTGCTAACATCCTGCCAGGAAGTGGAGATTAAAATTATTTATATGGTTAAATATCGAATTTTTAAATGATGGATCTAAGTGCTCATGTTAATTAATGTGCATTATCCCTGCTAAATAAAAGAATTATCGCCTGTTCTTTACTGACGTACTGCCAGCTTTTCTGTGTTACGATCACAGATCCATAGGTTTCTGCAGCTCAGCACTCACATCTGATTCTTCTGAGACATTCTCACACCTCTCCAGTTTCATGTAATCCATATATCCGGGTGTTACTGTATGCACTCAAAATAAAAACAACACAGGGTCATCAGTTTTTAATAAAATTCATCTCTTTTTTTCTGTCTGGATTAGCAGAGAGAGAACTACTGTACATGTAAATACAATTGACAGCATGCATTTTAACGTGTATCAGTTTGTTCCCTGAAGCAATATGATGTCCTGTTTTTAATGCAATTCCAAAAAACGAATATTTGATAGATGTTTTGAAAAGAATCCAAATGTAGCATAATACATTTAAACATCCTGACATTTTATTTGAAATAAAATTCAGTGGGTCACAATGTTACAGTTTTAAGATTCAAAAAGAAAATCTTAAACAAAAGCATTAACATTAGCAGTCGTTTCCACAGTGGTCATTTTTATTTTAGACTGTGTTGGAGAAAAAAAAATCAGCAGCTTATTGTATTTCCAGGGATATTCTCTATAAAATTTCAGTGCTTCATGTGCAAACAGATTACTTTCCAGTGTTGCAGCATTGGAAACTTGGTCCAAAGCACAAAAATCAAAATCATTCAAAAGATTTTAGCTATGGTTCATTTTCACCAGCCAAGGTTTACAATTAGAGATGTAGTTCCTTCTTTTCTCTCTTGGGGATTTATATGGATTTGGAAAAGGGACTTCAAAGGGAAAACCAAGTCGAGATGACCTTCTTCCAGTGCTGTACAGAGTTTACGATCAGCCGAGAAGCATGGCACTCATGTTTTATGAGGTTCTGCCGATGGAAAATGCCAAAATCAGAGGTTAACACAGATCACAATGAAAACCTCTTCATTAAGATACTTCTGGGTTCACGGCAATGTGCCAGCAGTTTCACTACTATAAGCTGGTGATTAGACTTTTATTTTCTTTTTAATTAGCACAGTGATTAAACTGTAAAAATTGCATGCTGTATTTTTAGCCCTGTAATAGCGTTAATGTAACCTCTCAGATTACAACTACTCATACACGTAGTCAACAGCTTGCAGCAGGTGTCAAAGAAGGTGAAATGAGGCCAAAAGGCAAAGTGGACTGAGTATTGTGAAATTAACCTACTATAGTGTGGCAATATTGTCGCCAGATCATAATCATACTATTGACTGTAAGGAGATCACATGAGTTGAGTCCCTGTTTGAAATATACATTTTGGTATAGGTTTAAGCTTTGCCATCAGCACTTCTAAACTCGTTTTTATTCTGCATGACAGGAAATATGAATATTGTGTCATTTCTATTTTGTGTAATTGGCCATTTTTTGTGAACAAAACGTTTAATGTTGTATTTGTCACCTCACATCATGTACAGTAAGATTGCAAACACAAGTTAAGAATTATCAGTGGCTTCTTCAAACAATAAGATGTTTTCTGTTTATGTTATCAAGCAGATGTTATCTGATAGCGGTTCATAATTTAGCCCTTTAGTTAAAAAAAACCCTGCTCACTGGTAGTACAGCAAAGGCTCCTCTTTTACCTTACATTCACATAGCCTGTGAAAATGCAATTGCAATATCATTTACATAATAGCTTCAGCCAGGATGTACGGTACATTAAAATTAGGTCCACCAGATCTTTTAAAAACCTCCAAAGCTGCTGATGACAGAAGCCAAACAGAGCTCCTTTCCACCACATGGTGCTCATCTCGCCGTAACAGTTCCACCTTTTCGCCTCTTCCATCTCCTCTTTCCCCTCAAGAGGTCACACCCCATGCTGTAATGGAAAAAAAACAGATTGCTGAAATGTCTTGCTCTTTCTTTTTTATACACCTCTTATATCTGGTGCATTCATACCGTGGTAAAGTGTATAATGATGTACGCAGTGATGATGACAGCACCGATGACAAACGAGGCAATCCCCAAGTGGAGAGCTTTCCGACCCAGCCGTCTGGAGCCATCATAGTCCTCGTGGGTATAGCTCTTCTGGGCCTTTGGGACAATTACGGACATTACCGTACATGCTCACACTGTGTGTGTAATGTTTTGTGGGCAAATGTGCTGTGAGGAAAAGACTAGTTCCACTTTCCCAATAATAATAATCCTCATAGTGACACACAGCACGTGGCTTTCATGGGAATCTGCACCGAACATTTAGGAAATGATTATTTGTGCGTTACATCTGCACCTGCCTCTCATGTTGTCTCTAATTCATATTTGTATTGTAGCCAATGTCCTAAGCAGTGGTAACCACACGTTGCTAAGCCTGCATGCCTCATCTTATTACTCACGGCTACAGCAATGCAGCAGCTGCTGTTGGCACTCACGCCGTCTCATCTGACAACTCAAAGACTTGACATCAGTCTAAATGCATCTTTGCTATCTATTCTTCAACTTTGTTCAACTTTGTGCCACCCTGGCTGGTAATGGATGTTCTTTCCTGAGCTTTATCCACATGCTGGTCTGATAGCATCGTTGTATGGAGCATTACTGTAAGCAGTCCAGGGTGTGGTTGGATGCTTGGAAAGAAACAGGAGGTATATTTAATCTTAGCAAACATCAGCAGAAGCGTTAATGTTAGGCCACTCAGAAACGTTAAGTGGGTTGGAATAACTTTACACAGTAAAGATGCAAATTTCTCACTTGACTTATGTTTGCTCCATATTTAATAACTATTGCAATCACCCCACGTGGTCTGTAGAGTTTTTCCCAGCAGTGGTACTTTTACCTATAAAATATGCATTTATGCAGGATAACATATGCTTTGATTTTTTTTTACATTTATTTGTTTTTTTGTTTTTGTTTTTTTAATGCCAGCATACCTCTTAAAAACATTACGCATTCTAACCCACAGCTATTCATTAAACTAAAAAAAAGACAGGATTCAGAAACCTCACATTTCCAGCTTCGAGCAACTTACCAGGACAGAGAAAACCAGCGCCACAATATTGATGGGCCACGCAGGACAGAAACAGGTGAACATGGTGAGCCAGAGGTAGCTCCTCATAGGGGGAGTCTCCCGAGCCTCCTCGTTCTTCACAAAGTCAGAGCTCCCATCCAGCGAGGGCTTGGTGTTCATGACTGGCTTCAACACCCGCCGAGACAGTAGAAAGCAGAGAGGCGAAACAACAGCACTGAGACACTGGGAGACACTGGGAGGCTGGAGGTGGAAGCAGGGGAGGGGAGGCAGTGGAGCAGCGATGATGGAAGATAGAAATCAGCCAGCAGAGATTATGAGAGAGATGCAGAGGAACAGAGGCAAGAAGCCTGAGCAGATACATTTATAATGTTTTACTTCAGACTTGTAATCATGCATTTTTTTTTTGTAATCAATTATTTATTATCGCCTATATAAAAGGAGGAAGTGAAAAAAGGAAGAGAAGGTACCATCAGCTTAGTCTCAAAAGTGACAGAGCAAAATATGACACAAAAAGGTCCACCCTACCCTTTTTCCTCCAACCTCATGTACCCCCATACTCAGAACCCAGATGGTATACGTTAATGCGGTCAGAGAGAGAGTATATCAAAAAAGGAACACATAATGGATACATAAATAAAACATTAATTTTTAATAAACACATTAAAACTCTGCATGCCTCTGTGCTCCATCCCCTACTGCTCATGTATCGTGTACAGGCATGAAATAAAAAAGCTCAACAAGGAAAACAGACTTAAAACAATACACATATATTTCAACTAATTTATCTAGTAGCCTATTACATTCATAGGAATGTGTTAAATGTAATTTATTATTATTGATGGCAATGAAATGCACATTTAAAGCAATAATAAAAATAGCACTGTGCCTTGAGCCAACCCTCATTTCTTTACATTTTGTTTCCAGACCTTCTTAAGATGATCTTTTTCCCAGGTTTTCTCAAGGTTTATTTGGACATTGGCTACTTTTTCAGTCTAGTCCTTGTACCTGACCATTGTCGAAGGAATGCTTTTGTAACCCACTTACCACTGACCCAGCAATTGTCCAAACACAGAAAAGGCACCTTTCTCAAGGGATGAACCAGTGTTCTTTCTACACGAACAGCTTCTTTGTTACTAGACGCCAGGTTAAAAAAATACATAATTTCTTTAGTCAAGTCTACGAAAAATGCCAAATACAACACAGTTTGAGTTATAAAATAGTATTTTCACCAACAAGGTGATTCCCAAAAAGCTTGGGTATATCTCAGCATGGTGTGCAGTGTGTCCTTAAAAAATTCAGCGGAAAGTGGTTAAGTGGAGGATAAAATTCTTGTCACTGATGGATTCTCCTTCTCAGAGCCCGGACCTCAACATTATTGAAGCAGCGTGGGATTGTCTTGACAGAGAACAGAACAAACAGCAGAAGAGCTTTGAATGTCCTCCAAGAAGCCTGGACAACTATTCCTGAAGACTACTTCAAGAAATTAGAAGACATCTGCCTCAGATAGTTTAGACTGTGTTGAAGAATAAAGGTAGTCATACCAAATATTCATTTTTAAGCTTGTTGGGATCCTACAAACTCCGTTTATGTACTTTTGTTCCTTTTATGTTTGCACATTTCAATACATCACTGCATCTAATTCTTACATTCCCAATAACATATAAAGAAATGTGTGGCTCAAGACTTTTGCACAATGCTGTTTTTATGGATTTTGTGCAAATTTAAAGCAACGTGGAGTAAAGCTGGTTCTCCTTTAGAGCATATCATAGTAAAGAAACTAGAATTACACATAACATTGGGGTTTGTTTGTTTTTTAAAAATTGAGTAATTTTATAAAAGGCTTATTTTTACTTATTGTTTTGTACTGAAGTTTATTACAAATGATAATTCTGGACAAATGTTAAGACGCACTAATTTTACTCAGCAAAGGCCATCTGCTGTCATGTATTTGTGCCAAATCAAGCCAATAAATGGAGCTAGAAATACAAGATCATTTTCCTTAGAAATAGTAGTTTTAAATGAAAAAAAGCAAGTCTGTGTAGGAAATCAAGAAAAACTCAAACAGGACACAAAAAAGTGGAATGTTTTAAAATAATTTATTAGGAATAAAAGTTAAAAAGTTTTGCTTTCCTCCAAAGGAATAAACACGAGAAAAATGAAAATCAGAAAATGTTACAGTGTTGACAAGATTGTTATAATGCAGTGAAATCAGCATCAGAGTTTGAAATACCATGGTAGCTCGCAGCAGACAGAGCGAGTGTATCAAAATGTTTAAAAACCTGGTATTTTGTAGATGGGGAGTGCTTTTTTATTTTATCGTGTCCGGCCAGTGCAAAATCCTAGTAGCTCTGAAAATAAGTGTTTTGGTCTAAAAACAAAACAAAAGAAATAAGTCACATTGCTCCAGTCTGTGACCTCCAGTGGATATGCAGCGATGGATGGCTGTGGGGTGGGTATGACAGGTAAACAAGAGTTAATAAGACCCCACCTTTCTAAAAGGTTCAACCACCCACACTTTTATATCAATGTTAATGTAATAATAATAATAATTAAAAAAAAAGGGTCAGATTAAAATTTCACATTTGCAGCAGAGGTACCCCCCCCCAAAAAAAAAAACAACAACAAAAAAACAAAACAAAACAAAACATGGCACATTGGAAACCAATGTGAATAAGACCAAATGACACACAAATATCAACTCATCTTGCAGAGGAAATCAGTCAGAACGCAAACTGTGCACGACTGCTCCATCGTAACAGTCCTTCATTTGCCCTCACAATCATCACGTATTTAAAAATCACAGTTAAAACAACAATATGATAAAGTAAGAAGTCGTGTTTTTCCTCTCCCAACAGGAGTGCTTCCACACCCCTCGTCTCCGAACAGTAGCAAGTGTCGCTCAGTACGCAGCCCCTCACCCGCTCAAGTAAAACTCTGACGCTGCTCCTCAATGTCGTAAGACTCACGTGACGCATCATTTATAAACGCCTGGAGAGAAATACAGTAACAGACAGACAAACTGAAATGTTCTCGACCTTCATGTGAAACTATCAGTCAAGATTGATAAAAGAGATCGTACCATTTCGCCAAAACGCTCCCGCCTCCCTGACGCAAATTTTGCAGAACCCTCTCACCCGCTAACCAGCCGTATTTACAAAATTTTACAAAATTGTACACCTCATGAAGGCCTATTACGTAACAGAGACTAATGACCTTTGTCGTCTGACCATTATTAGTAACGAGTCATTGTTAAAAAACAAAACAAAAAAAAAACTACCAAGATATACACTTTGTGACACATTTGAGAAAAAGTATTAATCCCCAATGTTAAAATTCAGTATGAACTAGTGACAAATATACAGCTTTCCAGTACATTTTACATCTCCTGACCTTCAAACAGCCATCACCTGGAGATTAAACTCCTCCCATCTCAGAGAGATCAGATTAAAGAGGTCAAAGGAACCAATGAATCACAGCCAAAACAGATCATGAAATAACACAGCCATCACAAAAACATATCAGAGGAAAAACACAAAGAAATACAGCATCTGAATGTGTTGCTATTACATGTAGTGATAAACGTTTTTGCTCCTTTTGAGAAGGTTTTTTTTTTTCTTTTAAGTCCCCCCCCCCCCAAAAAAAAAAAAAAATTGTGGTGGAGTTTAGTGTGGTGTCTGTAGAGTCAACTGGATGTAGCTGACACCAGGGCAGGTTGGCTACAGGTTAGGCCACCCCAGCCGGAGACGTGGACTGGACAGAGACAGGCCAGATCAGCTCCAAAGCAGCTTCAACTCCTTCCAGCTCTCAGTCTACAGCTCTGCACTGACACACAAACCGGCGGGATTACTCACAGGTTAGGCAGCACGAAGCACTCGTATGTGTTACACTTAAAGGATGACAGCTAGCAGGAGGACTGACTCACACTCTCAGTGATACCCGTTAGTGAAGGCCGTGGCAATCAAAGGGCCCTGTGGGAGCAAGCATGCAAGGTCAGTATGATTTCATATAGCCTAAGAGCTACGCTGACTACTTTTGCCATCTTGGGCTAAAGGTGGTAATAACTGGAGTTGGAAATGTACACACACCAAAATAAGCTGTTAAATGAGGGCCAGATTAATTTTTTTTAAACACCAAATTGTAGAGTTGCTGAATCTGCTTCTAATGTTTATTCTTGTGATGTTCACTCAACAAGTTCATTTAATCACTCAACATTTTAAGAAAAGCACTTATTTGCATTCTCGCAATGGCAAATAAGATCAGATAATACCACTCCTGCATCTGTCCATTCAACAGGAAGCAATTCCCACAGTTAGCTTAGCACAAAGACTAAAACCAGAAACCACCATCGCTAACCAGCATGTCTAAACTATTTTTGATTGCTTCAATGAAAACGGTTTAAAAAACACTTTTGTATAAAAAAAAATAACATTTTTAATGTGAATTGCTGTTTAGAAGTACTGTTTCCAGTCTCAAGCTAAGCTAGCATGGTGATATATACAGCCTTATAGACTGTATACAAAAGATGGAAGCAGCATCCATGATGTCACTCATTAGTACCACTTTTAAGCCTCAAGATGAACCTTTTAGCCATGACAGACTTAGCTTTGGGTAAAAGGTTGTCAATCGCAAATCATTAGTTAATGAGTGGAGCCTGCTTTACACTCGTTTCTGACCCTGATCATAATTCACTAAATTAACTTACAGCAAAAGCAAAATATACACTAAAGTGACACAGGAGTCATGCTCTGCTTGCTTTTACTGGGAATGTGGATTTAAGGCACTTGCACATTGACTTCAGTAGAGCGGGGCCAATATTGGACTTTTAAGACCGATATCAAGATGTTATTTTTGTTGTGGATTTCTTGCTGTGTGGCAACAGCTAACCGCTAACCACTGTGCCACTTATATCAGGATGTAGAGACCATTTTCTCCCTCTTGGATACACAAAACCCAAACAGAATAACCTAGCATTTGTTATGCGCCCTGCCCGACTCTTCTTGGATCAGCTGGTTGTTGTATTTGTGGGGTCCCAAATGCGTATTACATAAAGGAAATTTGCATTTCTCTCTGGTGGCCAGACTATGCAACCACACAACTCATTTATCAGCCATTAATGCAGATACAGATAAATTAGCAAATAGCTAATATTGGCCAACAATACTGGCCCGCAGATAAATCAGTCAGATGAACCGGTTTTTAGACACGGATGCTATGCCCATCTTCTATATACAGTTTCTGTATTTAATGGACAGACAAGAGTGTGATATTGACCTTTTACATAATATCTCAGCCTAAATTATTATGATAATTAAAATATTAGAAGACAAACTGTAGGATAATGCAGTGATGTACCAGTGTTAAAGTAAGCGTTGCAGATGCTACCTGCCTTCACCGGGAAATTAGCTTAAATGTGATTTTTTTTTTTTTTTTTTTTAAATGAGGACCAACAGACTTGATGTAACAGACAGAAGTTACAGCTTTAGTGATACTAAGGGTCAGACACGACTCAAATCAAAAACTGGAACACATAATTAATGGCAACAGTAACTTACCCCCAGACTATGGCTGAATCCAGTGCTTGGTGCAGGGCTTGCAGCGCTGAGGTAACTGCTGACGGCCGATTCCTGACTGGCTGTTCCATAAAGGTCTGCCATCGGACCTGGGCTGCTTGTACCTAAAAATCCAGCAGAACGAGACGGGGTGGAGCCTGAAAGTAAAAAATAATGACGTCACAATAACGGAGACATCAACCTGTCTCAACTATCATTTTAGTGCCAAGGTTAAGCGAGCAGAGGTTGGATTAATGAAGAGGACTTAACACAGATTAAAATGTAAATCTTCTAACCTGCAGGGAGAGAAAGTAATTTCTCTGTCTCACACTGGATGAGAAAAATCTCATTTTTAGACACACTAGCAGCACGGTTCATTGATTAGCATTAACAATCAGGTGATTCACCACTTATGCCCACACTGACACTTGCAGTTTAGACTAAAACTTGATAATAATTTGATTGCTGATATTTTTTCAAATTGATGATAAGTGCAGCTGAGGATGGTGAGAATAGTATTTTGACCAGATGATGGATGTTGTGTTTAATGTCATTTGGTACCTCTGACTACTGCCGCTGCTGCCGCAGCTGCCATTGGTCCATATGCCGTGAGAGGAATGGCTAAAAAAGGCAGAGAAGAAAAGATTAAGTTAAAACATATGATAGAGCAAATGTTAGATGTAAAAGGAAGCTAACAACTTTCAATAAAGAACTGCAGATTCTAGGATCATTTAACTTAAAACAGGGTCCATTGAGGTCACCAGAGGAGCCCTTTAAACCAAACACCTACTTCTTCCCCCATTACTGTCAGCAATCAGCCTACAGCTAGAAACCAAGGAGGACCGACAAACACAAACATGCAAACCAAAGAGTGATCATGTGTTGGTGCTATTGTGGGCGTGTAGCAGACTGACAACGTGCTGCTTGTAAAGTCCAGAGGAGGGACTGACTGACCTGTGAGCTCAGGGGGGTGGGGTGAAGTCAGAAGGGGAGTCCTCTCTAAGTGGAACTCTAAAACAGAAACATCAGAGTGCTGTTGAGACACACACCACCACTGCCAGCAAGGACAACACACACAAAGCCAAGGGGAGGGGCAAATCACAGGTGAGAGGAAGTACACGCACAGGGCAGGTGCGTGTACTTAAAGGACGGAAAGATGTTTTACAGTCTAAGAAGTGGAGTTAAATGACACACAGTCATCCTGCTGAGACAGCAAAACAATAGAGCAAGAGTTACAGTTTGGTCGTCCAGGCTGATCATTTCAAATCATTCAGAAGAAAGCGTCGCATTTTCTTTTACTGGAATCGTTTCCACATCACTAAAGTTCAATGTCATGCTAGCATGCATGCACACACACACTCAAGCAAAGCAGATGCAATTCCACTCCCTGATATTTACAAGCAGCCATTTGCACTCACTGTGTTTTATATGCTTCCATGGAAACATGTTTGTATTTGTGACAGTGTGTCTACTGGCTGTTCAACGTGACACTACTCCAGCTACTGACTTCATTCAGTTGACTCACTGACACAACACTCCACCTCATTATTCAATACATCCTGTGGAACGTGCGATTTCACACAAACTGGGACCTTTGTGTGAAATTCCCTCCAGCAGAAGGCTGCTGGGAGCAAACTGTGCAAATCAGTTCGGATTATTTACCTGATGTGTCCATTCTTTGTTTTATTAAACATGACCCTGAGCCACAGTCTTAGAAAGAGTCGTTTTAGTGGGCACCAGGCACTTCCAAAGGATGCACATCGACTAAAGATGGCTGTATCTTTATTCCCAGAAATAGGATTTTAAAAAGAATAGTCCTTAGGGTACAAGGAGCATAAAGTATATTGCGATTACCAGGAAACTGGTAGGTGTATCCAGGAGTGATGCCAGCATAGCTCCGACTGGTGTAGGTGGCAGTCTGAAAGCCTGGATAACCTGTGGGAAGAAAACTGGCGTTAATATGCGAACTGAGGCGTACATGGGATGTATCCCGAGTGAGGACAATTACACATGTGGTGAAATACTGAACATGAAATAGATAAACAGGAATGCATGCGTGTGTGCTGTTTTGCTGCCCCCTAACAGTGAAGCTTTGTACAATCCGTGACATGCAGGTGTGTGATATCCTACACCTGTGATCTGGATTTCCTCGCAAGGACGGGACTGGGCGGATTTCTGTCATTGTCTTCACTTACACTCTCAGCGGTGCTCATTACTCAGGGAATTTCTTTGTAATGCAAGCTGACACCTGAAGAACCTACCTCAGGAGAACATTCAGGGGAATAACAATAATGTTACCCAGCATTAGCGCAACAGGATAACAAAAGTAATGTAAACATTTTTTTAAATCCTCACCTCAGAGAAAGAATTTGCCACCAAATCCTTTCTATGCACTGGATAATTAAAGAACTGAAACTGAAGAAAGTAGTTCTCAGATTGAACAGCAGGTGGTAGCACCAGCGTGGTTGTCAGTACAAGGGTAAAGGGTGTATTGTAGAGGATAATGTTCACAGTAATGGAGGTTTGAGACTAGGGCTGAACGATATATCGCATTTGCGATAATATCGCGACATGATCAAGTGCAATTTTCTAACCGCAAAGGCTGCGATTATATTATACAATTCATGGGCTGCATCCTCCTGAGGCCGCATTTGTAGACCGATTACGTCACAGCGACGCGCCGAAGGCTGTCCAAATTACTACCATATCCCAGAATTCATAGCGCGGCCCAGCCAAACTCCAGTTTCCAGCAATGGCGGCCGCTACTAAGTTTTAAAATTACTCATACTAATCTTTCTGGGTCACAAAATAAACTTTTAACATATTTTCAGGCGAGAAAGTAGTTGTGTAAACATCAAATATCTGCTCGGTTTATCAAGATATCCCATATTTGCAAAAGTGCTTCGACGTTTTCAGAGGCATCTGCTACCCACCAGCTCGACAGCTAGCCGGGAGCTCGAGGGTTACTGATGCGGCCGAGAACGGCACAACTCCCGGCACATCATTTTCAGATCACCGCGGAGTTTCGCTGCTCGGGTTAAACGTAATATATAAGTCACTTAGACAACCTAAAAATGTTATTGTTGGGCTTTTTTCAGTGTTTTGTTTGTTCGTGAGTAAATCGGTTTGGCTGAGATTAAAGTTATTAGATTAGATAAAATAAAACTTTATTAATCCCCCGGGTGGGTTCCTCCTTGGTTTTCACACAGCTGACTAAACGTCAAACAGAAAACTTATTAAACAGAAGTATGAGACAGTCGAGAATTTACACCAGTGTCTGGTTATATTTTAGATAGCAAGAAGCAGGCGGCCGAGTTTATTAAACTCCACCGAGACAGCGGTGACGCTAATCAGAACTAGACCGTCCAATTTCACGCCTTTAAATTTTAAAGGCGTGTTTGTGTGTGTGTTTATACAATTGCTATTATGTTTGCACTTTATGTGTAATGTTACTGACTGCAGAGATCAGTAAGCTGTGTGTATTTTTTATTTATTAGTTTTATTTATTTAATATTATTTTTTAATTGAATGACTGTCTAGTAGTTCACAGATGTCGAAAAACTGAGTGTGGTAAAGCCACTGATTTTGTTTATGTATATTTCTGCAATCTGCACATTGTACTGACTTTCATTTTAATGTTTACACCAGGGTTCCTTGTCAGCACTTTATGCTCAGATGTTTGTAAGCTAAAAATAAACTATTGTGTATGTTCAAATATACTGTTGTGATTGAAGAAGTTAAATAAAAATGTCAGTCATCAATTCATGCATCACCTCATGTCATCATAACAGAGGTCTGTCTTCCAGGAAAGAACAGTTTAAAATTAATGTAATATAGTATTGGCCATACTATATGATGTATTGCTTGTCTTTGTTTAATAATACAGAAGACAAATACCTTAAAAAATAATCGCATATCGCATCGCAATCGCAATATTGGGGCAAAAAATCGCAATTAGATTATTTTCCATAATCGTTCAGCCCTATTTGAGACCTTTTTTTTCAAAGGGCCATTTCACTCATTTTACAACCCAAGGATCGACTGGAAAAACCACTGGAAAATATTGTCTTTAGCTGTGTGAGGATCCACCCCAGCTGGTGAAGTTACAGGGATGCTGGCTTTAGCTCCAGTCCACAAAAACGTGACTACAGGTGCTACAAATCAGAGGAAACAGTTTTTAAAAGAAGGGATTAAAAGGTGCTATTTGGTTGCATAAATATAAGTGTATTTCAGCCACGTTATTGCGCTCCTTTACTGTACCCCCTGTGACTTTCTAAACTGTACACAAGTGTGGTATTCAAGCTTTAATATGTAAAGTTAACACATGTATTAAAGCGCCACAGAGGTCACAGCTTTTATGAGCTGCTTGGGGGAGAGTTATAAGCTGAAGCGAGCAGCCGGCTGCAGTGGTCAGCCTTCTCCCAGCGAGGCGCCGCGTGACCTTTGAGGAAGCTGGGCCTTTAATGCTGGAGCAGTTACCGTTGGGTTCATGTGCGCCGCCACATCCTTCCTGTCCTGATCGATGCCAACTTACCCAGCATACCGATGCCCAGCATGAAGGCGTCCATCCCATACGGCATCACCCGAGAGCGCCCCCTGGCCGAGCCGGTGGGGGACATCACCTCCTTGGGCTGCGCTTTCTTGCACTCCACCTGTTTTCCAGAAGAGAGGAGAATGATCACACCTTAGTTTCTATGTTGTGCTGATGCAAGAGTGGCAAATCGAGCCCTCGTACCATTTTATTGTTGATCTCGTGGAAGTGGATCTCGCACACTTTCTCCACCACGTCTTCATTCTCAAATGTTACAAAGCCGAATCCTGACGAGCAGAAGGCAAGTTTGTAAGTTAAAAAACAGTAGATCGTAATAATTCACACAACACGCTGGAACTAGACAATAGGCCTTTCTGTACAGTAGTACAGCTAAATAGTGTGGAGTAATTAGTGGTGTAATAGCCGCTTAACACATTGCCCCCCTCCTTCTTTCAATGCTCCTTTTTCTGCACTCATCCTTCCTTCCCTCCCTCCCTTCCTGGCCAGAAGGCCCGGGCAAAGCTGGTAGGCTGTCATAATCGATCAATCCCAGGGTGGGGAGGAGGTGCTTAAGGAGGCTTTATCCTGATCCCGATTAACGGACTGGCTAATTAGACTAGCCCCGTTCGTCTCCTTGCAGCTCAGCCCACAGGAAGGAGGACGATGGGGGGTGTGGAGGGGTTGGAGAGGGATCAATAGACAACCAGAAATGGGTGGGGGAACAGTAGAGGAAAAAAACGAGGAAGAGTTGAGGGAAGGCGGGGTCAGTCCATCTCACCTCTGTGTCTGTTGGTGGTCTTGTCGAACATGAGCATGGCATCGTCGACCTGAGGGGAGACAAACAACACAGTTTTTTACTCAGAGCTCTCTCTCTCTCTTTCTCTCTCTCACCACGCGGCATATTGCCTGACCTCAGCCCTTCTCAAGTTCTGCAGGGAGGCTCAGCAACAGATGGACAGAAAGCGGGAGGAGGGGAGGGGGGAGGCAGAGGGAGGGCTGCAGACGAGCGACAGGTTACAAAGAGGAGGCCGAGGGGGCAAAAACAGGAAGATATGTTGAAAAACTCCACAACAAGCTCACGTACATAACAGGCGATACAAAAAGTTGGAAGCTGCGTTAGCTCCTTCTTACAGAGAGCTAATAAACCACCCACCCTCTGACCCCCTCCAGAGTTTGATATAACCATGGCAACTGTACAAAAAGTCCTTATAAGAAAAAAAAGGGGGAAAAAGAAAAAGAAAGGAAAGTTCAAGCCCAACATCAAATATGCCTTATGAATGATGGGAGAGTGCCAATGACACAAAGAGCACTGCAAAGAGAGAAACACTGACACACACACACACACGAAAAAGTAGCGAGTCACAAGCAGAAAGGTGAATCCATCGGGCAGGTGGCGACTCGATGAGAGGGGAGAGCTGATAGTGAGAGGAATAGCGACAGGTGGAGATGTGGTGAAAGAGAGCACAGAGAGTCCTGTAAGAGGGAGAAAGGGGAAAAAAGGAAAAAAGAGTGGGTCAAAGTGGAAAGGGAGGAAAAAGAGGAGACAAAGGGAGAGGGAGAGGGAGAACAAAGAGGCCTGGAGGCTTTGTTTGTTGGCACAGTCAGCCATAATTCCTCCTCCTCTTCTCCCTTTGACCTCTCCCTCTGGCCCGGCCTCCCTTTATAGAGCAAAGACACAGGTGTCTGTTCGACACACACACACACACACACACACACACACACACACACACACACACACACACACACACACACACACACACACACACACACACACACACACACACACACACAGCTTCTTTTGTCAAAGTTGACCTACTCTTTAGCTCAGTCTCTGCTTTTATTTCTCTCGCTTTTAGTCTCTTCTGACATGTTTATACTTCAGAGCTCCACAAAAACATTTGGTAAGTAAATCTGTGCTCTCGGTCTATAATAAGTTTACTGGAGACAGTCCACAGAGTAATTTGTCATAGTGACATTGGAGTGTCAGTCCTTGCCCAGTGTCTGTGTATGTGTGTGTGAGAACCCACAAGGGCAATTTGCCTACAGAAAGGTCAAAGGTGAGTGAGGAGTGTCAGTGTGCCTCTCAAGTCACTGCTTACTTCCAGCCTGACATTTACTCACTGCCTACAAGTCTCCATCTCTGCACAAAAAAAAAAAAAAAAACAGCCTTTATTCTGGACACCAGTGGGAGAAACGGCCCAAAGTTACTACAAAGTCAAGCAGAGGAAAGGGTCGGCGTGCAGACTGGCGCAAGTGATTGATGATCAGACTAAAGCAAACAGAAACCCGACGTGGGCTCAAACCGCACATGTCGGCCTTTGGGATGCTATGAAGAAGATCAAAACAATATTTAATGGCGGGAACAGAATTAACTGCACAATATTTCAAACACTGAGCATTTTCACAGAGTACTGCCAAACAATATTCCCCCTCATCCTTCCCCCCCACCTCTCATCTTCCCTGTTATCCCCTGCCCATCCCTCTCCGCACTCCTTTGTCCTCACCAGGACGGGACACAAAAGGTCCAGTGAGGCAGTCTAATCAGGAACTTCCATGGATGGCTGAAGCCTGCATTTCACCGTCCATCCCTGGATATATCTCTCGGCAAAAATTCATCTAGACGCTATGATTGAGGAGGGAGCAACAGAGGAACTCGAGGCCAAACCTTTCGGCACTGGAAATGAAGCAACGCGCGGTCAGAAACGCAGCACCTCAGACCGAGTCTTTGCATCTTTGCTTTTAAAACATTTTAAAGGGCTTGAGGTGCAGACTGAAATCTGCTGGACAAAAAAGTCTGAATGATAACTTTGCACAAGATCCCCGAAAAACTGAAAGAACTGAGTGTGTGAATGTAAACCACACGTATTACATGCGGTCAGTTTCATATCAGAAGACACACTGGATTGTAATTAATCCAGAAACCACCAGTATGCAGATAACTTCAGAACAAACTAGCAAAATATTTGCCCAGCTTTATACAGCAGTATAATGGTCCCCCCCCCGCCACCACCACCGATCAGCACTCACACATACCCCATTTTGACCCAGTTCCCTCTCTTACCCCTCTGCAAACCTCCCTCAGTAAGGCCCTCCCTCCCTTGACGATGCCTTTGTCAGCCCACGGTCTATTTTTCGGCCCCCACGCCTTTCAGAATCTTGCAAAACACAAAACATCTTTAAAAAAAAAAAAGTTTTCAAACCTAATTTTTAAAAACACCGACGTAAGAAACTGAAGGAAGAGCGCCAAGTTTACAAGCTTTTTTACAACAACTCAACTTCTATTTATTGCTCCCAAACTCGTGAGTTGGACCCCCCCCCACTCTCCACAACCAACACACTTATGCTAACGCCGCCTCATCCCTCCTCCCGCAGAACAAAACCCCCTTACCCGCAGAATTACTTGGGGACAATGGACAAGCCGGGTCACCACGGTAACGGGCCAGGAGGGGGTTGTGGGTAGGAGCAGCTGTTACATCAGATTAATTCAGATTCTGATAATCCCTCCTCCTTCCTCTCCATCACCGCACACTCACTACAAAACTTTTCTCCCCCTTCCTCACACAACCTCCTCCCCCCACCCCTCGCTCCGTCTTCCAGTCCCCCTAAACTTCGCCTGCTGCTCCCAGAGCCTCCTAGCCTCGTTATTTTTTTCTGTCCTCGTCGAGCCTTTTTTTTCTCGCCCTCCTCCCCAGTAACTCCTTCACTCCCAGTCAAGTCGCTTGATTCAAAGTGAAGTTTTTCTCCGAGAATGTGCTGTGAATCTGAACCTGCCGAGCTTGTGGGATGTGGTACTACGGCTTTTCTGAGCTGCTGATTTGTTTCTGCACCGGCAAACTTATGCAAGTCCGTAAGGACTGGCTGGTTTCATTCCAAACCGCGTGGACCCACCACTCACCTTCCCAAACTGGTCAAAGTACTGCTTGACGTCCTCGATAGTCGTGTTCACCGACAGGCCTCCCACAAAGATTTTCTTGGTTCGAGTGACCAACTGGACAAAAGAAGGAGGAAAGAAAGGGCAGCACTCATGAACCAGTTTCATTAGAAATGCATGCACATGGAGTTCAGTGAGAGCTACATTTGATTATAAAGCTGTGTCACTAAAGCTGATCATATGAAGTCATTAAGTGTAATGGTAGAATTATCATCCACATGTTTTCTTTAGGCCGTTTAAGTACACAATACAAACTGCTGCCAGGTTTTACAAGAGCACAGGCCACATGTGAAAGTGTCTGACTGACTAGCCGTAATGACACTAAGCAAGAATGCAACACTCTGTTTTAAAGGCTGTGAATGACTTTGCTCCTCTAAGTTTGATGTCCTCAAGCTGTGAAGATTTAAAAAAAACAAAACAATAAAAAGCCCTGATTTTAAAAGATTCACATGCTAAGGATTCGGCTTCTCGTGTGTTATTCGCTGACCAGCAATTCACAAAATCTTTTAATAAAAAGCAGGACTTCCTGCGTTCCTCCAATCGTGTGCACAGGAAGCATTGGACACCTGTTATTATTTATTTGGGCTTTTTTGTTTCACTTCCTCGCAGTTTGTCTGATGCCAGTGAGCGAAGTGAGTGAGTGATGCTGTATGACGTATTGCTGGCTTTCCATTAGTGAATATATAAAATTTATTCTTAGCAGTCAGTGAGAGAAAACCAAAAGAATAAACTGTTGTTCAATGTTCAATTTCTGTAACTATAACACTACAAATGACTCACTAAAATACAAACATGGGCAGTGTTGTTGCTGTTTTTAATCTGTCCCAGCAGTCCAAAAGGAAAACCACTTTTTTTTTTTACTAAACTGAGCCATCAAACATTCAGAGATTGGACTCGTCAAATTTTGGGTCCTTTTTTTTTTTTAAAGACCTAAAACAACTAATTGATTGCCAGAATTGCCGACTCATTTTATATACTTCGACTAACTGATTAATTAGACTAATCATTCGAACAGCGCTGGACACCAACTTAAGTCAGGGTGGGACTTTGGAGTACAACAGTAAATGCAAATTTTTAAAAAGAAAAAGATCAGTAAAACTGAAATTCCAGCTATTTGTCAAAGCACAGCTACAAATTGTACATCAAACAAAAGGAAAACAGTTGTTTTGTTCATTATTATAAGGCTCCGCTTGGCTCTGATTTGACTTACATGAACATCATTGCTTTGAAATGTAACACCGACATTCAGGTGAGGGTCTAAAAGGTTTTGTTAACCTGTGCTCACATCAGCATTATGAGGCACTGTCCCAGATACGTGACAGAAAACACGCGCGAGGAGGCCGCTCGACTCACCTTGGGCTGGGCTCTGCGAGGAAATGCGACCTTTGGATCGATCTAAAACAAAGGATATAGAGAAAAGAGGACCTGGTTAGTGATGCGCTGCTATAACCCGCCGCCTTGCCCTGGTGTATTCTGATATCAGACCCTCATCTTTCATTCTTTAGCAAGTCAGCAGAGAAGGTACAACACATCCAGGTTATCCTGTCATGCCTAGCGCACGTGTTCACTAATACCACACAACACTGATGTCTAAAAAACCTGTTTTTCACATCAAACTTGGGCCTCGCTGTACTAGAAAACGTGACGACACCACAACGAAAAATCTACAGATTTCTCTTTAAATCAGAAATCCGAATGCAGACTTTGGCCACTCAAGCGTCGAGTCTTCCAGGTGTGTGATGCCAGTGTGCGTGTTTACGTGTATCAACACTGATGTAGTGATTGCGTCTTATTTTGGCCACACCTCCAGCACGATCAAGTGTATAATAATCTGTACCAGACTCCAGCGAGCGTCTCTTAATAAAGTACTTACAAATTGTTGATCATTTTCCATCAACCAAGACAAAACGGGAAAAAACTCTGCCTGAAAAGGCCGACTGAATCGAAGCGAGTGCGTGCTCTACATTCTTCTGCTTAAGCCACACATTGTCAGTGAGTGTGCAGCGTGTGCGAGGGTGTGCTACTAGTTTGTGTTTTTTTTATTTTGCATGGATTTGCCTGTGTGGTGCAGGCACATGCATCTCTGGCTTGATCGATCGTGTAAATTTCCGTGCATGTGCGCGCGTGTGTGTGTGTGTGTGTGTGTGTGCGCGCGTGTGTGTGTGTGTGAGCGTGCTCGCGCAGGTGGAATGCCTGGGAATGTCCGGCGAACCCCAGGCCTCTCTCGTCACCACCATGTGACATGTGATCTCCTGGAATCTCACACGGACACCACAATCACAAACACACCTCACCTCGGCGAGGAAGGAGAGCCGGAGACGGAGGTCAAGTGTGTCAGAAAGACAGCGGGAGAAAACGAGGAAGGAGAGGAAGACAAAGAGCTGTCAATCACATCGCGCTGACAGCGGACACACCAAGTCTGTTCGTTCGATTTTGGCCTGCTTGTGACGCAAGCGATGACAACAATAGAAACCATTCGACCTGTGTGATCTTTAGGTGGTCTGGCTGGTCTGCCCTGCAGTCCGTCATCTTTACTTCCAGAAAAATAAAAGTGCTTTTTTTTAACTGAGTAACTCATTTCAGATTAATACAACCCCAAAAAACCAACAACAACAAAAAAACCCAAACTGATGTGGACTAACCCCCCGAATGTCACCAAGGTTAAGATTGGAGAGAGAGCCAAACCACACCATGAAGATGCAATCATAGACAGGCTGTAAAATTGGAATTTGAGACCTCTATATTAGTCTATACGGTCTAATAGAGCTAGAGAACAACTAGACTACGCCACACTGTACTGCTGTTACACTAACAGATGGTGAGACAGTACAGCGCTAAGATTAGTCCGTAACCATGAGAGGGTAGAGTTGAACTACAGTAGAGAGCTAGAGCCTCTATGGTAAACCGTGTGCATTTACCAGAGTTTTCTAATGAGAGTCGACATCACCAACGCAAGTTTCTGTCTCTTATTTATTTATTTCACTTTCTTTCTAGAGAGCAGAGTGAGAAGACTATAGGCTAACACTGGAGGATCAGATGCAGAGTCTACTGTTTAGTTTCTATGGTGGCTAGACTACTCTGATAGTCACCTCCGGTCACCAACCCTCCCGATGTCCAAAACTCCTGTGTACATTCAAACAAACAAGACACACACACACACACACACACACAAACACACAAAATCAAACACATGGCAGCACACGGCACATCCGTGGTGAGGAAATTGTGAACATTAAGCACATGAAGTGGCCGTGTTTATCGGACTCATCCCGTTGCCTCAGGTGTTC
The DNA here is from genome assembly GCF_057382095.1 of Aulonocara sp. 'chitande type north' Nkhata Bay. Lineage (NCBI taxonomy): Eukaryota > Metazoa > Chordata > Actinopteri > Cichliformes > Cichlidae > Aulonocara > Aulonocara sp. 'chitande type north' Nkhata Bay. Next base: position 4,841,846 of record NC_141355.1, on the reverse strand, counting down.
AGAGTGTGACACAGGAGACCAGCTTCGCTTTCACCTGCTGAACGTTTCTTTCTACTTACTTAAAAACTGACCTTACATGCAAGAAGTGAACTTTACTGGGAAATTCCCAATGCACATACATACTGACTGGACTTTTATGAGGCTGGGGCATCTTGTTCTCAATGATTAACGACTCTAAACAAAATTTGTTTTGTTGGGTTTTTTTGGGTGGGGGACGGCTTTAATTTAAAAAACATTCACTCGTGAGATTTTTATATTTAAAAAACAAACAAACAAACATAAACATATGGGACAGAAATATCATGAATACATGTGAGGCCTCAGAGGTGTAGTTTAGAGAGGAGTCTAACCTCACCGGACTCAAGGTAACAGGGAAGAAGCTGAACGTAATTCCAAGAGAGGTTTATGAAATCAGGGTAATCCCCTTTGACCGGCTACATCCCAGCTATGCAACAGTTGGCCGAGTGTGCTGCCTGTCACAGCCTGAGCTGGGAACGCACTTAAAGCAACGCACCGATTGGGCCGCACTCAACATCTCAGAGGAACAACTCAAGCTTGTTGACTCCAATCCTATTAGTTAGGAGAGTCACAGTAATCACAGACGGGGTTATCCTGCCCCCACCACCACCTCAGTCTTTCCACTCATCTCAGTATGGAAATGGTTAAGCAGGAGGGGGGAGTAGGATAACCCCTAATGCAACTCGAACTAAAAGGCTGTGTGACTTTGTTGTAAAACTCTCCACAGTTGCACCTTGGAGCTGCAGCTGAATGGACACTTTGTCCCACAAAAGGTGTCTTTTGCTTCGGCCGTCACTAACTTTACAGACAGTGGGAAGCCGGGAGGACACCCAGAGGGGCAGCTAGCAGAGCAGCAGTTGCATAAATCACAGTAAGGCCTGCTGCAGCACACTGGTCAACACCGGACAGCATCTGTCCTTCAAACACAATAAGTACCAATAAATTCCTCTGCAGCACAGTATTCGCTCCTCAGCCTCGCGGCCGAGCAAAGCTGCGTTAATTCCAGTGCTGGAGCGGTTCAGTCGGTCACAGCATGGCACATTCTTTCTGTTGCCACTGGAGAACTTTTCTCTCTCCCTCTCTAACAGGATAACCTGTCTGCATGAGAGAGGGGAGAGGGGGCAGGGTGAGCAGCGGTCTAAAAGGGCTACTCTACTCACCATCCAACCCCTGTGGCTGATCACTGAGCCCTTTCCACACCACACACACACACAGGCTGCCACGGCACCCCTACCAAAACACCACCGACACCCAAGTGCCAGCCACAAGGGGCCCTTCCACGGCCCGTGAGGCTGCGCTGATGCACGAGCTGCGGTGGAGTGGGGGGGGTGTCAAATTAAAGACAAGGAATCATTATCGGTGGAGCCAGCGATGAATTTAATAAGTTGCTTATCTGGAGGATAAACCGTCGGTGTCATGACCTCTTCTCTCTGCGCCTGCAACTGTTTGCGCAGTCTGATTTCTGGTATCCAAGAAATGATTGTAAATGATGTGCATTGTTATCTTCTTTCTTTTGTGACAGAGCCATTCTTCAACTGTGAAGAAAGGGGGGGGGGGGGTCACTATGGAAACAAACCCCATGGTGAGTTAGTGGCGTCCAACCATGATGGTGCTACTTGTCATAGCTGTCGTGCCTGCAAGTGACACTATAGCAGTCGGGCACTTGGGAAACCAACAAACTATGAAGAGCTGAATTCAGCTTAACTTCTGTATCAAACACCCCCAACACACTCCTCCAAAAATGTCACTTTTGAAGTCATAATAACAGAAATGTCTTATTTCTGTAACTTTCTACAGTGAACAACCATTTTTTTCCCCTTCTTCATTTTCTCCTCGTCCATTTCCTTCTACAACACCTCCACTTATCTCCCAGAGAAGGTGAATCGTGCAGAGCACAAAAGAGGGGAAAGAAGAAATAGGCTTCCCTCATTTCAATACAGTCACTAACCCGCAGCCATTACCACTCCCACTGAGGAGAGAGGCGGGGGCAGCGGTCCCTATGGCGACCAACGGGCCACATTGTTCCCAGGCCAGCCCACATTCATTACTGACAAAGACACACACACACACACACACACACGCACACACACTCACTCTGCAACACAGGCGATTAATACATTTGAAGTTAGAATTCACACAGGTGAAAAAGGCCTGAATGTGCGACTTTCTCGAGGCTACATTCACAGTTTTTCCGTGATCAACAGGAAGCTCACAGGAGTCTGATTGTTGCCGCATTCACACCTTGATGGTTTCAGGTTGCATTTTCTCGTTTCATTGAGAAAGTTTTTTTTCGGGGTCAATTCGACCCCTTGGGGGCAGGAGGAGAAGAAGGGGAAAAAAACCAACAGCAGAAAGGAAAGTCTTGCTTTCCTCTTCCTAGAGGCCAAATCAAAGATTGGCAGTGAATTCAACCCTGTCCAGCCCCCCCCCCCCCCCCTTGTTTCTATGGAAATTGACACTGGGTAACATTTTGCCTGTTTGTCTAAAGAGAGCGAGAGAGAGGAGAGAAAGAGCACTTTTTCCCCCCTCCCATGTGTCTCCGCTAACATCTTTGAGATGAACAGGTTCATGTGTAAGGTGTGGCGGCGGGCAGACTCGAGCGACACCAACATGGTGGAACGATCGTAAACACACCAAAAATGGAGCAATGTTACACCTCTGTAGCGGATTATTGGAAAATCCACTAATCAAACAGTGAGCAATGGGATTATCCGGTGGTGGGAAGTAAATACAGAGAACTCACTGTTTTGGAGTCCAACTCGTGCCTGGTTTGAGCCAAAACTTTATCCACGCCAGCCTGATCGACAAAGGTGACGAATCCGAACCCTCTGTGGGCATCAGGGTGGGGGGAGGTGGGGAGTGAGGGAGAGAGAGAGAGGGAAGGCATTACTGACACATGTTGATATGACACATTACGAGGAGCGAGAAAATCGCAGAAATTCAGACAAACTTCCAAGCTCCGGGAACAGCTCCCTCACCTCGAGCGCTTAGTAACTGGATCTCGCATCACCATACACTCCTTCACCTCGCCATACTTGCAGAAGTACTCCTTCAGACCCTCTGGGAATCAAACAAGGCAGGATAGAAGACACAGGAAACAAGTGGTCAACAAGCAATAAGTACTTTAATATCAAAAAGTTAACCAAAGGGGATGGGATTGGGGGGAGGGGGGGGGTGATTTGCCTGCTGAGATTTGTTTCGTCAAACTTCCTGCATTTTTAGATTAAAAGTGACAAAACATAAAACGTGTTCACGTGTCAAAAGAAAATTCAAATCACAAATCATTTCCAATCTCAAGAATTTAACACCTCCCCACCACCCCTTTAATGAGCTTATAAGAATCCACTATGGTATATGTGAATGGGGGCATTCATTCTGAGCGTGTTTGCCACTTCAAAACTAAAAAAAAGAGACAACAAATAAAAACAAGCTGAGTTCATCCCAACAGACACCGTAACAAACACAGCTTTTCCAATAAGTTTGGTTTGGCTCCCTGTGATCCACGCCAGGATTTCTAACGACATGGTGGCATTTCAGGAGAGCTAGTGTTGGAAAAAAAAAAAAGATTTACCTTGTGTTGTTTGCCAGCTGAGTCCACCTATGAACATTTTGCTGCGGAAAAACAGAGAAAATATTTCTATTTAGGCGACACAGTCATCGTTTCTTTTTTAAAAACCTCCGGTGAAATTAATGCGGCACCTCAGAAATGACAAAGTTGAGACCTGGAAAGTTTAACCGTGGAGCTTTTTTTTTTTTTTTTTTAAAGGTGGATGATCAGGGAGAATCACCTCTGATTTTACGCGAGAGCTGTGCGTGGAAGTCCTCTCGCAGGATAGCAGGTTTGTTTCAGAGGTGTGTGTATGTGTGATCAGAGGTGCGAAAGAAAGTTTAAAAAACAAAGTTTTCTTCCATTACCAGGGGTCATGCGGGGAGTCCGCGGTGGACAGGCTGCTCTGGCTCCCTTCCGTCTCCATTCCGTGTCCTCGCGCCGTGTGTGAGTGGGTGCTCTGTGTGTGTGTCCGGGCCGAGCCGTGCGGGAAAACAGGCGGAGAGTGAGTGAGAGGAGCTGGGCGGGTTTGGCCCGGGGTGACAGAGAGGGGAGCGGGCCAGATGCAGGCTGGGACAGACTCCTCCTCCCCCCTCCAGTCAGTCCTCGCTGTTGTCTCTCACTCACGCTCTCTCTCTCTCATCCCACCACCGAGACACGCGGCTACGGAGTCAAAGCTGCTGCCATCACTACCACCGCTTCCGGGAACGCCTTTAAAAATAAAAGCATTGACTGGGTAGCACCTGTACAGTTTTTACCGAGAAAAGTGTTTAGGTCTTTAAAAAACAAAACAAAACAAACAAACAAACAAAAACATAAGGATTGAAAGAAAAAAAAATCAAACAAGCATGCCTTTTTCTTCCTGCGCTAAAATCAGCTGATTTCAGTTTTTACGCAGGGAGGAGAGAAATGGTGCAGTGGTTTAGAGCTTTTGAGGAGGGGAGATGTCGACATTACCTTTATTTTTTTTATTGCATGAAAGAACAAGAGTGTGATGATAGAATGCAAACTGTGTTCAGCACAGAAACAACTGCATTATCCTGCTAAAACAACATCAGACGGTATAGATAGCATGCTAACTCAAAGCTAGCCAAGAAATAAGTGGAAGCAGTCCTCGATTCAAACTATTTGTCAAGAGCTACAAATTCTTAACCTTGCACACATTTACTCTACTGTGTATCTACAACCACAGATAGCACATTTAAGGTTTCTGAATCCCTCATAAGTCCCATAGTAAGTAAGTAAATAAAATTTATTTATTAAGCGCTTTTCACAGACAAACAGTCACAAAGCGCTGTACACAAGTATTAAAATAAACAATACAATCAACAGACATTATACACAATGTAAAAGATCAAATGTAAATAATGTAAAAAATATAAAATATGTAGATCAACAAAAGGCTTGTTTGAACAGAAAAGTTTTTAACTGCTTTTTAAAAGAATCCACAGAGTCAAGCAAACGTAATTGTGGTAAACTGTTCCACAGCCTTGGTGCAACAGACTGAAAGGCTCTGTCCCCTTTTGTCTTCAGTCGTGTACGGGAACCAACACACTCTGAGTCTGTGAGCGGAGATGACGAGCAGCAGTGTATTTTATAAAAAGCTTGGATAAATAATCTAGAGCCATTCAGTGCTCTGTATGTTAAAACAAGAATTTTAAAGCGAATTCTAAACTCTATTGGGAGCCAATGTAAAGAATATAAGATGGGAGTGATGTGAACACGCTTGGTAGAGCGAGTTAGTAGTCTGGCTGCTGCGTTTTGTATTGTCTGGAGGCGAGAGAGGGATGATTTATCCAAACTAGTAAACAGGGAATTACAGTAATCTAAGCGTGATGACAGAAATGCATGAATGAGTTTTTCCAGTTCAGCTGAAGAAACCATATGTCGCAGTTTAGATATGTTTCTTAAATGATAGTAACAGGACAAAGATTTTACATGAGAGTCAAAACCCAGAGAAGAGCCAAATATTACTCCAAGATTTCGAATATTTGGCTTGACAGATGGACCTGACTAATTTTAGAATGTAGCTCAGGAGGAGCTATGATCATGGTCTCGGTCTTGTTAGTATTTAGAACGAGGTAGTTGCTTGAAAGCCAATCAGAAACCTCGGTTAAGCACTGGACTAGGGTGGACAGCCTATCCTGCTGATGAGGCTTAAAGGACATATGGAGCTGAATGTCATCAGCATAAAAATGATAAGACAGGTCGCTAAAAGATTGAATGATACCAGCTAAAGGAAGCATATAAAAAGAAAATAATAATGGACCTAAAACTGAACTCTGTGGGACCCCACAGGTCAGGGCAGCAATGTCAGGGGTGAACCTGTCAGTCCTAACAGAAAAGGTCCTGTCTGATAAATAGGAAGAAAACCAGTCTAGGGCAGAGCCAAAACCTTGAGCCTGTTAAGTAGGATTTTGTGGTCGATGGTGTCATAGGCAGCGCTAAGATCAAGCAAAATGATCACAGAATAATTCCCTGCATCAGATGCCATTAACAGATCATTATAGACTATTATATTATATTATAAGTCCCATAGTTAAGTTAATTAGCAGTCATTTACACAGCAAAAAAAAAGTTTCTTTGATTGAGTTAATTTGGTTCATTTCTCTCATTACACTGTATCATACTACACTGCATTCAAAATGATGGAACACGTTTGGTTTACACTGTTTTGACTCTGATTTATAGAAGTTGCATGAATAATTAATCATTTTTCCATCCATCCATCTTCTTCTGCTTATCCGGGGCCGGGTCCCGGGGGCAGCAGCCCAAGGAGAGAAGCCCAGACCTCCCTCTCCCCAGCCACCTCCTCCAGCTTGTCTGGGGGAACAACAAGGAGTTCCCAGGCCAGCCGAGAGTTATAATCTCTCCAACGTGTCCTGGACTGATTATTAATTTTTTCCCTAGCTTTTTGAGTTATGTGTCAGCTAGTACAGTCCTTGCTGGTCTGAGCAAAGAGGAGGCACAAGGTGGAAATGGTTGAAATGCAAAGGCCACCCACATGGACTGAACCATCTGCTGTAACGGCATGAAGTTCTCATTACCTCCACCAAAGAGGTTAGCATTTGCATGCATGCGTATCATTCTGTCTGAAACAGGATAGCTTGAAAAGTTTGGAATGATTTCTGATAAAAATTGTAGGGGTCTAGAGTGGGGTCATGTTAACTATTTATTCAAATTTAGTGTTCACGGCCAACTCAAAGCTGACAAAAAGCCTCATAACTTACTGTGTGTACTGTCAACATATAGAAAGTACTGCACAAAGATTTAAAATATCATGTTACATTTGACTTCTGACCTCTCCTTCAAGGTCAATAGAATAATAAAGTCAAAGTGATAATAATGCTGTGTACAGGTATTTAAAACTGTTTCTTACTGCCTTTGTTTGTATTGACAACAAATAGAGAATGATATATGGGGATTGTAAATATCATGTTATTTTATCTTGTTATGTACATGACAGTAACATATTTTATATAGTATAATAATTATGAACTGTTTAAATGCACAATAATTTGAATGCATGTACAATGTTCCTTAATAAGTTGAGGGTTTTTTGGACAACAAACTAAAAAACAAAACTTTTTGCTAAACATTTAAATGAATTTTAGTAAACAATGAAGATTAGTTTGATGAGTTAGTGTTTTTTGTTAACTAGTGTTTTTGAGTAACGCTTACTTTCAGTGTTTTGTTTTTTGGACATTTTGGTCAAATTAAACCCACTTTTTGAAAATTACACCTGTGCTTGTATTTTCATGTGGTCAGTCCCTTAAATGCAGTAATGCATGCATCGCATCAGCACATCAAGAACAGGAGAGCATTTTTTGGGGCAAAAATGGCATCCGATATTTAAAATTATTCTATACATCTCACGTTTGACCACCTAGAGGATGATTCTGGCTTATTTCACACCCCTGGTCTAGACTGATTGTAGTTGTAGATTATATAAAAATGTAGCAGCTTGCAATAAATCAACTGGGATCCCAGACAAAAGTTGAAAAACGTGTTTAATAGAGACTCTGGTGCACTGAGGAAAGTGTTAAGTTACGCAAGCCCTGCATCTATGGCCGCTGATTCACCATCTGCACTGACTTTTTAAAGATAGTGGGGTTTATCGCTATACGGGTTGCTCCTGATAGGGGTAACACTTCTGACACACCCACAAAAAAAGAAAGCTTACCTTAAAGCCCCATTGCCCACAACTGTGCCTTTTCATTAAAGCAGTTTGCTGTTTGTCCCTGAAAGATCAGCAAATGGTTGCGCACGTGTTTCAGATCGAAAGGGGCCCCGGTTCCTCCAAAAGCCACTCTGCAGTTCAAGCACCACTTCTGTCAGTCAAATGGAGCAGGTGGTGTGGCTGGATGAAAAGGTAGGGGAAGGAATAAGCCAGAAACTCACAGGGAGACTTCATTTTGTTTCTGTTATTCTGCTTAAATAATCTACATGTCTATTTTTACTTAATACCATTTAATAAGAGGTTGGCCTATACAGATAAGCACCTCAATTAAGCTTGCTGCCTCGAGGAGAATATCAAAGCCGCTAAAATTACAGCATGGCTAGAAAAGGAAAATGTATGCATGTAGTTTAATATTGCAAAATGTTATTTACTTTTTTAAAAGTATTATTATTAATAGGACTGGTCGGTGATTAATAAGAATAGCTTACACTCACATTCCCTACCCGTATAACCCCTGATTGTATCCAACTAGCGCAATTTTTCTCTGTCACCAGGTAGCCAATTACAGCCCCATGGAAATAAAGAAATTGCCCTTTTAATACTATAAATTGATTAACAGAGCCATGATTAGTGTTTTAGTAATAGGTAATCTGCACTCTGACTGCGTGTGCTAAAAAAATTCTTACATTCATATTTTGGAATACAGTGTAGTGAAAAAGTATTCGCCCACCCTTTATGACTTTTTTTGCATATTTGTTGCACTTACATGTTTCAGATCATAAAACAAATTTTAATATTTGATGAAATGAATAGAAAATTCAGTTTTTAAATGATGATGTCATTTCTTACAGGAAAAAAGTGATCCAAACCTACCTGGTCCTGTGTGAAAAACTAAATGCTAAATTAACTGTGATTAACTACCGAGTTCAGTTTCACGAGCCACACCCGGCTCTTATTATTGTCAGACCTGCTGAATGAAGAAAATATTCTGTGAATTGATGACTCAAAAGGTGAACTTTTTGGAAGGTTTTAGTCCAGTTACATGTGTTGTAAAACTTACACAGCATTTCAGAAAAAGATCATAGGAGCAGCCAATCATGGGGGTGGTAGTGTGATGGTCTGAGGCTGCTTTGCTGATTCAGGACCTGGATCACTAATTGACGTTACCATGAATTCTGCTCTCTACCAGAAAGTCCTGAGGAAGAACATCTGGCTGTCAGTTCGTGCCCTGACGCTGAAGTGTATTTGGGTTATGGAGCAGGACAATGACCCAAAATAAACTTTGGGTCAATAGAAACAAAGTGAAGAAAATATGCGGCTCATGTTTGAAAACCCTCTAATGTGGTTCAGTTGAAACAATTCTGCAAAGAGGAGTGGGCCAAAATTCATCCACAGCAATGTGAAAGACTCATTGTCAGTTATCAGAAATGCTTGATTGCAGTTCTTGCTGCCAAGGGTGGCACAACCAGTTATTAGGTTTAGGGGGTAATTACCTTTTCAAACAGGCCCGTGTAGGTTTGCATAACTTTTCCCCTTAATAAATGAAATCATAATTTAAAAACTGCATTTTGTTTTTACTCGTATAATCTTTGTCTAATTAGTTTGACGATCTGAAACATTTAAATGTGACAAATATGCAAAAAGCTAAGAAATCAGGAAGGGTGCAAATACTTTTTCACTGCACTGTAATTTCATGCATCAGAATTATTTACCACCATAGTTGGAGACTAGATGTGTATTTTGGAAATAACAGAATAAGTAATAAAGACACTCATTTAGGAGTATCACACTCCAACCATGTTATGTTACAGTCAAACCAGAGTAAACCAAGTGTTTTAGACTGCAGACCTTTAGTCTTCCTGCTTTTTTGTGAGCGTTAACCCTTTATTATGAAGGAAGAGTTTCAACTTCCTGTCACAGTCTGGCTAAGTTTGACTGACTTGTCGAAATTTCCAGTTTACAGACACAGGAACTTATCTGCTGTTCTCGGTCTGGTTTAGTGTGGTTCTAAAAAGGTCCAAACATCAGATATGAGAGGTGATAGACTAAAATAAAGTCTCCCAGAACACTGTGAGTCATGTCATCAGTTCCACAACACATGTACATACTTTTGTCTTCAGGAAATTAACTTTGTGTGCTATTAATACAATCAATACCATACAGTATTCCTGTTCTTGCTTCATCTAATAACTGTGGATTCAAATATGTCTGTGGAAATGTGATGTGTGTCAGTGTCCTTATTTGCAGGTAGAGTTAAAAATGTGTTCGTCTATTTTGATGCACCTTCCAGGCTGTAAACTGGCTTATGCAACGGGGTATAACAGGAGGTTTGTGTGCTGTGTGCTCATTCAGTGCTGGGGTTTAAGTATTTAATTAGTACCAAAGCCAGCTCTGGCTAATCTTCTCAACACTGACTCAACATGTGACCTGGTAATGTTAAGGCCAATCAATAGCCTGAGCAATTCAAACAAAGACAATGTCAGCTTTGACTCGCAGTAGGTATACATGCATGCGGTCCTATGCAATCGTTATGGTTTGAAGCAAAGTTTCTAGGTGGTTTCTGCTAGCATGGTCTCTGTTGGTTTCTACCAAACTGCTTTAAAACAAGTAAAAACACAGCCTCCAGATCATGCCTCCACAGTGTTTCCATGCCTTATAGAAACACTTCGAGCCCAGAGCGCACAACTCAGCACACATCCTATGTTACACAGACACTGATTTAGGTTTGCGATTGTCCTCTCCAGCACAGTTTATCCTCATTGAGTGCTGCAGTCAGTGTCCTGCCTGCAAACAGGCCTACTCTACCCTCTGCAGATGAACAGATGAAGCTCTGGAAGTGGGACAGGGGCTATTTGGACAGGAATTAAGGGGTGTGTTAAATTTCTGCATGCATGATCAATGGGGTTGAATGGTGGGGTTGGTGGTGGGTGGGGGCTAACGCTAGGCAGAGGCAGAAACAGAAACCGAGGGGGAGAGAGAGAGCTAGCGAGCAATGGCTCACTAATGAGAGATGGGACAGCGTGGATTGTATCTCATTACCAATCAACATAGCTTTGAGTTCTCCAGAGAGGGAAAATGCAAGCTCTAATGTGTGCTGCATGTGTTCCTTTTTGATAAACCCAGCTTGTGTGGTGGGGTATTAGTCACAGCGGTATCTGAGCTGCTGGAAATCCACACACAACTGCCCTCTGTCCGTTTTGGTGAGGAGTTTCCTCTGAATAGTACAATGGGACTTAATTACAGGTCACTGGCATGTCTCAGGGAGATAGAGGCAGCTCTGTTACCCTTCCAAATACAGTATAATGCCATCTTCCCAAGGGTGGGGTGGGGTAACAGGAGCTCAACACAAAAAGGTGCTGATAGGCCGAACCTGAGAATAGTATTAGGTGATCCAGGCAGAGAAAGTGAGCATTTTACAGTGTAAAGAGAAAAGAGGAAAGATAAAAGACTACATTAACTCTCAAAGGTTTTCTCCTATTCAGTTTGCCCTCTTTCCTTTCCAGTTCAGTTCCAACTTAGTCTTCCTGCCAACTTATGTTGTCAAAAAACAAGAGGGTGGATTAAAAAAAAGAGAGGGAGAGAGCGGGAGAGACAGGGGGAAGGCAAATCTATGGAAACAATAATATTATTCGAATTCAACAGCCGAACAGTTTAAAGTTTAAACATTAGAGATGGGAATGGTGAACCACTTTCAAGTTGTCCAGTATACCAGAATCATATTTCTCCAAGCATATAAATTTCTTTATCAACGCACAGATGTCAAACTCAGCAGTGATTTCCAAGCCTTTGTCCATCTATAATTTCCACAAAGAAAACTGATCAAGAATTAATAAGGGACTCAATAAAGAATCAGATCTATAGTCAAAAATCAATAAGATTATATTCATATCAGAAATGCAAAATGCAGAATTTGCATAGGCCTACTGCTGTATTTAAAAAAAAATGTTTTGCATGCTTTGCATAGAATTTCAGCTTTGCAGCTGACGTGCACGTTTTCTTTGTTTCATTTCATAATGTGCCAAATATGCAAGCAGCCTGGTTTAGCAGCACCCTGCAGATGTGCAGGGTTGCACTGTCGTGCTAAAATAATCACGATGGCAGCAGTTGATGCTCTAAAAGCTGTAGATTTGTATACATCGTTCAGCATTAATGGTGCCCTCACAGGTGCTCTTGGTTACCTCATGCCATGTGCAGTCATGCGCTCCCTGTACTGAACTGCACGCTGAAAACACACCAGGTGGTCTCTCTCCTCAGTTTTGAATTTCACAGCCCACAGGAAGGTTTTCCACTTCACTTGAGGCTGTCTTAAAAGCAGTAAGGCCCAGAGAAGGCAGCAGTGTTTCTGGGTCTTGTTTTTAGATGCATGGCAGAGTTGAACTTTTATTTGTGGATGCATGATGACTGTGTTCACTGGCGGTGGTTTTCAGAAGTGTTTCTGAGCCCATGCAGTGATTTTTCACTACATAATTATGTCTATTTTAATCACAGACACTCGACATCAGTCTTTGTCCTTATGCACAAAGAAAGCAGAGATTTTTCCCAATTTCACTGAAGAGTTTAAAGTAAGTTGGATTATTACATAGTTAAAACACGGAATAAAATACATGTGGTCTAAACCCCTTCCCATATTTACTTCTACAAGATTCATCACTGGGGTGCTCTTTGGAAATTTTGCTAACTAACATAATTAAATGTAAGATATTAAAACAGGCGTCTGGGGCTTTTTGCATTACACTTGTCCAATTTCTTGTTGCACTTTTCTTAGCTCTTTCTGGGATGTGCTGCTGGAATCAGATTAGAAATAAGCACATGTATTTCAAACAAGGGAAAAAAAAGAGAAAATCTTGCTCCTTTTTTTAAAGTTTAATTTGTGAAATAGTCACAAGTAGTCGATGATGTCCAAAGTGTTTGACTTGTGCACATTGATTTAAAAAAAAGGGGGGGGGGGAGCACAGTGTTAGAGGTCGACCTTAAAGCACTCTCTCAGTAAATGTGGAAATGTTTTAGGAAACTGATGTGCCAACTTATTCCTTTCTTATTCTTTGTCCTTTCTTGTCTTGAACTCATGTTCATGACAGAAAACACTCCACCAAGGCCCCTAACATGAAGCAACTTCCTGAAAGTCTAATGTAAAGATAACACAGCAGCGCCCTCTCCTGGCAGAAAAGACAAATCAAACTTTGCTCCTGCTTAGCTGATCTCCTGCTCCTCCGTGTATTATTGACTTATTTATTTCTTTATATTTTACATATGCATTAACAAATAAAATGTATGGAATAAGAAAAAATAAGAATGAAAAATAAGAAAGAAAAAAGCCCAAAACTATTTTTCTAAAATGTCCTTTCCGTGTGAGAAAAAGCTATACGTAAAAAGCTCCCAACTTTCCAAGTCATGTTTTCCCCCCACTGTCTTATCAGTTTTCTGCTCTGAGAAGTAGACTGTGGACTCTGCCAGTGCAACACCCCTCATTTTTATTTATTGTTTTTAAGATGAACTTTGGTCCCTGCTGAGGACTGAGGGAGAAGGGACAAAGTTCACAGGGCGCACGTAAGGAGGAGGGGGTGAATAGGAGGAAGGTTAGATTAAAAGAAAATTGACCTTTGAAAGCAAAAACAACAAGTGAAAAGCTAAAACCGGACAGCTCTGGACACATCGGGAGGATTCAGCAAAGGAAAATGAAAGTTTACTTTCTCATGAGCTGAAGAGGGACTGCAGATATAAAATAATGCGGCCTGGCACTGGCTGTGTGGCTGTCGTTTGAGCGTGGTAGTGCACATGAGAGCAGTTTGTTTGCGAGGCAGTAGTGAGGTAAGACATAAGACTAATGGAGGTAGAGGAGAGGGCTGAGGCAGCCAAAGCGGGGCCGAGTCGTTTGACGGCTCTGCAGGAGCAGCTGATCTGGGCCCTGCTGGAATCTGGACTGTCCCGGGAGGTTCTGATCCAAGCCATGGGGGAACTGGAACGAAACAGGGCAAGTGCTGGCAACGAGAAGGGAGAAAGGGGGGATGGAGAGAGCTCAGAGGAGGGAGAAATGGATTTCCCGCCACCTATATTCCGAGAACTGGAGAAGCTCTCTCCAGAGGAGGCGTCCAAATTGAGGACTGAAGTCGAGCACCTACTGCAGTAAGTAGATCCTGGCACTTCTCTGGAAGCTTAATGGCAACAGCGACAATCATCCTAATGTCTCGGTAACTGCTATTCTCACTCAGCAGCTTTTCCAGTAGGACCCGGTCGGATAAATTCTGAAAATTGACAACATCCTTGCCACCGCTTCTGATTCTCCTCGTCTTTGTGTTACCTCCCGTGTGTCAAAACCACACACTTGAGAGTCGAAGCAATACTTTACGCATTTACCTGTTAACACCACTATTCCTATTGTCTTCTTACACTCTGTCCCCATGTCTTTACCAAATCCTCCCTCCTTGCCATGCTTCTCTGACTCTCTCTCTGCAGTCTGGCTCTTGGGCGAATATAAAGAGGGTTCCTCCTTTGCTAGTTACTAATTACCCACCCTCATCATTATTCCCTGACCATTTCTTAATAAATAAGCCAAGAGCCTGAGGTGAAGATTAATAGAGCAGAGCTAGTCATGTGAGACTGTGTTTGCGCAACGCATGAGTGATTTTTGTCCGTTCCGTTTTAAGGCCTGATCCTGAAAATATGGAACACAGACATATAAACATTGGACATTCTGTCATAAACATTAAATGTTTAAAAAAGTGGGGGAAAAGCTCGCTCTAAATAGGATTGTTAAAAAAAAACCCAACTAATTTTTGCCGATACCTTTACCAAAATGTTTGGAAGCTGTTTGAGACTTTCAAAATAATTTGGTGTGTCTTTAATGACGTTTTCAACTTGATAATTAGGAAGTGTTAAATTAGGCTTCATAAATCTTTTACATGTTTTCCATTCCAGTGATCTGAAAGGGCTGGACTTTGTTCCCCCGTGCTCTCTCTTATCTCTCTTTGTCAACAAACCTCTCTTTGTGTGGTCATATTTTACATCCCTACTGATGTGACAAACTGCCTGGTTAGCACTTCTACATATACTGGTATCTGTTAAGGAAAAGTCCACTAAATAAAAATGCACAAAACTATAAGGTGGGCCGTTTTTAAGCTCAGGTGTCTGTCTGTCTGACAGTGAGGATCCCTGGCATGTTGCAAAAATGGTAAAAAGCTACATGCAGCAGCATAACCTACCTCAGCGGGAGGTGGTGGAGTCCACGGGACTCAACCAGTCTCACCTCTCCCAGCACCTCAACAAAGGCACGCCCATGAAGAACCAAAAAAGAGCTTCTCTGTACACCTGGTATGTCAAGAAGCAGTGCGAGATCAGCCAGCGTGAGTACACAAGCCGTGCTGGAGCTCCAAGAGTGCAAAAATAAAAGAAAAATGTGAGGTGTTTAAAAACAACAACAAAAACCATGCTAACTTTTTAAATGTAGAATTTACCAATGCCAAACATGGCCTTGCAACTGTGAAGGACCAAGGGGAGGACATCAAGAAAGGACGGAGGAACAGGTTCAAGTGGGGTCCAGCATCCCTGCAGATCCTCTTCCACGCCTACGAACGACAGAAGAACCCGAGCAAGGAGGAAAGAGAGGGGCTGGTGGAGGAATGTAACAGGTGAGACGGGATTTTGATTTTGTGTTCATTTATCTTGTTTTTATAGGGTTGCTGTGATTGATCTAAATTCTTGGCATCTGATCATATATTTCTATAGATTTATAACAATTAACACTTGTAATAAAGATTGTAATAAAGAGAGTCTGATTTCCTCTTTCAGGGCAGAATGCCTCCAGAGGGGCGTGTCTCCCTCCCAGCTTGCTGGCCTCGGCTCTAACCTGGTCACTGAAGTCCGAGTGTACAACTGGTTCGCTAACCGTCGGAAAGAGGAGGCTTTTCGTCACAAACTGGCCCTCGACACGCCTTTCGGCAGTCAGACTGCCTCATCCTCCAACGCCAACCTTCCACCCAGTCCCGAGCACGGTAATAACCCATCCTCATGTATGGAAATTTGAGAGGGAAATCAGAATGGCTTAGAGACATGACTCTACTGGTTGTGCTGCTGGATGCTCATATTTACCTTTATTCTATTTAGACTTGGAGCAATCGACCAAAGTCAGCTGTGATGTGTGTAAACCACGAACCTTATAAATGTTCTGGGACTGACTGGATGATTGTTGTTTCCCCAGGTGTGAAATACAGCCAGCACATCCCATGCGACACTGTGAGCTCAGCCAGAGGCAGCGGAGGGGAGAGAGTGGGGCATCTCATGGTGAGTCCAGTCCAACTGGAACCAAGCCACACACTCCTCGAGACCCATAACCCCAAGCTGGTGAGAGCTCGTGTCCGGATCCCTCGTGGTTCAATATGCTAAATTACCAGCTGCCATCCTCATGCCATCCTCTGGTTTCAGGTGTCCAGTGGTGGGCCACTACCCCCAGTAAGCACTCTAACCTCCCTGCACAGTCTGTCTGCCTCACCTGCATCCTCACAGAGCCTCATCATGGCCTCAGTGCCCAGCGTCATGAGTCTGGGGGAGTCCTCCCTTCTCATTGGTAACATTGGTTCCCTTTATTTCCCATTTTGTAATAAGGGGAAAAATTCTCAGACCAACGTCAATGCTGTTTCACAGGTTTAGCCTCCACGCAACCTCAGACGGTGCCTGTCATAAACAACATGGGAGGCGGTTTCACAACCTTGCAGCCCATCTCATTCCAGCAGCAGCTTCACGCCTCTCCTCAGCCGCCAATACCACAGCAGCTTCAGAGTCACATGGCTGCCAGTCCGTTCATGGCAACCATGGCACAGCTGCCATGTCACAGTAAGACTGCAGTAACATGAAGACTAGAGCTCAACATGTCATCCCCGAGTAAAGATTCATTCATCTGTTTGTCGTTCCAGTGTACAGCAAATCTGATTCGCCCCAGTACCACCCGTCCAGTTTGCTCTCGCAAGCCATGGTCATCGCAGACAGCAGCAGCCTGACCAGCCTCACTGCTGTCAGACAGGTACTGGGACTGACCAGAGCTCAGTCTGTTCAGAGCATCTAGTTTTAAAACCTAAATCATTGATTTTTGTTTCGGGCAGATTCTGACCACAGACCCTGAGGAGCAGGAAGACGCACCTTTACAGGAAGACTCTCTAAACATGCAACCACACTCACCTGCACCAGGTACAAAGATGTAAACAGCATGTAAATGTAGGGACTGATAAAGGGATAGAGATTGATGATATGATGTTGACAGGAAAGTTGGATATATTGCAGGAGACCAGAGCTCTTTCTGTCACCTGGATTCACTGACAATCAGGAGAAACGGTCCCACGAGTTGATCAAGGGTTCATATGAAAGGGGTGATGTTGGCAGGGTCTGAGCAAACTGAAAGGGGCGTTTTACAAATCATGACTTCCACAAAAAAATGATTCACTGGAATTAAGACTGATTGATAATCTGGTGATTTATAGCACAATTTTCTGCAGCATTCATCTGATTCTTTTAATAACAGTCGTATTTATATTTATAGATCTTTAATCACCATTTGATACCTTTCTCATTCCCGTCACAATGTGATGCAGTTTGCACTTCATTCGGTGGGTTTAATAAGGCACGGCTTAACACGCCGAACATTTAAAACTTATTCATCCAGCAGAATAAAACATGCTGCGAATAAAAGCATCAGTAAAAATGTGAAACTGAAACTCAAAACATAACCGGCTCCTGACAGTTTGAGTTTTATTCCTTCAGCTGGAGACTGGGTGCTGTTTACAGCTTGAGAGTAAAGACTAAATATAAAAATAGAATTCAACCTTAGTGGAAATTTGATATGAGGTCTTGAAAAAATAAAATTGTTGTAAAATTGTTTAGCGCCGACAGGAATAAAGTTGCATGTAAAAATCTATATTTACATATTCATTATTACCGATGCTCCATGAACTTGTTCATGCATGGAGATCTGCCTGATTCCAGGGATAGTGATGCTATTTTTGGGAGATTTGGTTGGTCAGGTGGTCCAGGTAAGGTTCACGGCATAAGATTAGATTAGATGAAACTTTATTAATCCCTTGGGTGGGTTACTTCGGGAAATTCAGTTTCCAGTAGCACAGCAGTGACAGAAGTTGCGTGTTACAGATACAATAATGGGGAATGAGAGTAAGGATATAAGCATAAGTTACCATGGCAAAAAGTGAACCACATGCAGTACAGAACACCCAGAGTTAACCCTGAAGTTATCTGGATAAGCCAAAATCTGGCTTCATAGTACAGGCCTCAGGTGGAAGCAAACCAAGGCCATGAGTATTGGAGGTGGATTCAAGATGTTCTACCGTGCTGTAGACAGGAAGAAAAATGGATTAGGGGTGATCCTGAAGGAAGATTATGTGAAGAGTGTCAGACAGGCTCACGAGTTTGAAGCTGGAAATCGAAGGGGTGATGCTAATGCTTTGGAGAAGATGGTTTTGACAAAATAACAGGAGGCCGAGCTGGTGTTAAGATTTTCATTGGGAGTGAGCAGGATGGACAAGATTAGACGCTGATTAGATGTTGAAGATGGAGCTGCCAGGGAGGAGGAAAAGACAGAGCACAAAGAAGGTTCATGGATGTAGCGAAAGAGGACGTGCAGAGGGTTGGTGTGACAGAGGAGGGTGCTAGAGGTGAGATGGAGGCATATGATCTGCTGTAGAAACCCCTAAAAGGAGCAGCTGAGAGGAGACCATGAAAGCAGACGACTGGTTCAAACACTGCACAAAGCCAAAAGCTGACATTTACCCATTACATGGTGCATAGAGCAAGGCTGGCTACGGCGCATAAGCCAACAGGGTGGTTAGCTAGTCCATCAGAGATGTTTCATTATTTACTTCTTATCATGTGTACATCAATTGACTGATATCAGCAACTCTTTTTTTTACCTTCTACACCTTCACAGAAAAGAACCCAAAGATAATAGACTCTCAGATGTCTTTGTAGCCTGATCCTCATAAATGTCCCAACACAAACACTGTTTTCAAACAATCTGAAGCCTCTTTTCTTTTCTTTTTTAAATTAACAGTTTCATCCGAGAGCCTCGAGCTGTATCCTTCCTCTCAGGCGACAGAAAGCCATCAATCTCACCTCCTCTCACCGTCTCCGACAGAAATCAGCTCCTACATCCCTGCACAAATGGTTTCCACAGCACAGTAAAAGAGTCTCCTGACTGTCAGCTGGATTCAGGAGTGAATCGGGACGTATGCCATGTAAGCTTGGGGCCAGTACTACAAAGCAAGTTCAAAATACCCAAAATACTGGCTTCATCCACCCCAAGATCAGCATTCAGAATAAGTAGTCACCCGAAAGCTGTTATGAACTTGATGCGTCAAACCAGGGTCTTTCCAATCTAGATCTGACCAATCAGAAACGTGGACAAGCAGTGCAACTAATTTTACAAAAGAAGATAAAACTACAGAAACAGAAACACGAGCAGGTAAGGTCTGCAGTGTAGGTTACCATGAAGATGTACCAAAGTAAGAAGCAGGTCGCCTTCGTAACACTGAAAACCCAGAGTTGCACCTGAGCGATGACACTGTCTGACTCAAACGTCAAACTGTCACTGAAACGAGGACACAGAAAATCAACGGAAGATTAACACTGACGTGTATTTTTTTATTCAAATATTTGTAAATGTTTTAGAATTTAAACAAAATGTAAACTGATCTGAAACTTGTCATCAGCATGTTACCTGCATTTTTTTAACTCACCTTGAAATATTTTCACTTTTTTGTTTTAACATCATTAATGACAAAGTAAAGACCAATCCCAGCTTTTGAATAAAAATATTTTAAATCTTTGAATTCACCGTGGCAGAAAGTCATTTAAAAAATAATTAAAAATCAGTGCAATGCTTCTTCCTCTGCGTTTTCTTCTTGCCTCTTCTTCTTCTTTTTCCGTTTTACTTTGACTTGCATGTGTTCCTGTTCTGAGTTTGTGAGCTCACCATTACTCTGAGCATCAGGAGTAGAATCTGAGTCCACCTGTTCCCCATCCTCCTGATTCTTCTTCTTCTTCTTCTTCTTCTTAACGCGGCTCTCTTCTCCCTCTGTATCTTTCTTCTTCGTCTTTGTCATTTTTACCGAGCAAGGAGACTCCATCGAAGGGGGTGAGAGCACCAACGAGGGTAACAGATCTTTGACAGACACCGCTGCCTCTTTCAGCCTCATTTCCATCTCATCATCGCTGTCGCTGAAGGGCAGAGAGAGAAAGAATGTCATACGGAGGGAAATAAAAATGAATCAATAACACAAGGAAGAAAACATTAATAGAGATGAAGAACCTTGAGCTGGGAGCAGGCCGACGCCTTACGGGGGCGGGAGGATCTTCAGCTTTCTTTCCTGGGACTGATGTAGAAAACAGACGAAATCCTAGAAGAAGAAAACTGTCAGGTTTAAAGAGATGAACACAAGTTCCCATAGAAACAAAATCTTCTTAAAGAGCCAGAAACTTTACCTTCCTCCTCCTCCTCATCATCTTTGTTACATTTAGCTGGTTCTAAACAGGATGAAGTTTGAGGCTTTATCTCTGAAATACAACTGACAGGCAAATATAATGGTTAATAAGATAATCTTATGATTATCAATTATTATAAACAAAAGGTTTTTTTTTTGTTTTTTTGTAGCCAGAGTCGTTACCTGTCAAGAAAGTGTCCTAACTTTCTGGCAACATGCGTCTGGAATCCTGGCGTGACCTGGAGCTCGTTGCCATCATGTTCATGGTCAGCGACAACGAGACTGTTATACAAAAAAACTTTATGAAGCTTATTTTACTTCTGACATTCATATAAAAAAACAAAACAAAAAACAGATACCTCTGTACTTGCCTACTGAGATAAAGGATCTACAGCCTTTTGCAAAAGTCTCGAGCCTCTGACTCTGAACTCTCAGGCAGATTTTTCTGCCCTTTCTTTCAGTAATCTGCAGGAATATTTCTCCAGGCTTCTTGGAGGACATTTAAAGCTTTTTGGATGTTTCTGCAAGATTCTCTCACACTCTTTCACTAATGTTATGGTCTGGCCTCAATCTACGACTGATAGTATCCCATTGTGTGTTTTCTTAATTATGTAAGTTTTACTTCATTGCCAATTTTGACAAGATCCCCAACACCACTGCCCAAAACCCCCAAATCCTCTGTATAGACACTCACTGCTGTACCTCTCTCCTGACCTCCTCCGTACATATTAACAATTATTTGAACAATAAAATTCAAATTTGGATTCTTCCCTCCATCAGATCTGTTGCCAACGATTTTCAGTCCAGTTCTTGTGTAATTTAGCATGGGTTCTTGATAGCCACACTTCCACTGAGACCATTTGTTATAAGGCTTCATGAACAACAGATGGATCAACAGAGGGGCATCACTCAGGTCTTTGCTAAACGTTTTCCTGTTTTTAAGGGCATAACTTTCAGATACTGTTCATCTGTTGTAGATATTTTTAGTTCTCCATTTGTTTCATCTACTCGTATTTTTTAAAGACACGCTATGAACCATGCCAAGTTTTTGGCCAATAACTTTTTAGTAATCACTTTGTTGGCGTAAAAATATTATTTTGTGGCTGCCAAACTGTGTTTTCTTGGGGATTTTTCATAGTTTCAACTAAAGAAATGGTAACAAGTAATGTGTTTTTGTGACAGGCTGCTATTAAAGTGCCTAAAGACACAATGTTGTGTTAATCAGTGTTAAGTGGCTCAACAAACAAACAAGGAAAGACAACATTCCTTTGAAAATGATCAGGCACAATGACTGAACTGAAAGTGAGTGAAAAAGTAACCGATGTCCAAAGAAACACTGAAAGACCTTCTGAAAAGCCCGAAGAACTATTGCTCAAGACTACTTTAAACAATTCTAAGCAAAATATAAAGAAATCAGGGTTGGTTCGAGTTAAAAACATTAACTTGAACCAACAAATTATTATTACGCAATGCGAGATTAATTTGCAGAACAGATGGATAGTCATAGCTTACAAAAACTAATTTTAAGTACATCTGGGGTTTTTTTTTTTTTCACATTAATTGAATCTAATATCATTACAATTTACTGCTCACATTGGAAAGACACAAAGTTCACATACAGAGCTTTTGTGCGTGAAACAACATCTTTGTGGGTCAAACAACCAAATCTGGAAATACTCTAAACCTTTCATACATTTTCCCTCCTGTGCAATAGTGAAAGGAACAACAATGTATTCTGTTGGAACATTGAAGCAGTTTTCACACTTGGACGGATATTTAACACTAAAAGAAGCAAATGGATATTTTAAAAGGTAACACTTACCGCTTTGACTCTTTCACACTGGCATCCGCATCTTAAAACACAGAGAGTTAGTGTCTTTAACAGAGCTACACTGCAGCTGATTAAACCCGCGCACTGTGTTGATTTAGCAAGCTCAGGGGCTAGCTAAAGCTGCGCTATGCTCTTAGAGTCTTACCGTAATGTTTATTTGTAACCAATTAAATAAATTTCATTAGAAAATGTTACTGACCGACAGCTCTTTATGCATGGACTATAAATATTGTGGAAACTTCTCCGGGGTACCTGTTGGGAACGGCTAGCGGTGCACGTATGCTAGCTTGGCCCCTCGGTTCAAACAGAGGAGGCAAACACTAACCTTTGCTTTTGACAGCCTTCGTCTCCCAAACCGCCTCCTGACATCTTTTAAGTACTTCGTCGTCACTGCTGCTGGAGTCGTCCGAAACCCCAACCATCTTTTTAACGGGGGCCGCCATGATGAAACACATGTGCAGCTATTAGTGTTGTGTTTTCAGCAGAGGATTCTGGGTAATGTATTTTGTTACCCAGGTGAGAAAAAACCCCAAAGCGTTCTCAGACTCATCACTACTTTCATTCCGTTTTAAGAAACGGTGGTAAATCAAGGTTAAATATTATTTTCAAATTACTTTTCAAATGGAAATCAGAGTTACATTTCTGGGTCCTGTTTTCTTCCTTTTTCCTAGAGTCACTATCAAAACTATTCAGTGGGTCATGGCATGTTTGGGGTTTTATGAGGTGTGTTTATTTTTGTCTCAATATTTGGGAATTCTGTGCAGACCCACATTAAGTAGGACACATGGTCACTCTAACTTGGACAGGTCTCACAAGCACATCACCTTGTATGCATTTTGTTCAGCAAACTTACAATGTGATATTCAAGTTTCAAGGTGGAAAAACAACATCCCTTATAACTCATTTATATTGAGACTAAGAGAGAGACTAGTCTTGGCACACCTCAGAACAAATGTGAAAACATCACTTTACCCTGCAGGTTGCATAGAACTTAATCATGTATCATGTAGTGGATAAATCGACAACATGATACAGAGAGTTTACTGCAATTTAGACAAAGCTGCTCCTTTAATTTCTCAAGTGCAATTAACACGACTCAGAAAGAGAAGCTCCAGGAAATGTCAGTAAGCATATCCACCATCAGTAATCTAGCATGGATTAGTGACAATCTGACAAGAGAGGTTGCGATATGTGAGACTGGGCAGTGCTGTGTCTGATTTGGTGATGTGCAGTATAGGAGCTCCACAGAGGACTTTGTCATTGCTCATATTTCAGACTTTCAGTACAACCCTGTGATGCCACCTACAAAGACTGTGCAGTGTTTAGCTCTAGTAGTGATGGCAGCAGGGGGGGAGTAGTACAGAGCACTACTTGATGATTTCATAGAGTGATCTGGAAGGAACTGTCTCCTGAATGTGAATAAAACCAGAGAGATGGTGATGGGCTTAGCATCTGCCCAACTGGAGCACGGGCACTTTCTCTAACAGACTGATTCAGCTCTACTGCCAAGAGGACAGAAACAGTTAAACTTTCCCACCACATGTTATGATCTCTTGTAACACAATACATCTGCCTGGCACAGAGACATCTGTCAGATATTAATAAAATATTAATTTTAAAGAATTTCCAAAACATAGGGTAAATAAAGTACTTTCCATCGCATTCATTCACCCATTTTTTTATTTATTTACAACAAATTGGATAAGATGAACATTAGCAAAATTAGCCAATATAAAAACTGGTGACCATGCAGCAGGTGACAGAGTCCAACATAGGAAAAAAAGAGAAGGGCACAGTTGACAAAAGGGTGCCTAATGTGATATCCCATTTGTTGTGGGTATTAACGGACTGCATAATATGTTGTCACTGACTCTTCCTCACTGTAATCATCCTGTTTTATAGAAGGTAATGCTACAAGAATACAGACAAAGAACATCAGGAGGCAATTTTACATCCCTTCAGCTTTCTGCCACGAGTGGACAAGAAAAGGAGACTTCTGCACATTAAAGGTGAAAAAAAAAAAAAACTGGATTCAAGGCACATAGAGTCAATAACAGTACAGTAGGAAGAAGTCCTGATGTGTGTATGCATGACTGAAATGCAAATTAACAAATACACTTTAAACAACCATTTGCAAGGTTTCATTACTATCTCCTGCCTTGCAGGTTTTCATTTCAGTAACATAAATTCAAACAAAACCCAACTATGAAGAGAAATCCACGTTTCACCTGGAAATCACTCTGCAAGTGGAGCCCAATTTCAAACTCTTAACTGCTGCCGTTTTGAATAAATTACAGACAACTTTTCAGCATAATGCAATTCAGAGCATCACAGTAAGTAAGGTATTCCTTCTAGCAGGACTGGCATCACATGAAATTGTGCACACTGGAAAACTGCTGTAAAATTTGAAAAAGACATTTGTATACAGATGGGTTAAAATTTGCACAGTCACCAGTATCATCGGTCAAACAGGTCAATGACTGCATCTACCCCAGTGCCTCATTAAAAATAGATCCAACTACCAAGTTACCTCCCTCTGTACTGTCAAGTTGTGTGCTACTGTGGTATTTCATTAGTAAACTGAGAAGGCAATCTCAAAGGAGAAGAGCGTACTAACAGTTCAATAGGTATACCACATGTTTGGCCAAACGCTGCTAAAGAGTGGGATTCACAGCACTGCTGTGACAAATAAACAAAGGATGAAAGAACTATGCAATTGTACAAAGAAGGCAGAAAAACACTTCTAAACATGGACGGCACATAAAAGAAAAACATTTAAAGTCTAGTAACTAGATCTATCCCACAGTTTTCATAGAACAAAGACATGGGAAAACTTTTGTTATAACAATCTAACCGATTGTAGCAGAATGAACATCACACCTGGAATTATTTAAAAAAACAACAACAAACAAACAAAAACAAAACAGGAAAAGGGAGAAGACCATTTTCGAATTAAGGGATATTCTACCAAAGAAGAAACTGGTCATCTTGTACTTCATAAAACGGACACCAAGCTTAAATATCTGACAAACAGTAGCAACTGCTCTCAACTCACATCTGAGGAAGAATCAAACAAATACTAATGCTACATCTATTGATAAAACAAGACCGAAACACCTACATAATGCTTGTTTTTCCATAAAGGAAACACAATTGTCACTTGCAAAAGGTAGTTCAGCTCAAAAATAAACAAACTTATTACATCAGTAATTAAATGAAAAACTAACGTAGTCTACAGACGTTACCACTATAGATGTGTTACTCAAAACTGTCCCTTTCCAGCAGAGACAGCAGGAAATTAAGGCAAAAGTGTTCAAGCAGTTACATTACACATGTATGACAATCCAAAAGGAGAACAGAAAGGTTTCAGTCAGATATAACAGCGAAATACTGAATTAAACATTCTCTCGGACTCCCAGAAACTGAGCTCTGTTCGGTACTGATGAATTGATCCATGATTTCATATGAAGGCAGATATGGTTGGGTTTTTTCCTGCTTCTGTTCCTTTTTTTAAACTATGGTGCTTTATTCCGATAAAGAGTGAATACTTCTGTCTCTGCCCCATTTATTGAGGGGCACAATCCAGAAAATCGGTCTCCTGGGAGCTACTGCATCCTTTTTAAACACGCCCCCCCTTCAGGTATTACAGACCACCATTGTAGGCATAGTCTGCTTTGTTGTGCATGATGAGTTTATTATCCACAAAGTAGAAACTGTCTGATCTGGTCTCATAAGGGTGTGCCACCATTTGACGAACTAGAAAAGGAGAAGAGCACACCATCAATTAAGAAATAAAGATATACAGATCTGGTAATATGAACAAAAAGGAGCAGAACTTACTGAGGTCGTCAGGAAGCTGCGGGAACTCGTAAATGTGTTCACATGTGTTGCAGCTGTTAGGAATGCAAAAACCGAAGTCAAAGTCGAAATTCTTCAGAAGGCGTCCCTGAAAGTAATGCCGCTCAATCATACGGAAGCTGTTAATGGGGCGGTCACCCACTGTGAACTCCACTCTGCAGAGAGGGGAAAAGAGACAAATTAAGAAACTAAATAGACACCCGAGGCTGATCGTGATGCAGTCACACTGTTGTAGTCCATTTACTCACGTCGCACCAACCGTGCGGAGTTTTAGGAAGGCTGGTGTAAACTGGTATCTGACAAAACGCCCCGCACTGGTGTCTGGATCGCCACCCTCCTCTTCACTCTCCACGGGTCCTGACACAGAAGACTAATTCAGCTGACTGGCATACATGCTTTACTGTAGTGCTTGAAATATACATAGGGTGTCTCTTTTCAAGTTATGATCATCCATCAAAAGGCTCTGATACAACTGAATGAGCACAGTTTGAGATGGTGGCGTCAAATCAAATCGGCATTTAAAGAAACAAACAAAAATCTAAATACATGCAGAGGATGCGTTACTAGTGAAAAGGGGAAGCAATAGTGCTTAATCGTGGGTCCTTCTTTTTAGACTTCATGTGTTTTGATAGATTTACATTTGAGATAAAAGTAAGGATACCAATACACAGCTGGGCTGCAGCTCTCGTGCTTGGTGACAATTCATCTTTTTAAATGCATGATAACTAAACAGCTTTAACATGTTTGCATGGATGTATGATCATTTCTGTTATTCATTCAGGTGTGTTCTATATTTTTAAACAATTTTAAGCTTGGTAACATGCAGGCAAATTTTGAGTGTATCACTTACCGCTGTTAGGAGGTTTGGCGATTTCAAAGAGCACTGTTCCTGTCTCAAGATCTCTGATTTTGAAACGTGTGAAGTCAATGTTGTAGATATTATCTTCAGGTCTGCAAAGATAGTCTGGAATGTGGAAGGGAAAAAAAGCAAGTTAAGCCAAGACAATCAACTTATGCAGTAAACGTGAGGGAGTTTAACCCTCTGCAGTCAAAGTGATCGTGTTTAGTAACACTGATGTTAACTTTTGCCTTGTTCCAGAGTGGGGTAAACAGACTTTTGGAGAAAAAAAATGTAAATAGTTTTTGATGTGTGACAGTTTGAATGGTTATTTAATTTCATTGCTGATTGACAAGATTTGGTGAAAAATTTAATGAGAAAAAAAAAAAGCACATTCTCATTGCCTAGAATTAAGATTGGTGTTATCACCGTTTGTGAGCTTAGACGTCAACTAGCAAACAACTACTAGAAAATAGAGGTCCCCTTATTTAAATTCTTCTGTATTGAGGTTTCTCATTTGATGTCATGTTCACATTTTAAGAGATTTATCCACCTCATTGGATGTGATTACAAGCTATGTTTGCTAAATTCGATGCAAAGAAGGTGCTGCACCAAAAACCTCCTAGTGATTGCTTTGGTTTCTAGCAGACTGTCATAGCTGCCTGACGTTTTTCAAATTTGTCTGCAAACACTTGCAAACTACTAGCAAAGCAGTAGTAAAAGTATGACGCAAATGGAAATGGAGACGATTGGATTTCAAAGTAAAAGCATGTGGCTCTGGAGGCAATTTGGATTGGACTTTTTTCAGTTTTACTACAGCTCAGAGAGAACCCGACCGTTGCTTGCAAGGCCTCAATGATCAGTCTCTTGGTATGTGTGACTGGGGCTTTAGTAATTACTTAATCAGATACTACCACCAACCTCCAGCAACAGATCAGGGAATACCATTTTTTCACATCATGACTGGAGTCTGCATTGTCACCATGATTGTCACACATCCAAAATAGTGAACACGTTAACGACATGTGGTTGCGCAACTGAAAAACCTCAATATAACAACTTTGTGAAAGTCACACAACTGTTTGGAGCACAAAGACTGACCTTTACTTAGAGAACTGAGACAGCACTTAAGGAGCAGTCAGGCTTTCAGTATCTGTTTTTCTGGCTCCTGCAAACTTCAGTAATGGTGACTAATGCTATAGAAAAAGGTTCTAGTGTTCAAACAATGGCAGTGAGATAGAGCAGAAGTAATGTCATTGTTGTCTGGGTGAGAAAAAAGCTAAAAAACAACATTAGTCACTAGCTGCAGCTGTAGTCAACTGGGTGTCCGATGACAAACCATGGGATAGGGTTCAAGCAGGTTACTACATGGGTGAAGGTGATGACGGTTAGGGGAGAAAATGAAAGAAGCCAGCAATCCAAATGAATTACTCATTAAATAACTGTGTGGGAAGTTGGTCCTTTATATTGATGAACACACAACAGGCACCATAACATTCAGAATTTGTTCCAAATAAGACATGACCTGGGAGAGGAATCCTTATGTTTAGGAAGCCGGTAGTAAGGACTAATGTAAAATATCACAGCATTACAGTGTGTGGAACAACTGCACAGACGAACAAAAAAAAAAGCACATCAATACATAATTACACAAGTTTGTTCAAAACAACAAACTGCATAAATATAGGAAATGCTCCTCCCAGAGATCGAGTTGTCTCCTTATGTTCTAATGAAGCCTTGTCTTAATTTTCTTTTTTAAAAATCAAGGCAGGAAACCCAAGCTGAATGTATTCAGTAAGATTCTCCTTTTTGTGAAAAAGGAGTACAGCCCGAGAAACGTAAACTTCTACCTACTGCTGTTCAGGTACAGTATCTACATTATATGTAGAATTTAAGATTATTTCATATCGTTTTTACATACTGTACATAAAGCCAAAGTGTTGTAATTACACTTCCCACTTTGTTTTTGTTTTCTTAATATGAAATCATCCACTTGTGTATACTTTACACATAATAAACTAAAATCAAAACAAAGGTTCAACTGATCATTAACTCATTAACAGCCGTGTCAGAACCGAAACTGTGTGCTTTATAATAACTTACTTAATAAACGTGGGTGAGTAGAAGATTCTAAACCTAAAAGTTTAGTCACTACACCTCCAATTGGGAAGAAATGAGAAGAAACACAACAGTACACGTATCTGCCAAACACACTTACTAAAACAAGTTGTTAAGATAATAATAGGCTTTTAGCTGTTTGACCTCCCCAAGCCAGCGTGGGGTGCCCTAAACAATGCTCGCTTTGGGGCTTCAAAGTCCTACTTGCACCCTTGCAAAACCCCCAAAACCCCCAATGAACCCGTGCTCGCAGAATCACCAAAGTAACACATGTAGTATTTACCTTATGAACACATTTAGAAAACGTACCCTTTGGTCGACTGCTCTCAAACTTCTTTTCTTAACGTTAGCCACAATTAGCATAGTGCGTAGCTAGTTAGGCGATCAAATTTCGCCGCTTTCAGCAATGCGCAACTTTACGTTGCCATAACATTACCTTCCGTAACAGCCCGGAGCCCGAGGACATGGTCCGGGGTGATATCTCTTCCTAGAGCCCGGAGTTCATCCTCTGTGACCACAGGCCACTTCTCCGTTTGGCTGCGCCTCGACTTCAGCTTCTTCAGCATTCCTCCGCCACTCTTTCTGTCCCTGTGGTTGCTCTCCGTGCCGGTGTCTGCGTCCTTCGGGCCCTTGCTGACTGTTTGTAAAGGTTTGTTTCGGGAACCGTTCATTTCGGACAGCGCGGCAACAATGAAATGAGGAGCGGAGCCTATGAATTTGGGAGCGATTTAACAAACTAGGAGGTAATCTCAAGATGGCGTGAAACGTGTTAGGGAGATGGTAACGCGAGGTTGTGATTGGCTAAGATCGATGGAGGTTGCCATAGTTACCCCAGGGGTGTGAATGGTTTAATTTCCGGGCCTTTCCGTTTCCTTATGAGCTGCTTGCGTTGTTTAGCTTTTAACACACTGGAGTGATCTGATTTGACGACCGTTTTATCTTTTCTGAAAGCCACCTATCTACCAGTTCTTCCGCTTTTGAAATATATTACCCTTTAATTTTTTTTGTTCGGATGTGTTGTTGGGCCCATGTAAGTGTCGAATATACATTACATCTTTCCAGCGTGTGGCGCTAGTGCGCTTGTCCGAGTTTTGTTGACGGAAGTTCCGACGGAAGTAGAGTAAAGCAGCGATGGTGCGGCTGAAGACGAGGTAAAACGTGCCATTCGTATACTGTTTCCTCTAGCGTGTGTGCTCCTAGTTTCTGACGCTACATATTCTACCGCAGGTATTTACTATGCGAAGTCAACGTGTCGGACAGGAGCCAGCTGTTGCTGCTCGACGACCGAGCAATTATGGTGGCAGTGAAGGCAGCGGTAGCCCGCACACATGGGGACTATGGGGCCGCTATGTGTAGCATTAGATTTTGTGGTAAGAAGTTTTAGATACTTTCCAAGGATCAAGCGACAACACTTGAAAATACCAGTGAAAGTTGTTCAAATAAGCATCAGCACTAAAGTAAATTTTAAAATGTATTTAGCTGTTCGTAATGTTTGCCTGTGGAAGCTGGTCAAGCAAAGTTAAACGAAATAATAATAGTCCCAGCCCTTTGGCTTCTGGGGTGACGACATTCTTCTTGACATCGTGCTAATGTTGCTGGAATGTCGTTTGACTTTTAATTTTTTTGTCTTTTCCCCCCTTTTAGTTAAATATCTGAACGCTCACACTGGAATAGTATTTCTACGTTTTCCCAAAAGGTGTTACAAACTCCTGTGGTCTGCATTGCCTTTCATTACCAGTATTGAAACTCGTGGGCAAAAAATTCCCTGCTTTCTAAACTGTTTGCATGTAGGAGGTAAGAAAAAACTGTAAACTAATATTCCAGAATGAAAAATACATACAGTACTGTGCAAAGGTGTTGAGCCACTCATTGTTTCTTCAAAAAATCTGAAATAGTTACACTGATTTATTGAAAAGTGTGCAATCATAAATTTAAATACTGCATATAGGGCAAAAACAGAGTTTGTACAATTCAAATGAGTTTGAAAATCAATACAGGGTTTGACCACCTTTATTGTTCAACACAGTCTGAACTATCTGTCATTTCATTAAGTAGTCTTCAGGAATAGTTCTCCAGGCTTCTTCATGCACATCCAAAGCTGTTCTTTGGTTGTTGGCTGCCTATTTTTCCTTTCTTTGTCAAGGTGATCCCACACTGCTTCAATGATGTTGACTGGAGGTCAGTCCATGACTTGTTTTTTTTTTTTTGTTTGTTTTGTTTTAATCCAGGTATGCTTTTACTGCACCGGCAATGTGTTTGAGATCGTTGATCACGAGGAAGACACTTTCCAGATGGTATTGCATGGTTTATCAAAATCTAATGCTTAATCTCCTGTGTTCAGAAGATCCCTCACACCACAAACCAAGATAGACTCCATCATGTTTTACAGATGGCTGTAGACACTCACTGTTGTACCCCTCTCCTAACCTCCTCTGTACTTATTGGAGACAGTTTGGGGGGAAAAAAATCTACGTTTGATTCATCACTCCATAAGACCTGTTGCCACTGACTTTCAGTTCGTGTGTAAGTTGACAGACTTCTGGTTGTTTCCCTTCATTAAGAACTGCTTCTTGACAGCCACTCTTCCACTTAAATCATTTCTAATGAGGCAGTGAACAGTAGGTGCATCAGCTGAAGGTTCAGATGCATCTTTCAGATTCTGTGTGAGGTCTTTGCTGGATTTTTTTTTTTACTATTTCTTAAGGACATGACTTTCATATACAGCAGATAGTTAATCTGCTGTAGATAGTCTTTTAGGTGTGCCACTTCCTTTTTTTGTCACCCAGTTCTCTCAGTTTTTTAACAATGGACTGCAGACCATGCTGAGATATACCTAGTTTCCATCTTACAACTCTTTAGGAATCGTCCTCTTAGTGGAAAAAATACTATTTCCCACCCGTCACATTGTTATCGTTGGTATTTTTTCATAGATTAAACAGAAGAAGTGGAAGCAAATTATGTACAGTTTAAAACTGGTTCTTTGCTAAGTTAACATTTATGTGTACGCCACTGGTGAATACCTTGAGTTAAGTGCTGTGGTGTGAATGAGACACGGCGGGTCCAGAGATCACAGTTTTGAGCCATTTTATTCATTCCAGCTGCAGCTCTCGGCTGTCAGCCATACATGCATCACACCACAAAAACTCACAACAAACCCCAGTTCCCCATGTTTTAAACTCGGCGGGCATGATTACGGATACCATGCAGGTGCATCCGCACGGCCCCGCAGACAACGCCCCACCACAAGTGCTTTTTTTTAAATACTTGAATGAATCATCAGTCGGGGTTAAGAAACAAATAAGCATTGCTCTGAAAATGGTCAGGTAGAAAGACTGAATTCACAATAAGTGAAAAAGCAACCAAGAAAAGCCAACAACAAAAAACTTTGAAAGACCTTCAGAAAGCCTGGAAAATTATTGCTCACGATGATTTTAAACAATTATAAGGAGGTCTGGCTCCTTGGAAGGAAAATAGAAAGAAATTAGGGGTTGCTCAAGACTTTTGCACAGAACCATACATTTTAACTACATATAATTTAAGGTGAGTTTTTTGTTTGTTTCAGGGACAATTAGAACATGTCAGAAGTTTCTGATCCGATACAACACCCAGCAGCTCCATCGAATGCTGCCTAAATGTAAAAGCGAAGGTAAAGAATTGATTTGAACACTAAATTTTGCAGTTTTGGTCAGTGTGTTTCTTAACACTACACTAATATTATCCTCATAAAGTTGTAATGTTCTACATTTTAACTTTTGTCTTAAATCATATAGGATGTGATCAAGCTCTTCAGTTGTAGATCTTGTAGTTCACTGAAGACAACAAACATTTGATCTTGGGACAACAAACACAAAATGAACAAAAAAAAATGCAATTTGACGGAGTTCTCCTCGTTTCATTTGCAGAAGAAAAACGGCAGGTTCGCAAAGCAATTCTAAGCTGTTCCCTAACAGAAAGCAAGGAAGCATTTGAAGAGGATTCAGAGAGTGAGGAGGAAGAGGAAGAAGAGGAGTGACTTGACTACATGCTGGGGCCTGTGCTCAGGTTCAAGTAGGATGCCTGGTTGTGCTTGTTTTTTGTTGTGACTGAAAGAGAAGTCTGTATGAAGCATTTGAAGAAATAGATTCACAACTGCAAGAATACCTTGCAGCAGGTTCTTAGTGCTTTTGTTACTTTTAACCCCTCCACCTCCTTTAGATAATTCTCTGCACTGGAGGGACGGTTTACATGGATAACTTTGGGTTGCAGAGTGCTCTGATGGACTGTCTTGAGTGTCTTTCATCAGCAAAGTCATGTGTTTGATCACATGATCATAAGTTAGATAGTTAAATAAAACTGCATTTACACAGTGCGACACAGTACTATGCTCTCCTTCTGAAGAGTCAGACATTTAATTTTGTGTGTTTAATTTGTATTGGTTCCTTTTTTGTCATATTTGTAAATTAAAGCCATAGTTTGAAGATACAGTGTTTGTGATGCTGTTCCATGTACTTCACATGCTCACATAGACCATCTGGGTCATATAGGCAATCAAATACGCACTTTCATAATTTTATTAAGAATATACCATTCATTATATAGAAAGATGTTCTGTAGTACGTATACAAAATTATGGATACAGATACATACAGCAGGCTGTATGTAAATCATGACATCACCCACTGGTTAGTGACGTCCAGAAAGATATACTACAAAAGTTCAACACAATGCTTTGCATTAGCTAAAAACCGCAGTGGAAGAGATCGGGTATCACAATGATGGCTATCAGCTGTCTAGGTTAAGGTGCGTTTTCTGCCTCGGGCTCTGTGCAAACTTAAACAAAAAGGTGCATTCAATGTGTCGTGACGGTGCACAAAATGATCCCTGTGAGCGCCGCCTATTCTAAAAAGAGATGTGGTCAGATGATGATGATGGGGGAAAAATAGTGATAAAATGTAAAAGAACATGAAAAATACAGTAAAATACAAGACTTGCAAAAACAATGAGCTTAATGCTGCAGAAAATTGTTAGGTTTGAAATTTAGTGCACAGAGAGGTAGATTAACCTCCTAGGACCTGGCGTCCACATATGTGGACATCACATTTTGGGTTATTTAGACCAAAATACTCAATTTTGCTCTACAAGGGCCTGATATCCACTTACGAGGACATTATACTGCTACTGTTCTATCGAAATTTTAAACGAATATCCTCGTATGTGGCTCTCATTTTTCTTAGAAACAAAAATTAGGTAAAAAAAATAATCTGGTAATTCGTTGTTTTTACATTCATCAGGTCCCAAGCAGCCCAAATATCAAAGAGAAATTAAAAATGCATGTCGTGGAAGAGTTCAGGTCTTAGGAGGTTAAACATTTTAATTTGAGTTCATTATTTTGATCCTGAGTACGCTCTCTGCCCTGCTGTTTATTTCGAAGGTGACGGCTGCAAGTTAGAGCTCTGAAGCTTAAAACTGGATCTATTTAAAAATAAAAGTTTCCATTGCCTGATGAAGAAAACACGAAGACTAGACTGAACAGGTATTCTTGGTGTGTGTTCTGTGTTCTAGTAGCTGCAATTTCAGCAGCGCAAAGGTCATCTTAGTGTTTTGAAGAGCGAATGCTGGGGCTGAATGCAAACTGTGGACGGAGCATGCTGTTAGGCTAATGCCTTGTAACTGGTAAGTCATTAACCAGTGAACAAGCCTGGGCTAAATATCCAACTCCAAAACTGACCATGACTTATAAAATTAACTTATTGTTTCCTAAATCTTAGTTTCTACATTTATGGTCTTATGAGGTGAGGCCCCCACTTTTACCCCTGTGCAGTATCCAAGCTGCATACTTAGATTTGTAGACAAGGTCTTCCTGTGATCCCATGTACCCATCTGAAAACTAGAAGGGTTTTGTACATTGAAAATCTTAATGCCAAAACTTTGTGGCATTAAACACTTAAACTAAACTTTTCAGACAGGCATTTGGGTAATGTTTTGGGGTTCTGGTTTATTTTACTTGGTTAATGTGTCTTCATTTTAAAATTTAACTTTTTTGGAGAGGGGCAGAAACAAAGGCTATGACTAGTTTGAGGCCCTAGTTAAATTGAGGGTCTGCACCAAGGCCCAGTATAAAGGTAACACCAATTATTTACACCATCTGGCTCAGCTACTCCAGCTGACTCCATTAAAAAAAAAGAACCCAAAACAAACAAACTATTTAAAAAACACGAAGTATGAAGAAAACAAAAGTATACTAAACTTATTTTATCACCCCAAATCCAATAAACTAATCCTAATCTGACATGGACGTTATTACTACGTCTCCCATGATCCCTCGCACGGGCCTCTTTACTAAACAATAGTGATGGGATTTCCCCCTCTTTTTTTTGAGAACCGGCTCTTTTGGCTCAACTCACTAAAAAGAGCCGGCTCTTTTGGCTCCCAACCGGATCTTCAGGTTGTTTTGTTGCTTTAATTAATTTATTATTAACAATAATATAAAATTGTGCACAAAATGAATTCCTAATGTAAAAAAAACCCTGTGGTTTTATTTATATATGTTTATATATAAATATATATGGTGGCCCCTAGAGACAAAGCACGTACAAACTCCAAAGCAAGTACAAACTCCAAAACACATTTCTAGCGTTAACTGAATTTCCAAAACAGAGCTACCTAGATCACTTAAATTACACAATTGAAAGCATATGTGTATTGTTTGTGTATTTATACACAAGCACTCATATATATATTCAAATAAAAAAAAAAAAAAAAGTTCATTTACCTGTTACTACCACACACCGAATCCAGTCGCTGGTACTTCCTGGCTTGTGTAGCCACTAGGTAACAAAAGCTCAACACTGCGCCTAGCATCCTGGAGCACTTCTGTTGTGTTTTGTACGTGCTTCGGGGTTTGTACGTGTTTTGGAGTTTGTACGTGCTTCGGAGTTTTTACGTGCTTTGTCTCTAGGGGCCACCGTAAATATAATTTTATTTATTCACTCCACATAAAATGTAATAAATAAATAAATCATATAATACAAAACCAAACTATTCACATTTTAAACTTTTAACTATTTAAAATTTCAGCTTTTTCCTTTTAAACAAATTTAAAGTGAAACAACACAAAACACTGCAAACCACAACACAATTAAATATAAATGAAAATATGAAAACAAAAAGAAGATGCACATTCTCTGTCATATGGGCCTACATGAATAAACTATCTGAATCCTTTATCATCTGCAAATGAAAATAGTTGTGGATGATTATTATACCTTTCTAATGTGACGTTGTTGTCCCTGGCTCTCTTTTTCTCTGGCTCTGTTCCTGTGCTACTGCGAGTGCAACTACCGCCTCTCCCCACTCTTCCCAGCGCAAAGCACAAGCCTCGCGTGCGGAGTGAAGCGGAAAAAAGGGCAAGAGAGAGGGTGAGAGAAAGAAAAAAAATAACCCATGGCTCCCAATAAGGAGTCGGGTCTTGTCGTTCACTTCAAAGAGGCGGCTCTAAGAGCCGTTTCGTTCGCGACCGACACATCACTACTAAACAAATCGGCAGGCAGTACAAGAAACATCCGGGTCTCTCAGGTTCCTGTCTGGCGACCCGTCGCCATTAGTGCAAGCTCGTTTTGAAGGATATATTTTTTTTGGCTAAAATCTCGGAATTTTTAGGTTTTCCAGCTTTTGGAAAACATTTATCGCCTTGTTAAGGGCATATTGTTTCCCTTAGCGAGAAAAAATCCTAAATTCGGGGGGTCTTGGCCCCGCGTGACGATTTTTCGTCCTCACTTCCAACTGCTCCGATAACTTGAGACGCCGAAACCGTGTCTCTTATTTTTTCTCGGGTTTGTTTTATGGTCAAGATGTCGCCGTGATGGGGTCTCCGCGTTTGACAGAAATGAATCAGGGCCTTCGTCGCCTGACCCGCACTCACTGCAGCCCGCTTTCCTTCTCCGTTTTTCCGTTTTATGCTAGAGAGCTCGGCGGCTCTCTGCCCGGAGCTCGGCCTCAACACCGTTCACTGCACGGAGACAAACATGGAGAAAAACCCCAACAGCAGCAGCAGCACCAAGGTTCCGCCCCGTTCCAGCTCCACAGGCCCGGCACCGAGCGAATCTAAACCCAAAACAGGTGAACACATATCAGGAAACGGCATAAATATCACATGAGGTTGCCAAACACATTGTGTGCTCTTGTAGCTAAACACCCATTGCCCTGTGGCCTGTTGGGGCCTAGCCGTACTGCAGAGGTTGTTTACCTTGTATGGCTAAGGACCTGACGTAGCTGTCAAAACATTTGACCCACCAGCTGTCACAAAAGTACCCGATATTTCCATCCAGCATTGTTTTACTTATTTTTTTATGACATGATGACACATTTTCGCTACCAATCAAAAGCTACTAATGTACGTAAATAAATATTTAGTTGTATAGTTTTCACAAAACTATTGTGTTTTCAGATGCATGAAAACTGGTATTTTGTTTGCTAAATCCTGAAAAAAATGCACTGAAAATCCAAAACGAATTAAGATGTGCCCTAAACAAACACCATTGAACTCTGTAAGAAACTGTATTTGCACTTTCTTTATATGGGGTGGAAATGTGCAAAAGGCTTAGTTTTTACCTACAGACTCAATTACAGGAGACTTAATCTACTGTTTTTAGACATCGGGTCTTTCACATTACAAATCAGCTTGAATTGTGATGTTTATAAATGTTTCCCCCCTAAGGCTTTTTTAAAAAAAAAAAAATTTTTATTTGGATTTCAGAAGGTAAAAATAATGGAGGCTCCAAGCGTTACAGCCGCAAGCGTGAGCCCTCCTTTCCTAAAGCCGACAGTTTCCCCGGCCCTCGCCGCACCAATTCACAGAAAAGCAAGAATTTTGACAAGAGACCCCCTCAGAGAGGTGGAGGACGACAGTATGGAGTTACAGGTGGAGGACGACGTGAGGAGGTGCGTGTTTCCAAAGGCTGATGTTGTACTGACCTCATTTAGTGGTGAGAAAACTTCAGCAGTTCCTTGTTGACATTCATTTGGTCAATTGTGATCAATCCTCGTGTCACCAGGTAGCAGAGACGCGCCGGGCCGAGTTCAGCCCGGCTCAGTTGGCAGGACCGAAAAAAATAAGCCTGAACCACCTGCTGAACTTCACTTTTGAACCCCGTGGAGGTAACGGTGGCGTCGGAGACGGAGGCCACTCCTGTTGGGGCCGTCGAAACAAATGGGGCCACAAGCACAAGCCCTTCAACAAGGAGCTTTTTCTGCAGGCCAAGTAAGCGGCCTCCCAAACGAAAATGATTCTGAATGCAGAGACTCGATGTTTGGGATTCATCTCACCTTTGTGTGTGTTGCAGTTGTCAGTTTGTGGTGACTGATGACCAGGATTACAAGGCTCACTTCACTGATCCAGACACCCTGGTCAACTGGGACTGTGTGCAACAAGTGGTGAGTTATCCTCCGCGTTTTGACGGGGAAGTGTTTACTTAACTACCAATATTTAATCAAATGAAAGCACGTGTCTTGACAAGCCATTTCTGCTCATTCTGCAGCGCATCTATAGCCACGAGGTGCCATCGTGCCCCATCTGCCTGTACCCTCCTGTGGCAGCCCGCATCACCCGGTGTGGACACATCTTCTGCTGGCCGTGCATACTGCACTACCTGTCTCTTAGTGACAAGAGCTGGTCCAAGTGCCCCATCTGCTATGAGGCAGTGCACACAGCTGACCTGAAGAGGTAAAACAGAAGGAAGCAAAACATTGCTATCGGTCTAAAGGAGAAGAGGAGTTACTCCCCCCCCCCCCCCATGGCTCATTTAGACATCATAATTCTTAGTATATACAAATGAGTTCTTTGCTGCTTGCTTACCTGTGAGCCCTGTGCCCTCACAAGTTCTCCTGCTACATGGAGATATTAAAACAGGTTCATTTAGTTTGCGCAGGGTTTTTCGGTTTGTTTGGTTTTTAACCACTTGCTTGTGTTGTTGCAGTGTGGTTGCTATGGAGACCAGACAGTATGTGGCTGGTGACAAGATCACCATGCGCTTGATGCGAAGAGAGAAGGGGGCTCTGGTGGCCCTGCCTAGCTCTCAGTGGGTGAAGGTGGAGGAGCCTGTTCGTTTTGGAGGCAAGTCTGTGCCAGTTTTATGGACAAGATCATTTTTCACTTTTAAATTCATATAAGACTTCATATAAGTTTAAAGGTATTTTTAAACTCTGTTCACATTTATTTCATAGATGCATGTTTGAGTCCATATTCCAAGCTGCTGCTGACCTCCCCGGCACAGGTCCTGAACCTGGTGGCAGAGGAGAAGGGAATTCTTCAGGCTCAGCTTAGCCAGGAAGAGGACGCTCAAGGGTGCTTCATCCAGAGCGCCCTTTGTCTTTTACAGGTAAAGCTACGTGCACATCTTTGGCAACTAAGACATAACAACATAGACATAAATAATGCAATAGACAAAATAAAGTGAAATAAGCGCATTTAATTTGTATGAATAAAAGTTTTTTTGCTATGCCGCTAAATCCATTTTCTCTTGGGTGTTTTGTTTGTTTGTTTGTTTTGTCTAAGGAAGCCAAATAAGCAGTTAACTGATGATGTCTTTATCTGTATGTGTTTGTGATTAGGAGCAAGAGGAGAAGCTTCTGGAGCAGCAGAAGGAGAATGCAGACAGCCTCGACTTGTCCTCTCTGACTATGAAAGAACCTTCTTCTCCTGTGGAAGAAGGGGTGACTAACATCAGCAGTGCCAAGGTGAGTCTAAACCTTCTTTACCCTTTTTCACATTGTTGTATCTCTGGTGATGGGATCAAATGTATCCTATTTGCGTGGTCCTGGTTATGGTTTTTTATCGCCTCTGTCTTGTTTCATCTTTAGCCCGTGCTGCAGTACGCCTCAGCATTTGATGACGAGGTGGCAGAGTTTCCGGAAGATGCTGATGTAGAGCTGCCAGGCTTTCCCGAAGCGATTCTAGAGAGTGTGCTGGAGGAGCCTCCTGCAGCTACAGGGGATTCCACCTCAGAGCTCCAGCTTGAAGAGGAGAGCCCGGCCATCCAGGCAGAGTCAGGCCGGCCCTCAGCCAGTGTGGTGCCTGGACCTTATTACTATTTCTACCAAGGTTGGTGATCCTCTGCTCCACCCATCTACCCAGGATAAAATTCCTGCCGTAATATGTAAAATTTCCTCATCCCTATTTTTTTCCTGCTTTCCATTTTTCTCCGTCAAGCTGACAACTGCCAGCAGATGTTCCTGCATCCCGTGAACGTGCGCTGCCTGCTACGTGAATACGGCAGCTTGGAGGCCAGTCCTGAATCCATCACCGCCACAGTGGTGGAGATAGTGGGGCAGACAGTCACAGAGGTCAGCAAACAAAGAAACAAAAGACTGACGTTCTGTTGTTTAATGTAGTTTTAATTTAAGTCAACACATTTAGTTTATTTATCCCCCTTTCCTTCTTGCAGGAGATCCGCCGCCGGCATCGCTATCTGGCTCATCTGCCACTCACGTGCGAGTTCAGCATCTGTGAGCTAGCACTGCAACCACCAGTCCTGTCCCAGGAAACTCTGGACATGTTTGCAGGTTAGAACACTTAAAACTTGTTTTAAGGGTTTTACTGTAAAGGTTTCTCAGATGAAATAAATCGTCCTTTAAACCTTTTAGATGACTTGGAGAAAAGAAAACGCCTGAGGCAGAAGAAGGCGAGAGATGAGAAACGCAGAGAGAAGCGAATTGAGATTGAGGAGAACAAGAAGCAGGGTAAATGTAAGTATACCTGAAAATTACACCTTTTATATACCTCATATTTTGAAATTGAGGTCCATAGTACTTGCATTTTCATTCCCCAGATCCTGAGGTGCATATTGGACTGGAGAACCTTCAGCATTTCCCAGCATTCGGCTCTCCACCTCACAACAGCAGCCCCCCGATCCAGCCTGACTTCACCTTTGCGCCTCCTTCGCCCCTCAGCAGCAGCCCTTCCTCTGGTAAGATCACCCCTTCCATCTGCCATTTTTTGATAAGAGTTTCCTCCTGTCAGCTGCCTGTGTGGCTTTTGGTGATAAACGCCATGACACACATAAATTTTTTTTCTTTTTTTTTTTTTAAACGTCTGTCAATTCAGATGGAATGAAATTCCCAAGTCTGAATACGCCGTCACCTGTCGTGGGTAGTGTGGAGGATGAGTCCCACTGCATGTCCTTTGCACAGGTGTGTGTGGGAACAGTATTCTTTGTGACTTAAGTGGTTGGCATAGCTCAGCAGTGCTTTAATAAGACTGTTTCCTGTGTAGATGCTAAGAGATGGGAAAGCAAGAGCTGATGCTGGGCCCAGGATCACTCCAAAGAAAGGTAATGCAGGAGTGTAGATGTTATGGTGCCTTGTTTGTTACAGTTAAGCTGTAAATGTGAATAATGTGAAATCTCACAGTTAAAATGCCAACTCCTGTTAAAATGAAATTGATTAGAGGTGCCTGGTTGGCTCGTGATAGTAGCTACAGCAGTAAGCTTGTATTTATGGGGTGCAGTTTTAGTCTGCTTTATAAACTGATAATACTTGAGCAAAGAGCCAGATAATGTACCCATGTTGTCATCAAAGGGTTTGTCTGCCTACATCCGCTTACAAGGTGGAATAATAGAGTCACACAGTTTTTGCTACTTTTATTTAAACCCAACTTGTCATAGGAGTAAAATCGGATATATTGAACCTTGGCTCAGAATAAAACCCCAGCCTCATCATTTCTGTTTGTGCTTCCTGTCTATGTGGTTATATCAGTTGTTACAAATTGCACGTACCGAGTGGGTGAAAATAAGCAAAGCTTTTTGTGTTATTGTGCATTTCTGGTAAAACCAGTTTTTGGAACTGCAACACCCAGAGGTTTCCTGAACTCAATGTTGTGCCTTGTACCATGCAGATAAGCTGCTCGCTCCCCCAGCAGCAGACAGCGATGGCGAGAGCGACGGCTCAGACCGTGTCCCAGTGCCCAACTTTCAGAACTCCTTCAGTCAGGCTTTAGGGAAGGCACTTATGCAGTTGGACAGTGGTCCAGTTTCTTCTCAACAACCTGTGGTTGAACCAGGTCAGGAACCTCTGATCCCTCACATCTACTTAGCCGAAGCCTGATATTTCTGACTAGACTCATTGTTTGTTCAGAGACGATCACACGCTCACTCCCGTCTGG
The DNA here is from genome assembly GCF_057382095.1 of Aulonocara sp. 'chitande type north' Nkhata Bay. Classification (NCBI taxonomy): domain Eukaryota; kingdom Metazoa; phylum Chordata; class Actinopteri; order Cichliformes; family Cichlidae; genus Aulonocara; species Aulonocara sp. 'chitande type north' Nkhata Bay. The sequence continues at coordinate 4,799,845 of NC_141355.1, read as the reverse complement.
GATTTTTCTCTTTCAGATGAAAAAGGAGGAAAAAAGAAGAAGAAAAAGCAGAAGCTTCTATTCAGCACATCCATGGTTCACACAAAGTAGACAACACTGAAGTTCATTTAATCATATTGTTTCTCCCCCACTGCTTGTGTTTTCAGTTTCACGCAGATCTTTCTGGAACTATAAGCTATGGAAAAGGATTTGAGTTCATGCTGCTTCAAACATTGTTCCACTGGCTTCATCACCTGTTCGAGCTGTTTGTCTTTCCATCGGTTTAACTTGCATTTCTGTTGTACAACAAGGCCAAAGCTTTGCACCATCATGCTCGTGTCACAATGAAAGCCTTATGAGTCAATTTAAGTTAACATTCTAAGTATTACACATGCTTCAGGCTTATGTAAGTTCCATGTACTTGAGTGCATCATGGGGTCTATTGTAGGAAACTGCCCCATAGTGTTGCGTCTTTGTCCTTGTTCATGGCATTAACATGTGTTTTTGGTGATCCAATCACAAGTTGGCTGCCTGAGTATGTGTGTTCACACATGCGGTGCTAAGAGTGCAACGTGTACCCAAGATGTATGCATGTGCAAGCCATTAGACCCATTACTAATATAGACAGGGTAATTTGAGGGTGCTTCATACTAGAATAGCAGTCAGCCAGCTGCAGGTACGTTACACCTTTAAAACTTTCCAGGATACTCAGCACCTACACATTATCAGTCTGGAACTTAAATACAGAAGGCAGCAAGTGAGTAAATCTTTCAGTGTTTATCACAGGTCAGTCTTGGGCTAGCTCTTCATATGTATAGATTTGTTGGATTGCCAGAGTCAAAGCTCTAGTATTTGGTAATGCCAACATTATGCCTACACATTAAGTTCTAATGTCAGGAAGTGAAAACACAGTATTGTGTAAAAGATATTAGTTCTGTAGGTTCAACAGGACTCTTGATATATTCTGCCTGGATAAACATGAATAGCACTTTTCTTGTCATTCAGTTTCTTCTTAATTTCATCTTCTGTTGTAGGATGTTTACTCACTTTTAACATTATTTCCCCAACTTTTATTTCAGTGTTGGAAATGTGTGAAGTTAGAGAATTATTGGCTTAATGAGTGCTGGTGAAATGAGAACAAGTGGATTTGATTTTTTTTTTCTTTTTTTTTTCTTTTTTCTTTTTTCTTTTTTTTTTTTTTTTCCCGAGGGTTCTTTAATTCACCTTTAATTTTGTCCAAGTTTATAGACTGGTAAGCATAACTAGTCTGTTGCAAATAATAATAAAAAGATGCACAATCAAAGAACTGGTTGTTTGCTACACTTCTTTACCCCCCTGTCTGGCAAAGTGAAACTCTGAAGGTGACTATCAAATTAGGTCAGTTCACACGATCTTATTAACGCAGCACCTTTTTTCTCCACAAGAGGGCAGTCTTAGTCCACCTGATCTGTGTAATAAAATTTAAGTTTTTGTATACTGACTGCAGTCAAAGCTTGGTTAAGAATAGTCTGAGATCAAATAAATGCATAATGCATCTGAAGTTCATGAATTATGCAGATTTCTTTATTCAAATAGGTGTCGCCATTCAAACAGAAAATAACCAGTCAGCTTTTTAAAACAAACAAACTGATGGTTTGTGCTTTTAAACATGGGAACGGGTAATTAATGCCATAAAGTTGGGATGGAATAATATTTTCCCGAGCACATCCTATACTCAGGTTCGTATCCAGTTAAGTTATCCACATTCATCCCGGAAGTTTAAGTAATGCATATATATGTGTGTGTGTGTGTGTATGCGTTACACCTGATGAGTTGTGCTATATAGCAAAAATGATTCCTTAGTGTTTGTATACTGTATGCACAAACTGTCATTGTCTCTTACTGGAACGACACAAGTTTATGTAGCAAAATCCTATTTTATGTTTTAGTTGCACTTTATTTTGAAAGCAATAGCCGGAAGTGCTATGTGGAGCTGGATTGTGCGGAAAGTACTCAGGCGGCTAGTTGCCTGTGTAGTCTATCCCTGTCAACAATACTGCAACCTGAGACGGGATAGCCAGCCGGCCAGTTGGCTAGCTAAGTAAACCAGCTAAGTTAGCTGCTCTGCTAACCAACTGTCACGACTCGTAATTTTTCCCTTAAGTTGGCGGGATACACTGTGTTAGAAGTTGTTTCGACAAGCGTGGAGGGAAAGCTGACTTTATGGTTTGGTAAGTTGTCTGCAGTTGGGATCAAACAGGCAGCGAAAGACAGGTTCAGACAGTGTTTCCATTTTGTGAGTCCAGCTTCTTGAGTTGTTAGCTTACGGTTGCTAGCCAGCGAGCTGCTTAAGCGTTTGTCTTCCCTCTTGTTTGAAGTCTGTGGGAATTCCCAAACAGCTGAATGCAACACGCTCGTTCAACACGTCTGCACACTTCTGTTTTTTTTTCCGTTCTCCTTCTGTACGTTAAATGTGCCTCCCTGCTGTTGGGAGCAAGCCAACTCTTATCTGTCGGTAAACTGGACCGGGCACTGTCGAGGTAATTTAGGTGAGCAGACACGACATGAGGAAGCATTAACACTTGTTGCTGAGATGGAAAACTACAAAACTTAGAAAGCTCATTTATTAGCATTGTTGTTTAGATTTAGTTGTATCATTGTGTGTGTGTGTGTAAGTGGTTGGGATGCTTGGTTTTCTGTAGCATCCAGTAGGTCCACATTAAATCTGGGTTATGGTTTACTGTGATATAAAACTGTGGTTACCTGCTTCACTGTTGTAAGTTACTTTTAAATGTCAAGATCACCTAAAAACCTGAGCCTACTACATTATGTCCATAATAATACAGCAAAATATTACAGCCAGGCTAAACTCAGTCTAAAGTTTTCTTAGAGAACAGTATCGTATATTTCACTGTTAAAGTCCAGTGAAAGCCTGTGGATTGTGATGTATATTTTATGTGACTTTACCATAGGTGAGAACTAAATTGCGGTAATGCTCATCTTCTTTTAGTTGTTCTGTTGTCTGCATAAGGAAATTTCCTCTGCATAACTGGCTTAGCCGGGTTATTGACTCATTGTCTTTAAAAAGTTAAAGACAGTAAGTGAGTCAGGGCTAAAACAAAACAAAATGCCTCCATGCCCTGTGCCCTACTGTCCTGCACGTATACTCTGAAATATGTCTCTAACATTCGCAGGATCTCTTCAAAGTTGACTATTTAACATCTTCGGCTTGAAGAAATGCTCTTTTCAATTGTTATGTGAGGCTTGCAGTAATGAGTCGGCGTAGGATACTCGGTGGTGTGTCTAAGCCTATATAAGGCAGACGGCTCCTTAATCTCCGCTGTGCTGCTCGTCCCACCATCACAGTGGATGTTTGGCATTCCATCTCAGCGAAGGTGTTTCCTGCCACTATCTAAAGTTCACGTTTTCAGCATTTTCAACAGTCTCTGTTAGTCAAGCGCAAGCCTTCGTGGCTCTGCTTCCTTGTCTGTCCAGTTTTTATGTTTGTATATATTTTTTTCTTTTTCTTTTATGAATCATGGACTTGCCCACTGAGTATTTGGAGCTTATCAGCTGATGTGCTTGATAAGAAGCACAACGACAGGGGCGATCATGTAAAGACGTGACTGGCACAGAAAAGGACACCAAACAGCAATGTTTATACTTCCAACATTTGCTGATTGAAGGCATTTAGATGCAGTAGTGTGAGGACTGCATTGGCGATGGCGTGCTTGTACTGATCGAGGACATAATGCAAATGTAAGAACAGGAAATAACAAGCATATACGAGAGCAGAGTTGATGACCTTTGTTGTGCACTAAATATATATGGGTGTGCCTGTGTTTACTGAAGTCTGTGTCAGTGAAAACATATCATCTATTTGCTGCTTTTTGAAGGCGTGAGAACACCACAGCAACGCATTTGGACCGCCCTGTTGTATCCCTGCTGTGATTTCTCTACCGTAGCCTTCAGCACGACAGTCTTAACTAGTGAACAGCCTGTCTGCTTTGATGACGCAAAGTGTGTATCTCTTAGGCTCCTTCGACTCCTTCCTCCCGTGTGATATGACATCACGACTCGGTTACAAGAGAAGCTCGAGCTCTACAGCAGACGGTTGACATCTGGTCAGGTAGGATATTATATTCAGGATTTTGATCAAGCGTGCCATTATTTATATAAAAAGAAAATTCAGTTTCTGCATAGCAGAGTAACTCAGCACAACACGTGGAAAGCATTATCAGATGTGGAGAAGGAGTTTCTTAAAGGGCCTTTGTGCTCTTTTCTATCTTCATTATTGCTTTATAACAACAGATAAAGCTGTTTACCAGCATATTGTGTCAGAGATTAGTAAGTCGATCTTTAGTCATCTCATATTTATCACTAAACCTCCTTTTGACTGAATAAGCATTTCAAAATAGACATGCAGAAGTTCATTAGGGGTGGAGCTGAATGTTTGATGGATGGTGGTCTGGTGTGAGTTTGCACTGGAATCTCCCATTTACTGCCTAAGAATGATGTGCGTGTGTTAAAACCTGAAGCAAAAAACAATGACATTGTACAGTTGTCCGGTTCCTCCTTGTGTCAGTTGCCACATGAAAAGTATGCAGTCCTGATCACCACTACACCAGTATCTCAACTTAGTCACACACATTTTACAAGCTAGTTTGATTGCACTGATAACGACAGCCAAGGAGATAACGTTAATGTCAGTTGTTAGAGTCGACCAACAGGTCAAACAAAGGCAACAATTGTGCAGGTTACAGGTTTTAAGTACAAGTAACATTAAAACATTTAAATCAAAACATTAAGTAGATAAACTAATGTTTAACGTGTCTTAAAATACAACAAAATACATTTAAATAGCCATTGGAAATATGTTGTAACTTTTCTCTGACACGGCTGCTGCTTTTTTCACATCAGGCATTTTCATATGTCACTGCAGAAAAAGCACAGGCACAGTGATACTGCTTTTGGGCTCATGGAAGCGTGAATGTTCAATGCATCATAATCAAAGTTGATGTTATTAGTCCCACCTGTGCTGCTGTGTGCTAAGCCATTATTAAATGACCTGTGTCGTGTAAATGTACAAGACAAACACTGACCTTTTATTGGTGTCCGCTCTTTTTTAGCACTAAATATGTCCTGCTTTAACCTAACAATCAATAACCTTTGGCAAAATAATATACATTACTGTGCAAAAGTCTTGAGCCACTCATCAGTTCTTTAGATTTTGCTTGCAATGAGTTAGACTTTATTTTTTTATTTTTTTTAAAGCAGTAGTTTTTGTTGAAGGTATTTCAAAGTTCTTCTTTGGACTTTGGCTGCTTTTTCACTAATTTTCAGTCTAGTGCTTTGTATTTTCCAAAGAATGATTTCCTCAATTTTTTTTTTTTTTTTGCATCAGCACTGACCTATGAATCATTTAAGAGTAACAAAAGCTGCCTGTAACTCATATGAACCAGTTTTGTGTCTTCACATGTCAGACAACTTGACAACAAACCTGATTTTCAGCATGATAGTGATCCCAAACACACCGCTTCTGCGCTTACACCTTACATGGATAGTGTTCTACTTTGGGTTTTTCTATCAGTCATGCATTGGCCTCCCCAGAGCCCAGACTTCAACATTATTGAAGCAGTGTCAAATCCTCTCGATAGAGAACAGAACAAAATGCAGCCAAAATCCAAAGACGAGCTTTGAATGTCCTTCAAGAAACCTGGAGAACTGTTTCTGAAGATTTATAAGAAATTACAAGAAAGCTTGAGAGACTTCTGCCTGTGTTTTTTTTTTTTTTGTTGTTGTTGTTGTTTTTTTTACATTTCAATAAATGACTTCAATTGTTTTCATAGAAAATTTTAAATAAAGATGGCTCAAGACTTTTGAACAATAAACTTGTGATGGAATATCAGGCACTCCCAAGTTTATAGTAACGGCTAGATTAGGGGATTGTTTAAATCCTTACATTTTTAGATTTTGTGCGGGTACTTTTTTGTTGAGGATCTCAGTAAGTAATATTATTTTTTATTTTCTCTCTGATGGGGTATTTTATCTTTATGCTTAACAAAAGGTGTTGTTCAACAGGATGGCTGCTCAGGTGGAGGTTCAGACTACGGAGGTAGGAAGGACAGTGGCAGGAGGACGACATCACCTGACTCCCCTGACAGACTCCAGCAATAAGAGCCTCATTGACATCCCGTCTGCCAATCAGCCGCAGCTCATCGCAGCTGAACCAAACAAGCCTGCCCCAAGCGCCAAGCCGCGACTTACTCCCAAACCTTTTTCTGTGGAGAAAAATCCTACAATTAAGCCCATACTTGCCCCAAAGCCTCAAACTAAACCCAGACCTGAGTCCACTCGCCTTGCTGGATACAAACCAGAGCTTCCAAGCAATCCAAAACCACAGCAGCCGGTTTCCAGCAGCAAACCCAGACCACTTTTAACCAACCCCAACCGTCCTGCCTCTACCTCCTTTCGATCACCCACTAAGTTGAACACTGGACAGACAACAAAGCTAGTAGCCCAGCCATTTAAACCAGCTCCTCCACATGACACTGGAGGCCCTAGCAGACCCACCCCTCCTCCTGTGCCAGCACAGAGGCAGAAACCCTCAACATCAAGCTTGGCCTACTCAAAGAGCTTTAAAAAACTACCAGCAGCAGAGTGGTCTGGAACCACTAAAAAAGAAGACGAAAAAGGCCACAATGCACAAGGTAAAGTTGGAACCTCCCTTACTAGAGCAAAGTCCATGGGCTTTCTTCTTGATGCAGGGGAAGAAAATGAAGGAAAAGAAAAGGCTCAGCCTGAAACATCTGTGCCTCTGCGACCACATCCTAGAGGCTCCAAGCCCAGACCTGTATCAGCCATTTTCCCCGGCAGTACAACGAAGACGGAGACCCCGGTTCCTGCTCCTCGCTCGGCTGGGAGACGACCCCTTTCAGCTGATCTCACTTCCAAATTTGGGTCTATTGGTCTTTCACTGCACCGGAAATTTCCTGAAGGAAATACAGTAGACAACACTCCAGAGGGAAAAGCACTACCACAAAGCAAAGAGGAAGATAAAACCTTTACGAGTACCACACCACAAAGTACTGATGATGTCTGTAATCCTATCCTCTCAGACCAAAGCAACAAAAACAAAGAAGAAATGGCTGCAAAAGAGACCGATGAAGACAAGCGCAGGGTTAGCGTCAAGTCGCGAATAAGTCTTTTGCTCGATTTGCCGTCTTCTCCTGGGGTAGCTGCCACCGGCCATGGTTCAGATCTTCGTTCTCCATTGCAGCCAACCCCTGAAGGTGAACCAGCAGTTGGTGTTAAACAGCTCATCAAGCAGCTGACAGAGGATACAACACCGACTCAGAGCCCTGTCCTTAAACCAGCACTGAAGCCCCGTCCCTTGCCCCTTGACCTAACCAAAAGGTAAGAGCTGCTCATACTGTCCATGTGCTTTGCTTTTTGTTCTGTGTTCCACTGTCATGCATGGCTTTTGTCTTGTGTGATGTATGTTCAATAGGTTTTCAGCCGAGAGGTCACCTGACCCTGTTTCCCTCACTGAGGCAGAGGACCGTCATTACATCAGCAAAGATCCTCAGAAGAGGGTAAGAGAGGGCGTGAGCTTTGTAGGAACTGGTTTCTGTTGGGCTCGGTCTGTGTTTAACAGGCAAATGAGGGTAACAATGAGAAACTGTGTCACCGTGTGGTGCTTGGAAAGTTTTTCATATGGTGTTGCTCAGCAGAGTTTGATTTTAGTGTGTTTGTTACCATTTCCTGTTTGATTGAAACCCATGCAATATAACATAAAGACGGAAAATACAAAAGAAGCACAGGAGAATGAGCAGTGTGCAAATAGAGGTGAAGCCTCTGACGCAGTTTAAACTAGAAGTGAAGTAGGGAGACACAAATTCAACTCACGCTTTAGAGCTATAGGTACTCTATAACTGTATACACGACTGGGAAATTCATCTTTATTTACCTGTTGAAAAGCACTTGCATTTCCAGTGGACCAAAGCGCCTCTGCATTCATGAGGAAATTTCTTTCAAAGAAATAGGACATTACAGTAAAATGAATTGCTGCCATAGACATGCAAAGCTGTGAAACCTAATACTGCTGATACATTAAACATCCCCAGTGACTGCCAGTTATGAAACACACAAAGAAGAGATCAAATAGGAAAGGTCAATGCTGAGAGACTTTGATTACCACCTCTGCACCACACCCAATGAGCCCTACGTAGAAGAGGATGCTGTTTGTGCCCTGCCAATTGTTCTCTTGAACTCCTCTGTGTGCTGTACTGTTGAATGTTCCATTGCCAAGTCCCATTTATTCTGGCTTATGGTTTTATAGCAATAAATGGTACCTAAATTCATAACTTTTTAAAAAAGCTTTTAGTTCCTTCAGAAGATTCCAGCTGAAAGAAATTCTGTAATAGCTTATCAGTTCCATAACTAGGCAGTAAGTTGTGAGCATGAACTTAAGAATTCTCAGTATATCTCTTAATTTTCCCAGGCTGAAGAATCAGCTATCACTCCCAGTGACCAGAAGACATTTTTGGATTTAAAAGATTCCCAAGAGCAGCTCAAAAAGGTCTCCACGCCTGAAGGGCCTGAAGCAGGACAGACGTTTGTTGCTGTTTCCAAGGAAATTGGTGCAGGCAGTGGAGTCCAAACAGTGCGAGCATCCTTGTTTGATAATGTCGTGGAGAGGCACAGCGTGGTGTTGATGGATGATGGCTCATCTGTTGACACGGCCAAGGATTTGCTCAGCAGCACGTCTCCATTCGATAGAACAGTTACTGAATATAACGGGGCTTCAGTCACCGCTAACTACAGCCAGCCTTTATCGCCATCATGTTTTCAACCCGTATTACATGCCTTTGACACAGTGCAGGCTGTCGAAAAGAGTCGGGCAGTGAGTGTGAGCGTCCCATCAGCTCAGTGGGAGGATAAAGCCATGACCCTCCGTTCCAGACGCTCAGAAGGGAGCAGGCCTCTTCCAGAATGGACCAGTCCTGCACAAGAACAGCCACCTTTGGCACCTTTGATGCCTCAAACACAGCCACGATATCTGAGGATAGGAGCCTTACAGAAGTGGACCACTACAGGTCTCGACCAAGACGTAGATATGGAGACAGGGATGCTAAAGGAATCACAAAGGGAAGGACAAGTGGCTTTAGATAAAGACAAGGAGAGACAAAGAGTGGCAGAACAGGAAGAAGTGTCTGCAGCACCTAAACGCTTGAAGATGCTGCAGGCAGACGAAATGGCAAAACCCAAGGCAACCTACTTTGCTTTAACCGGACAAATACAGGAGCCAGTTTCTCTTGGGGGTGCAGGGACAAACACTGGGGACATGACTAGCCCCTTTGATGACTTCTTAGGGATTTCTCTCCTTAGTGGCCCTCAAGGGAAGAGTCTTCCAGTAAGGGGGAGCCCGTCTTTAAACGATGATCCTTTTGGAAAAACAACTCCATCGCAAGAGCAAGTTAAAGATTTGATGATAAGAAGCCACAAGTCACCCAGGGAGAGCAGTTTAGCCTCAGATGGACAGAGTAAAGAGGAAAGGCTAGAAGCTGAAAAGAAAAGGGAGCAAAGGAAGGAGAAAGAAAGGCACAGGACTAAGATAAAAGAAATTGAAGGTGAAAAACAGACACAGCTGGAAATGGAGAAACAAGCACATTTAGAATTTACACGAATGAAAGAGTGGGAGATGCAAAGAGAATTTGAAAGGCAAAGATGTAAGTCATTTGAAAAGGAGAAACAAGAATTTGAGGAGAAACAACGTGTCCTGGAAAGGCAGAAACAGATTGCGCTTGAGAAAGCACAAGAATTAGAGGAGAAACAGAGACTTGAAAGAGAGAAGCAAAGGAAACTTGAGAAAGAAAAAAGGCAAGAACTAGAGAGACAAAAGGAGAGACAGCGTGAAAAGGAACAGCAAAAACAAAAGGAGGAAGAGCGGCTAAAACAGTTAGAGCGACTGCAGCTCTTAGAGCTTCAAAGACAGAAGCAGAAAGAAAAGGAAATGCAGCAGCTAAAAGAAAAAAAGGAAAAAGAAGAGGCAGACAAGATGAGACAGATCGCATTAGAGCAAGAAATGTTAAGAATAAAAGAGCTTGAAAAAGAGCGGGAAAGAGAAAAGGAGATGGAGAAGGAGCGTCAGAAAGAGATACAGAGGGAGCTGGAGAAACGGCGACAACAAGATTTAGAAAGGGAGATACAGAGACAGCTAGACAATGAGCAACAGGAACTGGAGAAGGAAAGGAAGAGGAAGGAGGATGTAGAGAGACTCAAAGAGCTGGAAAGATTACAGCTCTTGGAGTTTGAAAAACAAAAACAGGCAGAGAGGGAGAGACAACAACTTCAGGAGCTCGAAAAACTGAGGCAACTAGACATTGAGCGACAGAAATTAGAAAACCAGAAGCTGAGACAACAGGAACTGGAGAAGGAAAGGAAGGAGGATGTAGAGAGACTTAAAGAGCTGGAAAGATTACAGCTCCTGGAGTTTGAAAAACAAAAACAGGCAGAGAGGGAGAGACAACAACTTCAGGAGCTTGAAAAACTGAGGCAACTAGACATTGAGCGACAGAAATTAGAAAACCAGAAGCTGAGACAACAGGAACTGGAGAAGGAAAGGAAGAGGAAGGAGGATGTAGAGAGACTTAAAGAGCTTGAGAGATTACAGCTCTTGGAATTTGAAAAGCAAAAGCAGGCAGCGAGGGAAAGACAACAATTTCAGGAGCTTGAGAAACAGAGGCAACTAGACATTGAGAGACAGGAATTAGAAACCCAGAAGCTGAGACAACAGGAACTGGAGAAGGAAAGGAAGAGGAAGGAGGATGTAGAGAGACTTAAAGAGCTTGAGAGATTACAGCTCCTGGAATTTGAAAAGCAAAAGCAGGCAGCGAGGGAAAGACAACAAATTGCGGAGTTTGAGAAACACAGACTGAGGGAAAAGATGGAAAGGGAGGAAGCAGAACGGATGCGAGTCATAGCCAAGCAACAAGAAGCAGAGAGACAGCGACTAAAAGAGAAGCAGAAAAAAGAGGAGCAAGAGAGGCTAAACTTGGAGCCATCACGTCTGAAACCCAAAATTCTTGATCTGGACTCTGTGCTCAGAAATGAACCAGTGTCTAAGTCTACTTCTCAGCGCAGTGATGCTGCAACCCGCTGGAAGGAGCCTTACAAACCTAACATTCTTGACATAGACTCCTTTACATCTCAAGCTCAGCTCTCCTCTAATAATGACTTGTTTCCTTCATTGGGAATGCAGGGACTAAATGCTGACTTTGGGGGTAAATTACAGCCTACATCTGAAAGTGACGTTAGCTGGAAGATACCATCACAGACTTCAGTAGGTTTCTCAAACCCAGTATGGACGACGCCTCCTCAGGACCCCTGGGAGCTGCGGTCAGTTGAGATGTCTGTGGACCAGCCTAAGGCTGAATCTAGAAAACACGCCAACAAACACAGTCCAGAACAGCTCCTTCTCGATCATGGGGAACGCATCCCAACTCAACAAAGGCCTTGGTCTGCTTTCCTGGATGAGCCACCCCCTTTGGGCCCTTTTCCTGGTTCAGAGGTTAAAAGTGTGAACTCCCCAGGTGGACTCCCCACCATCACTCCTGCAGAGCAGATCTGGTTGCCCAGAGAGCTACAGCCACAGAAGATCAGGGGAGAAGCACAGGGCCAGAGGAGATCACAGGGGTCCAAGGTGAGTGACATAAATCAATTGATCAGTTCCAGAGGTGCCAATGAACTACCCGCCCCCCTTTCTACCACACTTTATTTTGTGATTATTGTAGAAATCAGGTTGTCATTTTCTTAGTTTGTCAGTGCAGATGGAGTCAGATTATCACACAGAGACATGCAGTCTTGTGAAAATACAGGTCATTTTGTGATATCTTACAGAACAATCTGTTCTTGTAGACGTACAAACCATCTAAAACATAAATATAGCTTCTCATGATGTAGGTGGTATCATATATTCTTCACCCTGTCATTTTAAAAGCTCACCAAGTTCCGAAAGCAAAAGCATACGCAAAATTCTTTTTAATATTGTTTTATTTTTAGCGTGCATTAATTTGTGTGCCATCATTCCCTGATTAAATTGGTTGGAGAAAAGAGGCTCCAGCTGAGTTGCCATATTGTAGTCGAGCTAAGTGACGTAGTGGCTAAATTAGTCTAATTCTTGCTTCTTAATAACTACAACAGGCTGTGTCACCATCAAGAAAAATGCAAATGAAATTCAAGTGAAAAAAGGAATATTGATTCAGCACTGCTGCTTCTCTTTCATGATTCCTTAGTATTATCCTCATGTCTGCAAGATATCTAAGGAGTACTTAGATTTGATATAAAGTATTTACAACTATAATGTAGTAAGATGCCTCTTGCATCCAGTTAGATTGCAGTGTATCTGTGTCTGTTCAGACTCGTATAATACATGTAGTGAAGACTTTGAAGTAATTAAAGTTAAACGCATTAGGTGTTTGTGACAAAAGGTATTTGTGACTGTGGGGGCAACATTTAACCTTTCACCACTGAATTATTATCACTTGCATTTCTTGAGTCCCATATTTTAGGTGCTCCTGAGATACTGTGTTCACAAGAATGGGTTAAAGCAAAAAAGCTGATTCCTCAGGCCATGTCTAGATCATAATGATGTAGACATGGCCATGCATGCTAATTATTACATTATAAACCATAACATGTTTTGGTTTTAGAAACAAAAATCAATTTGTTGTTAGTTCCAGTTAGCCACACTCCTTACAAAAACGTGGCCAAATTACAGTCACACTTCACAAGAAAGTAACAAACTGACACCTAAGCAGTGTTTAAACGTGAGTGGACTGAAGTTCACTTTATTCTGTCCAGCTTCCAGCATGACAATGAGCAGCTTTTTACTGTTATGAGGTGATGCAGTTGGATCGCGGTGTTCACTTTGGGTCCTCTATGCTGCTCAGGAGTTGAACAGATTGCGGTCTCGGAGTGTGTCACGACGATCGGTTCCTGCAGGTAGTGCCGTGGATGGAAGCCCTTCCAGGATGAGGAGTCGCAGCGCCCACAGAGAGCAGGACCTGCAGAGCAGGGTGAGTCAGGCTGCTGCTCATTTTCTGCACCATTTTATTACAAATGACTGTTTTCACTCAGCTCTGTGGAAACAGAGAGCGTAGTATGCGGTGCCTCATGCACTGAAGACTGTATTGGAATGCAGCTTGCTCACTTGACATGAAAATGCTGCTGGCCTCACATAGTAAAGAGCTAGTGACTAATGTTGAAAGCATGGACGTCCTAGACTCACCTCTGCCCATCCCACATTACATTCTAGGGAAGTGGTGCTCAAACACCTTCTCAGGCCTGTACGTCAGGTTTAGATCAGGCAAATGATTAAGTAAAGATTTTCACTGCTGATTCATCAGAAACCTGACAGCAGGGCTCAGAGAAACCTGTGAAGTGAAATGGCATGTAATGATTATGTGTTCTGCAGGTATTTGTGTAACCTTGCTACTTGATTTTGATTGGTTAGAAGTTATATTTGGTTATAAACTTGTAGTTCACCTCTGTTTTTATACCACTGTGAATGGAATAGCTTTTGCTGGGAGTGATAATGCTGTCTGTATATGTAGTTGATATTTCTTGGAAGACTTGATGGGATTTGTTCAAAAACAAAAGATTTTTTTTAGTTTCAGGGATGCACTTATTGGGATTTTTGGTGATCAAAGGTCTCTTTGACCTCATAAAACACCTTTTTGGCCATAACTCTAGAAATTTTGCCTAATTTGTATGCTAAATTTAACAAAAATGTCTAGTAAGACAAAATGTTTTGATTTCAAAAGATTGGCGGTGAAATGTGGACAGACATCAATGTAAGCTGTTGCTTGACTGGTTGGTGGAAGCAACTTCAAGGTGGTTATTCTGGTTTTATATTTTTAAACATGTAAACAAATGTGTCTGCATGTTATCGACTCTACAAATTACATGCACACTCATATTATTATTACATTTAAGGGTGGACAGTGTTTATTAACGATACAGGGTTGGGTTCAGGTTGCGCTTTGTCACTGACACTGTAATTGTAGGCTCAGGTTGAAGTACAGTCTGTTGTGCCTTAACATTACACAGGGAGATCAGATTAAGTCACCACAAAGGTCAAGGTCATTACCACCATCTAGTGGTTGTGTTTTAGTTTGCAAGAGTCAAGTGTTCTGGGTATCTGAATTACTCCTTGTTGCCATTTCCAGTGCTTGTTTGAAAAAAAAGCTTTTCAAATGACCCTATGTAAATAAAAAAGTGCACAGATTTACATTTTAGCTCAGACAAAGTTGTCTGAGCTAAAAGAATAGTAGAAGAACCGCTGAATTAGATTAGATTTTTAAATTGTTAAAAATAGTTCTAAAAAATCGTACAGTCTGAATGCATTTGTCTCTGTCAGTAGGCCACAGACACTACACAAACCTGCTGCTTGTGTTAATACAGATTTCTAACTAATAATGAGAATATTTGCCATCTGTCGCTGCTCATTTTGTCAGTGAATTGGTGTAAAAATAAAACTTTCCAAAAGTAATAAAACGGAATATTACACTGGAATAAGGCTCCAGCTAACAATGTATTCATCATTATTGGCTCTAAAACTCACTGTCATCCAGTTTAATTTCACTTTAGACAAAACGGCATCAAATCAAAAGCTCTGTCATTTTCTTCTTACTCAAAAGTAAGAAATGATAATGATAAAATTACACAATTGCTCAGTTCTGGATCATTTTTTCTGTTTGTTAATAAATTCAATATTTCTACTCAGTAGTGATATTTTATTCAAGGTAGCAAGAATTCAACATGTCAACATTCAGCATCAGAATATGAGCAGAGCATCATTAACACAAATACTAAGGCTTATATGCAGGAGCATGACTTTAAAAAAAAAAAGTATTTAGTAATGATAAAAAAACCCATAGGCAGATTCTTAAATCTAGTTAAGATGTTTAGCATATGTAAAATATCACAGATAGTGTTTAAAGCCAAATATGTGGGCGTTGCTGGACATCTGAAATGACTACTTTCCTCAAATTGTATTCACCATAGACTCAGAGACATGAAGTAATAGTAGGGTGGTGACATCACTGGTTTAAGTGTGAGGGTCTGAGGCTGGTGAGTGCAGCAGAGCGGAGATGGGCACCGGGCAGAGAGCTGTGTTGTACATGTGGTCATGTTGTCTCACTCCTTACTGCCTCTGGGTAAGTGACAGCACCACTCATGTTGAATGTGTCTCCATCAGCCGTGCGCGTCTTCTCGTATAGGGCTGTAGGAACTCTTGGTTCATATCATATACAGTAGACTGTATGTACATTAGCCGCATCCTATTTCACCTTCTTCCTGTTGTTGCTGGTTGGGTTCCTGGCTGAGTAAAGACCGATGAGGTCAGAAGAGGGGAAGAGATGAGTCACTTCCTAGCAGATCGTTTTCAGTACTACGATGAGGAATATTTGGTCAAAAAGACATCAATAATATGTTGATTGTTAGATGTTTCATGTTTTATTGTATCACTTCCTTGTCTTTAAATCTTTCTTTTAAAACTAATAGTCTGAATAATATCAATCAAGGAAGCTTCAAATATTAAAACTGTGTGCTTTTCATTATAAATTTGCTGGTATCACCAAAATACTTAATGTAATACTTTATCTTGGAGAAATAGATAAAAACTATAAATATTATAATTTTACTTAAATATTAAGAGAATATTGACTATTAATATTTAAACAACTTAACTATTAGCATTGTGGAAAATAACAAAGTGCAAATACTTTGTTACAGTACTTAAGTAGAATTTTTTAGGACTCTATGTGTACTTGAAAAAAGTTGTCTGTTATTTTTCTGACAACGTTTTGCTTTTTAATCCTTAACTTTTGACTTTCTACTCCTTACACTTTCAAAACAGGCTCATTACTTTAGGGGAAAGTCACTGCATGTCCTCACGACATTAAAGTGATTTGAACATAAATAGAGGGAAAAATAATACATAGAAGCCTTGTAAACAATACAAGCGAGCTACTTTTTACACCGAATATATTTCAGAGCTTGTACTTTTTCACTCTTACTTAAGTAAAGTTGAATTGGTGCTTTCACCAGAGTATTTTTAACACTATTAGTAGAAGTAGCTGTACTTCTACTTAAGCCACACTTGATTAGCCACTTGTTATCAAGCAGCTAATCAAGGGTTAGCAGCTTGATTAGCCACTTGTTATCATTAGGTAGCAGGTAGTGGCTACAGCTAATGATAAAATGAAAATGGTACTCAGTATTGAGTATTTTCCTTAGGTGTACATGTAATTTTGAAGATATGGTAATTAAGGTGTGAGGACTAAATATTAATAAAGTATTAAAGGAGATAGAAGGTTAAAGGTTTTTTTTGTTGAAATACTCGTGTGTGGCAGTAAATTGGAAGGGAAAGGTATGTGAGAGTTTCTATGCTATTGAAATCTTTAGCAGAGCACTTCAAAGAATTGTTAATCAGATTACCTGTAGGGGGCACATGTGGACAGAGATCCAGATTTTAGGAACCCCTCTGCCTCAGTTTGCTCCCAGGTTAAGTCTCTGAAGTGTGTCAGAGTGGCCCACTATGTCTTTATTTAAGGTACAAGTTCACTGGCAGAAGGTGGCTGAAGTGAGCAGCATGTGTCAGGAAGTGTTATTCTTTCCTTGTCTGTTGTGGTGTTTGCATGACTCCGACTCTGGGTGAGATTTAAACAAACACTGAGTTGCCTGTTGTGATTGGTGGTTTTGGCCACGTTGCGCAGACAAACTGGTTGATGTGCATACAGTGCAATCCCACTTGCCTGGAGCCACACCTGTCTTTTGTCTCGTCTCTTTTGTGCCCGTCCAATTTATCTACTGATAGCTTTCTCTTAATGTAATACATACACTTGTCCTCATTCCTGTCTGATTGTATCACAAACCTTACTTTCTCTGCAGCTTTCTCTCTCTGCTCACACACTCAACCTCGTCTCTATTTTTTCTTTCCTTCTACATGTTGTCTGCATGCTTGCTGTCCTGGCTGTGTCACTCCACTTATGTTTCCTGCAGCTGAATCAAGCTGGAGCGACAGAGCACCGCAGAACATATATCACCCTCCCTTCTCCCCCCTCTGTTCTGAATCACGGACCTCCCATTCCCTCTCTTTGCCTCGCTCTTGCTCTCTGTCTCGCTGTCTTTGGCTCTGTCCCACACTCCCTCTCTCCACCCAGTTTCTCCTTGACGGTGAGTCCTGTAACACTCACTATAGAGAGCAGCTTGGCTGACGCATTTTCTCCTACCTGCCCATACCTGCAGAAAAAGGCGAGGGGAGGGAAGAAAAAAAAATTCCTTTCTCTGGATCTGACCTCTCTACCACAGCTCTCTCTTCAGTTTCCTCTTTGCGGCGGTGCATTGGTTGCCCTCTGGTTTTCCTCATGGAATACGAATGACTACAGCAGCTTTCTTTTTGCCACCAGCTGCCCTGCACCATTTCTGCTTGCAGCTTTTTGCCGGAAGATACAATAGTTGTGTGCAGTATGAAGATGTAGCCTTGTTGGAAGGGTGGGTGGATTTAACAACTTTTAATCAGAGCCATGTTTCGGGAGAAAAAGCTCAACACCAGCTGCGAGAGTGTGCGTCAGGTCGGCTATAATTTAGGCTCACATGAGGACAGAGAAGCTCTCACCCGGTGAATTGGCAGAGGTCTCGCAGAGCACTGAGATAAGTGAACGTTTGGCCAAACAGAGTATATTGAGGTGATTTTATCATTAGTGCTCATTGTTTTTGTACTTGATTATTTTTAGTAGTGATTTGTGTTCTTTAAGCTAGAGAACCTGTTGGAAGACAGTGTAGCAGTGTTTCAGTAAAACTTATATTAAGTGGTGACCTTTCCTAACCTTTATATGCCCACTTGGGTGTTGTGCTAGGAATATCACAGCAGACATATCTTGTAAGCATCGAAATAGACATTAGAAAGCTTCACAATCCACTTAATGCCGACAGCCTGGAGCCTTGAAACAAGAGTGCTGACATCTAAAGTGGGACTGCACTGCAGAAAGGACACTGAGTAAAGAAACTGGGTAGATTTTCTCTCCTGTAACATTCAGACATCATCTGTGCTACAGTGCTGTAAGCAGCAGCATCATTACATTAAGCCTGCTGAGCTCTGTCATTTTCTCTGTCACCTTATACACTGCTGCAGTACTGACCCTGCAACATGCGTCACTGAATACATAGGCCACCATCCCTGGACTGCCACCTCTCCAGCATAACTAGACTCTAATGATTCCCTGCTGCTGCTCCTGCTGCAACAACAAGAGTCCCAGCTTAGCTCACGGGCTCCGTTCAGACACAGCAGGTCCCCTCGTTGGTTGGTTGTGATGGAGTATCTCGGGGGCAAGCTGTCAGTAGCTCAATCTCAGGTGTCAGGATGGGTGGGAAATGTGCGTCGCTCCCTTCACGGGGCACTCAGCTTTTTGTCCACCTCGGCGGAGAGGGGAGGCAGGGGAGAGGACGATACTGGGGACTTCAAGAGAACCAACTCCCTGCGCTCCCTGGCCTCCCGCAGCAGGGAGTCCTTCCGCAGGTTTTCTCTGCGCAGCCAGCAACGCCTGTCCTTACGCAGACGCACGGCACCCAACACCCCCACTGCTGTAAGACGCCACACATACACACACACTTTAAGTACAGAAACATAGCAGGGAAGCACTGATTCCAACTTTCATCGCTGATGGTTTTGCAAACAGTGAATTGGTGTATCTAGAGATGAGGCACTAATGTGACTCATAAGTTTTACTTTTACATCTGTTGGTGATAAATAAAGCACAAGTGGCATTCAAGTCATTTCATAGCTATGTCCATGTCACTGTATTAACTGCTGCTCCTTCATCAAGTATTTGGTCTCTAGCCAAACATGTGAAGAACTTAACCACATGCTGCCTGATGCACAGCCCTGCTGCTTCTCATCTGTCGATTTTTGTGGATTATTCTCATCTCCATCTTGTTTTCTTTGGAACAGCGTAGTGTTTGTCTCTCTTTGATTAGCAAATCCGTTGTGCTACCTGTTCTTCAAGTGATATAATTAGACACAAGAACTGAGAAAGGGGCTGATAAACACTGAAATTGTAAAATATGTCTATATTTTATAATATATATTGTTTATTTATTTGTACATAATTTCTGTCCCTTGTAACCTGGTCTGCGTGAAGGACAGATTTAAAAGTCCCTGAGGGACGTGTGCCTTGCAGTGAAGTTGTTCCTATATTCATGTCGACGCCTGTTTGCTCAACTGCTGTCCAACACCTCATGAGTCACAGCACCTAAAGATAAGAGGTGTTTTCATGAGATCTGTGTTGCTATTAGTTGTGTTACCATGTCTAAAGTTAGTTCTACACATCAGCAACTGTTTTTGTGGTCTGTGGGAGTAGCGTCCGCTAGGGCTAGGCCATATTATACCGTTCACGGTAATACCGGTATAATGTTAGGCAACGATAGGAAAATGAAATATCGCGATAGAATGGGAGTAAAACGCGCATGCGCAGTGCCTTTGTTTTCATACGCACATGGCCGATTGAGTGAAACAGATGAACCAGAATTGGTTTGTAAAAATGGTGCAACTTCCGTGATGTGGAACTGGTTTGGTGTTTGTCCGTCAGATACACGACAAAGCACATTTTTTTTGCAGAACATGCAAGCGGCCGTCGTTATTGTCATATTTGTCGGACTAAGATGCTCTTAAATCTGGGAGTAATCTGGGTCCTAAACTCCGTATTCTTCAGGTCAAACAACACTGCAGCATCACTTAGAGTTAAAAACTGTCTAAATTCTTTCATCTTTAATAAAACGATCAGCATTGCTGCTTTACCAGGTGTAACTATGAAGTTTAACTTCCAGGCATCCATGAAAACTAAAGTTATTACATTTAACGGAGTTAGACGTTAGCAGGAAGCTAGCGGAAGTTAGCTCGCTAGTGTCGCTAGTTACCTAAGCATGATATTGCATGTTCTGACTGAGAGATTTCTGAAAAAAAAATCAAACGTACAGCTCTGCTATCACTTCCAACATAAATGAAGACAGGAAACTAAACAGCAGTGACGTTTGTAGGGTTACTGAAGTTGGGCTAGCTGCTATATAATGATGTGCTACGTGATCGCTAGCGACACAGCTATGTTAGCATAACATAAACAGTGAAGCTGGAGGACGAACACTAACACTTTTCCACTTATAAAAGTTAACGTGAAGGTTCTTCATGGTTAGAGACAAATGCAATCGCATGGCAGGATGTTGTAAACGGACCAAACTTCAGTCAGGAGAACAACTGAGATAATCCATCCACAATACGAGGTTAGTCATTAATATACTGCAACAACATGGGAATAGAGCAGCTGCCAGAGAATTCAACATTAATGAATCAATGGTACAGAAGTGGAGGAAGCGAGAAGAATGAGTTTAATAAAGTTTGATTTATCTGACTGCTTTGTTTCGCTTAATGTGCCTTATAATCCCGTGCACCTTATGGTCCGAAAAACACGTACTGCACACTGCAGTTTAATGTTGCAAAGCACCTCTTTTTAACTTCAGTGGATATTATACATGGTTATGCTCAGGATATGTCAGCCCATTTCTACTGGAAATGCCTTTTGGTTAAACTTTCAGCAAGGAATTTGCATTTGCACTGTTACATTTTTATAAAGCTTTAATGTACATAAAAACCAGCTTCTTGTTTAAGTGAAAATAAATGGAAGGTTGTCTTTTTGCGCTAGTAATGTTGTGGAGTTGTATTTTGTCTCGCATCAATTATATCGTCGGTTATATCGTTATCGCAAATTTTCAAATATATATCAGATAAATATTTTTGGCCATATCGCCCTGCTCTAGCGTCCGCTCCCACTGACTCAGTAAATGACAGTAAATGATCCCTAATGATTGAAAGCTATTGAATTGATGAGAGGAGGCAGTGGATTTGAAAACTGGAACTACACATTTCTCCCAGAGCACAGAGAAACTGAAGACGGTTGAAAAAGCCATTACCACTAGCACATCTAGACACAAGGCTTTAGTTTCGTGCCCTATTCAAGCTGTCTCTGCTGTTTGTGACACGTTTTTGGTCCGTTGTCTGAGGTGTGAGCTGCATATTACAGTTATACGTAATTGTTGTTTTGATCTATTCATTTATTTTTGCCAGTTCAAATCAATAGCAGAAATGATACCAATATAATGTTTATTGTTGATATACTCATCCAGAAAACCGGCCAACTGGTTAATCAGAAAGTAAAGTTTTATTTTTTTTATTTTTTTTTAACTTTTCATTCTCCTATTTTGAGAGTGATTTCTTTGCAGGTGTCATTATAAGGAGTTGAATCAGTGCTCCATGATTTTCAGAATAGCTGTGGTAGTATAAACAAACGGTTCTGCTCTGACATCTCATAGCTAGAAGTCACTTGTAATCTCAGATGACTTCCCAAAATGATCGGTTTCCAAATCCCCTGACTAAGTACTCTGATATGCAATTTCTGTTATAACAGATTTTATGTAAATATAAACTGCTCTGAGTTAAAATTGTGATTTGTGAAAACATACTATGTTTTATACCAAAGTGGTACGAATGTGGCCACCACAGACTGTAATTGGAGAGTTGAACGTAACCACATCACCCATTGCTTTGCCTTATGGTCTTTCCCGTGTAGGTGTTTAGGAGCCTGAAGTGACCATCTAATGAGTTATCACCCACTAACTAAGGCTGGTTACCAATAGAGTATGACCAGTTTATTTATTTTTATAATCAGAATAGTGGATTTTTAAGACAACATCTGTCCTTAAAACCCTTTATCTGTCAAGCAAGAACTGCACCGTAATAGATACATGGAAATTACTGCCAGAATTTCAATCGCTTCAATCACTTGTGTGGGCTGTTGGTGCAGTTAACTGCTTCATAAACAACATTTTTTTATTTATTGACTGCAATAAAATAGCTCTAAAAAGCCAACATGGTTGAGACAACCTTCTGCTTTATTTTTCAACATGTATGTAGCAGTTTCTGAAATTTACAAGATGTAAGCATGTATACACGCTGAAGGGAAACACATTTGATCTCAAACAATCTTCCTGTTTGCAAACCAGAAAAACAAACCCCAGACTGAAAGTAATCCTCTAAGTCAGGTTCAGCACACTCTGAGCTGAAATCTTAAGCCAAGTCAGGTTTCTTACATTCTTCTCTCTGTTCTTACGAACTGCTTTGTACGACGGCGAGACCTCGTCTGTATGCAACACTTGTGTAATGAAAAATATATACAGCACTGTTCTGTTTTCCTTGTAGGGTTTCTCGTAATGTAAAACTTCTGACATGCGGCTAAAGCCCATTTGCTGGCATGAGATTAGTGCTCACGGGAGCAGTTGTTTTGAATATCTTTTAGGATATTGATATTGATTGCTGGGGTGTACATGAGTGCCCGCCAGGCATATTTTCCCACTCCACCAAGGCCAGAGGGATTGAAGCAGATGAGAATGGAGCGGTGAGTGCTGTAAGTGTGATTGAATGTGTTTTTAGGGCTTTTATTACCCTGACATATATAAGATGGACAATGATAGTCATCCTGAAATACACATACACATTCCTCGATAGCATCAAATTGTGGTACAAGCTTGTATCTTAGACACTGTTTATGTAAATAGAATGACTATATCGAAAGATCTCTGCCCCTGATGTCAGACCATGAGGTAACAGAGCCCTTCCCTTTTCAAGAAACAGCACTGCAGCTACTCGCCTTTCAGTTAACTGCTGAGGACGTAACAGTCACTGCTGCAATCGGCAGCCGGTGCACTATCAAAAAGTTTCCAAGGCCCTGCTCCAGCCCCTTCCTCCGCAGATTGTCAGTCAGACATATTTAGTGATCAGCCTTTTCTTTCCTTCATCCATCCATTCATCCGGGCTTTGTTATGTTGTTTCCCCTGACACACCCTTCCTGTCCAGAGGAAGTTGGCTATTGCTAATGTTATTAAGGAAAAGCCTTCCTCCTGAGAGCTATAGCTGCTAGACCTGTCAGTTCAGTCGGTTTCCTTCATCTTTTCCACGATTACTGCAAAGGTTGCACCTGTGAGTGTTCATTCAGCAAAGGTAATTAACAGCCATAGTGGATATTTTTTTTCCTTTTTTTTATATATGTGGCATTGTTTGTTTTGGGTGTTTAACCAGTACATCTGTCTAACCTGGCACTGTCTGTTGATTGATGGAGATTTAAGTCAGAAAAAGACACAGAAAGACTCCAGCTAAAGTTCAGTTACCAAGGCTGGTTGAAAGCTGCTATTGTACTGAATAATAAAAGCTAAGAGATTATGAATGAGCCTCTAAACAGCTTTACAACCTCTGCTTTGAGCACCCTGCCATAAGTACCTGTGTAAAGACTGCTCACTACAACATGTTCCAGCAAAGGCAGTGTTCGTCCTCTGCACTGATCTGCTGAGGGAGTGTTCTGGGCGTGTTTAGGTTGAATAGCACACATGTACACATTGGATTGGAATTTTTATCACCAGAACTTTACAAGGCCTATTTGCCTGCAGTGATAGCAGTGTACAGCAACATGTGAGGGTAAAACTGAAAGATGACATAATATCAGCAAGTGTAGCTGGAAGCTTTCACAATCAAAACTCCAGAATCTCCATATTTGTAGCTTCACATGCTGGATTATGATCGTTGTAGACCAGAGAAGTGAAACATTTTACTGGCTCTGCCCAGGCAGTGTGTGCATTTTTTATCTTTGCTTCTGTATCAGAGTCACTCAGGACTCAGATATGCAGTTTTTAAGGTTAAGTGTTGGTGCTGTAAGTCCTTGAGAAGAGGTTATGCTGAAGTACCAAGTGCTTTCTCAGATGCAGGGAGTATTGTTGAATGCCATTCTGGCTGTTTTCACTTTTCCTGTTGGGAAGGGCTTCGCTGATGAATGATGTCCTGTGTTTTTTCCTCACTCTCACACTTTCTTCAGCTGTTTTGTTTTCCCTCAATCAGAATTTCACACAGTCACACTCTTCCTCATGTGCTCATTCTTACACCTGTTTTGCAGCACCCCTGCGTCTCTGCTCTTATATACACAAAGAAAACATTCACAAAGCTTCAAGTACGAGTGCTCTAATCTGCCCTCCGTGCTCATATAAGCACAACTACTGAGCTGCTCTCGCTGTTAAGGGGCCTGGGCAATTACAGAGCCAGGTGTATCAGATTTCTTTGTCCAGCCCTTAGGCAACATCTGAGGACAGAACGATTTTCTATTGTTTTGTTCTATATAGGCCAGGCTTATCAGTTCTTCTGCCTCTGTGAGCTCCGTGTGGGTTTGAGACAGTATGTCCTCTGTGCCCGCCTCATTAAAAGAGGCATGGTTCAGTAGGCAGAAAAAACACACTCGATCACCCAGCCGCCCACCACCATCTCTGTCCCCACTCTGGTTCTGTCTCCATTAACTCATCCCTTCACCTTCCATTACCCGTCTTACCACTGGTGGCTGCTCTATCAGCAACACTGTGTGCTCTTCAGAAGTAATTTTAGTTATGATGTCAATTAGCTACTATTACACTTTATCATTCATTAATGTTTTGTTGCTTGGCTTCCTATTAGGGATGTGAATGGTCCACAGATATTAAAGACTTGTTCACTGCACCCCACTGATTTTTAGCTATTCATGTCTCTCAAGCTGGTTGTCATCATTCATTGCTCTTCTGTTTTTTCCCCTAGGTACAGCAGAAGCAAAGTGTCAGTGGTGAAGAGGAGGTGAAGGGCTCAGAAACACCGGTCCGTGAGACTGACAGTCAGTATGGGACCTGGGAGACGGGACTACGCACTGATGATAGGTAAATATACAATAAAAATGACATGCAAATACAACTAAACTAGGTAAATTAAAAATGTCTAGGCTACTTCAAAACAACTAACTTAGAAGAGAGGCCAGGGTTGGGCTGGCCAACACTCCTGCCTAGGGATGGGTATCGTTTAGGTTTTATCCGATACCGGTGCCAAATCGGTACTTTTGAAACGGTGCCGGTGCTCAAACCGGTGCTTAAAGAATGGAGAACACAAATTGGTCCAAAAACCTCTCATGTTCAGCTGTTTTTTGTAAAAAGATAACAATGTTAGCCTTTTCTGCAGCTATGGGGCATATATGGTATCACTCTTGGCTGGAAGCAGTGCTTAAACAATGGAAAAAACACAGACTTTGTCCTAAACCTCTCATGTTTAACTGTTTTCCACTTTTTCTTTGGTCATTTTAGCCTTTTTAGCCAGGGTGAAGGGAGCATCTGCCATCAAACAAGAGGACAGCCGCATGTAGCTATGATGATGTTTGCTAGTTCACCTTACATGCATTAATGTAATAACGTGGTTAGCCTACTCAACGTAAATTAGCTACTCACGCAGAGAAGAACGGCTGCTGCCACCATCATCCGTCATCATTTCTGCTACACTGGCAGGGCTAGGGGCCAGGACTCTCCTCTTCGTGTTTTTGGGGGATGTTGCATAACAGGCAACCCACCCACAGTAGATGTGCTCGGTGTGAGGTCTCGCAGCAAGCTATCAAATACGGCGCATTTCTGGGCTTTTAAAAAAAACGCTATACGTCGCCAGGTGTTTCATCGGATTTGAGGAGTTACCTCCTTTGACAGTATCACAGTATCAGCTTAAAGCACTTGTTGCAGGCTGCTGAGTTTGCATATTTTGCTGTGAAGTACAGCCAGACTTTTGACCGCTTCACCTTGGACATTTTTAATCTGTAGCTCTGCTCTAACAGAACGTACGTACCTGGCCCCGCCTACTATCCTCGGAAACGTAAAATGATTGGCTAGAAGTGTATCACAGCTCAGGAAAAAAAAGCACCGAAATGTGCGCTGCTTTTCGGTCTGGTTACTACCGTTTATGTCAGAACACCGGACACCGGTACCCATCCCTACTCCTGCCTCACTACACAGCTTTGGAAAATGTGAAGGAAGACATACATTTTGAACTTTTAACTGCATTATAATATCACTATTTTATTACAGAAATTTCTGTTGTTACAATGGATACACACATTTTTTAGAAAT
This sequence comes from Aulonocara sp. 'chitande type north' Nkhata Bay, assembly GCF_057382095.1. Classification (NCBI taxonomy): domain Eukaryota; kingdom Metazoa; phylum Chordata; class Actinopteri; order Cichliformes; family Cichlidae; genus Aulonocara; species Aulonocara sp. 'chitande type north' Nkhata Bay. Next base: position 4,773,829 of record NC_141355.1, on the reverse strand, counting down.
GACATTTTCTGTGATGAGCTACAGCTACCAGAACATGTATTTCTTACAATTGAAGTCATTCAGATAAATTTCTTTTGTTTCCTACATCAGCATTACTTTATCATGTACAAAATACTGAGATGTCCTGCTGAAATTGCTCTTCTCCTTCTCATATTAAGGTATCAGAAGGAGTAAATGTGTACATGACATCCCTGATTTAAAACAAACAAACAAAGATATGGCCAATACTTGTACGACTGTGTGAGACTGCACTGTAAAATGTTAATTCAAAACACTTTGGAAGCAGTGAAATGGGAAAGATGATTTTTATAAACAGACATGTGCTTTAAGATCAGCATCAGACAAAAGGGAGTTTTATTTTTAATTATTAATAATCCTACATTAAAACCAGGAGTCAAGAGTTCAAGCAGCAATAGAGTGATGACCAGTCAAGTCTCCACAGGCACAAGCTTTATCCACACCTGAAAAGGCGTGGCCTTTTGAGACTGAAGGCCACACACCACCCAAAGACAAACGGCTGCCATTGCGAGACCAGCGGATTAGAATGAAAGGCAGAGTGATTTTTTTTTAAACCCTGACGCATTAATCTCTTCATATGTTTGCTGACATTGCACCGCCTGAGCTGAGATGTTTAATAAGTCACAATCTATAAAATGTTCGACTCTGACAAATCAGTGTCATTTTTGTTTATAAATGATTAAAGCCTGATGAAAGAAGAACTTTAGTTAGCATAATAGCACAATAAAAAGTTTATTAAAGATCTTAAATAAAATCAAACAAGTTGATCCAAAATGATTAAATGCTATGGTGATAATGTTTGAAGAAGACCAGAAAATCAGCGGCCCATTCAACAACACAAAAGATCGTTTACCTTAAAAAAGACGAAATCCAAACATGATGTAATCCAATAAATATTGCCTATGTAGCAACAGCATGCAGGAGTGAAATGTGTGTAAAGGTTTAATAGAAACCCACAGCGGAGCTGAAATAACTTCAGGTGGAACAACAGATTGTTCTTCTCGCTTCATTGCATTACTTTGCGATCCATTACTGACCTCATGTGGTCAGAACATAACATCACAAAAATACTGAGCACTGATGATAATAATAAAGGAGAGTAAGTTCTTAAAAGTCTGAACACACACTCTACACAGTTCACTTTACTAGGGTTCACTGTTTTCACTGTTGTCATGGTTTTGATGAAATGATGAGATCCTGTGGTTACTTAATCCACGCAGCTGTTTTCAGACGTTTCAAAGATCTTGTTTATGCTAATCATTGACAGTCTGACACCTGCGACTCCCAGCTCAGAAAGTAATCTCAGTCCTTCACCGAAAAAGCCAACTCCAGCACACACACCAGGTGATGTTGCTTCACCGTTTGAAAGCAGCAGTCTGGATGGCCTCCCTCCCTCATCCCCACCTGAGAGCCAGCCGCTCTCTTTCCCTGACGTAAGTGCTAAACACAGCTCAATCCTTTTGAATGTTACCAAATGAGCCGGTTTAAGTCAGTAAAGTCTGCTCTGTCTTCACTATGGTGACACACGTCTTCTTTATTATGCTGTGTTTATACATTTTGTCTCGTGTTTTCTTTTTGTGTTTTGATATCCAGGCTCCGACCACCCTGTTAGATACCAGCGTGCTCCGCTCTAGAGCCCAGCTGGGGAAGAAACGAGCGCCGCGGACACGACCCACCAGGGCTACACGTCAGAGTGCTGCACAAGCAGAGGGTGAGGGAGGAACCACTGAGGACTGGCTCTACAGAGACTCCACAGGTTACTACTCATTACTGCTCATGAATGAATAAGGTTCTAGATATGCAGACTCCAAAGTGCAGTTCTGTTGTCCATACATGCCTTTAATCTAGAGTCTCTCAAAAGTTCACCTCCCTCCTAGGGCTGCCACGATTAGTCGACTAGTCACGATTACGTCGACTATCAAAATCGTCGACGACTGATTTAATAGTCGACGCGTCGTTTGAAGCTTTGTAAGATCCCAAAAGACACAGGAATAAGTAGTAGGATTTAAGAGTGTAATAACGGACTGAAACAGAAGATGGCAGCACTGCATGTACAAGGATGCCAGCTGCCGTTAAACCCCGAAGAAGCAGCTGTGTCCCAGAATTCATAGGGCAGCCCTGCTCTGTCACTACCTGATCCGTACCGGAAACCCGATCGGTACCCCGCATGCGCAAATCTTACGTCACTTCCTCTCTTTGCCAACATTGCGTCATTCAATATATTTGAATGATACGGTTAGCGGCCAGTTAGCTCCTAGCATTTCTCAACAGCTCTGCCTCCTTTTCGACTGCCCGGGACATTTAAACAATGGATAATCCGTATACAAAGAAATTCATGCTTTTCTCCTCAACAGAGAGCGTCCCCTGATTGAGCAACAGCGCCGTAAAATAAGAAGAATGGCGCCTAATGACAGAGTTAATAATGCAGACTTTGTAATATCTCACGTGTAGATTCATCAGCCAGATTAAGTGTTTACTGACAATTGACAGTGATAGCGCACATCATCATCACTATTCCAACAATCCTCTCCTCACAGACAAGCATAAACACACTCGACTATCGCTAAATCAGATTTAACACACGTTTGTAATGACACTAATTCAGTTTATAATAGGGTTTATTCGCTCGGTCAGCAGGTGGCGGTATCCTCGTTCACTGGGGAGTAAACTGCCATTAAACGAACAGAAGAAGAAGAAGAAAACATCTGCACATGCGCAGTAAGGATCGGAGAGTCCTGATCCGTAACTTTATTTTTATTTTTCGATTTTGTCTACATTGTACTGAAATGCTTCATTATTGCAAACATTTTAAGATATACTTGTTATTCTTAACAGATACTCTGACCCATAACTATCGTAAAACGCTACGACCGGAAGTAGAAACCTTTCGCGCATGCGGGGTACCGATCGGGTTTCCGGTACGGATCGGGTAGTGACATGCTCAGTTTCCAACAATGGCGGCAGCTGGTTAGTTTTAATATTACTCTTATTATTCTTTCTGGGTCACAAAATAAATGTTTAACATATTTCAGGCGAGAATGTAGCTGTGTAAACCTCAAATATCTGCTCAGTTTATCAGGACACCACATATTCTCAAAAGCGCCCCGACATTTTCAGAGACGTCCGTTACCCACTAGCTCGATAGTTAGCCGGGGGCAAGGCTCACTAGAGCCGTGAGAACACCGGACTCCTGGCAAATCGTTTTCAAACCCACCGCCGTCTTTCGTTACTCAGGTTAAACATGATATATAAGTCACTTAGATAAGTTAAAAATGTTATTGTTTGGCTTTTTTTAGTATTTTATTTGTTCCTGAGTAAATCGGTTTGGCTGAGATTAAAGTTATAGTTTTTACACAGCTGAATAAACGTCAAGCAGACAGCTGATTATCAGAAGTGTGAGATGCTCGAGAATATACTCCGGTGTCCTGTTATATTTTAGATAGCAAGGAGTTTATTAAACTTCACCGAAACAATCTGCAAATTTCATTAAAATTTAATAAACTATCATCTTGTCTTTATTTTTAGTTAGCACAGACCTTAAACACTTAAAGCTGTAAGCTAATGATAGTTATATAAGAGCAGATGCTGCCGGTGCAATAAGCTGTACGTTTTACGTCCAATGGATGATGATCTGATTAGTCGACTAATCGCAAAAATAATCGGTGACTAGTCGTCTATCAAAATTTGTGGCAGCCCTACTCCCTCCCTGCACTCTCTTAACTGGCTCCCAAATCACACAAAGAACTTTTCCAACCACAACAACTTTTCCCAGGGAATAGAAGGCTTATGATGTTCCCCTAAATGCAATTTTTCCCGATAGACCGTGGACTGAATTCAGTTCCAGGAACATCAATTTCATTTATTCCAGGAATCTGATTCATAAGTCCTCACTGGGTAGTTGAAGTTTCAGGAAGTTTCAGTTTGAAACAGGAACCATTTAATATTTCTACCAGCATTTCGGTGCAAGTTGGTTTCCTTGTATTTTGTGGTGGAAATACTCGGGCTAATAAATTAACATGACAACCAGGGTTGGTTCATTTTTGTTGCGAACAATAACCAAAGGGAATTTGAGATCTTTACTTGTTTGTTTTAATTAATTTGCTTAAACCTCCCAAAGCTGAAGCCCTGTTGTGGAAATGCAAATTTAAAAATCCCTGGAGGAGCTTCTACACTTGCTGCACATAAGCTCTAGGGGGAGATTACAGGACATTTGGTGGAAAGTACCTGTTAATATGTGCTCACCGTTCGACAGAGGCAAAGGCTGAGAGTAAAGACGATGACTCAGACTCTGAGGAGAAGCCCAGAGGAGCTGATGCTGCACCGGCTGTTGCGTCACAGCCACAGAGGGTCGCCCTGTTCCCTGGCATGGACCCTTCAGCTTTAAAGGTGAGCCAGGAACTGTGCGTTCACCTCCTGGCATTGTTTGTCATGTTGCAGTTTTATTTCACAGAGCCTTCTCTTATTTTAAACTCGCACTGACTTTTTAGCAAACTCTTTGTAATGCATCGCTTTTTCTGTCAGGCACAGCTGAAGAAGAGGGGGGACTCTGACAATCAAACTGATGGACCTGCTCCCTCTCCCTCCCAGCTGTCTCGCTCTCCCAAGTCCCCTTTTCTCCCCAGGGCAGCGCGTGTGCTGCCCCCCTCTGGCGGGAAAGAAAATGGGTAAGCAACATCAGCTGAACACAAAACGTTTATTTTATACTTGCGAGAATTTGTCGACTCATCGTTTATCTTACTTTGTAGCCAGGAGGATTCACCCCAGTGGTTGAAAGAGCTGAAATCCAAGAAACGCCTGAGTCAGTATGAAAGTGAGAGCTAAGTAAATAATAAGGTGAGCTAGGTTTTTGGCTCTTCTGTGTGTCTTCTTGTTTTGTAACAAATAAACAGCAGCGGTTCTCATACTTATCTCTGTCTGTCTCCTGAAGGTTGCCTTAACAGATGAATCTGTGTGAAACAGAAGCCTTAACGTTTGACCCAGAGAGTAGGAGGAGGTTGAATCTACAGCTGCTGATGATTTTTTTTTTTGGTTTTTTTTTAAACCCCCCCACTTTTTTTTCTCTCTCTCTCTCTCTTCTCATCTGGGTCGGTAAATGTGCATGGTGCCTTTTTGGGGGGGAAGTCTCTGTCCTATGGAAAAAGAAAAACGAGCATGGAGGAAAAACATCAGGCTGGTCTGCTTACTCCATTTCATGCTTGAACACAGGGGCTCCAAAACGAACTTCACACGAACACTTTAAAGAGGGACCAGGAGGAGTCGGGAAGACACAGCACCTCCTTTTCCTGGACGAGCTTCATCGCATGCTGGAGGACAATCCAGCCAATCCTTTGCATCCAGTTTCCTCTTTACTGAGCTAATGTACAGGCTAGCCATGTATGTGTTATCTGCAGAGGTTGCTGATTGGAGTCACACAAACTTTGCCATAGGATGACATTTCAGACACTAATGATTTCTGCGTATTGAGAACAAACCTCCACGGTCTTGATCGTCCACGGGGGTGCTGCTCATGTTAGTATCTGTAATCAGGAGATGTTATATTTGTATCCTCATTGATTTAACAAAGGTGGAGAACTCGTTTTGGAAAGGATGCATCACTACAGCAGAGCTGTTCACTTTGATACAGTTACACAACCTAACAGGGGTGCAGTTGCTGCATACTGTGTATATATTTTTTTGTGATTTATCTTTTTGTCAATGTGTAAGAGGGATGGGACAAGCAGCTTTGTATCTGTCAATCATGCACACTCCTAATCAGCACAAACACACTCCTCAGTCTTTTATAAAAACACTAATCAGCCCATCTTCCCCTTCTTTAGTAGATTGTAGCTGCGAGCATCTAATTTAAGCCATACTCACCTACTTCTCGATCATGTCCTGACAATACTGTTTTTATTTCCCAGTATGTGCAATTTCCCTTTCGTTTTTGTCACTCATTATCCATGCATGTACAATCTTTGCTGTCACATCAGGCTTGGCTCTCGCTGACTGGTTCAGAGGACCTAGATGTTGACTTACACTACTCCAGGGAAGGGGACGGTTCATTCACTACAATGTAAACGAGTCCTGTAATGCACCAAACTAATGTGAACATTTGAACTTCAGCTACGCCTCATCTCCGTCTTCCTCTCCACATTTGCCATCTCCCTACTTTCTCCACGCTTCAGTAAAGCACTTTGTCACTTGACGCACTACAGCACAGACACCCACCCACCACCACCCCTTCCCCTCTGGTCTCATCTTCTGTATCGTCGGCCTGCTCGTGCAATGCAAGTGAATGTGTTGATCGAGGCTTCAGAGTGATTGTCCCTGGTGTGTATGTACATGGATGTTTTACTTTGTCATAAAATTCAAGGGTTAATTTTTATGCCCTTTTTTTTTTTTTTTTTTTTTTTTTAAATTCAAAAGGAAAGGTCTATATTGCACTGTGTTGTACTGGCCAGTGTCCTAAAGTGAATAAATTCTTAATAAAATATACTTGACTTGTGTCACAGCCTCATGTAACATGAAAAACTGCATTCTTCTGGGTATTTCTTGAATCAAGTTACTTATTTTTAGTACACAAAAAAGGCACGAGGAACTCTTGTGTAGTTGAGATTGGGTGAATGAGTGTGTGTGTGTGTGTGTTTATGCTGAGTAGGGCCGTTTGCTGAATCCTCTTGGCTCTCTCTCTGTGTGCCCACACACAACGCCTGCTGGCAGCCAGGCAGATAGGCAGGGCAGCGTGTGCCAACACAGCTGCCTATTGAGAGGCAGCGTTACGGACACAATGTGAGCGACAGACTTGCTGTATCAACAGCTCCCCCTTTTCTGCTGTTGTGGCCAGAAATAAACCATAAATACCCCCCCCCCACCATCCCTGCGGTCTAATGGCTCAACCCCACCAAACACCAAGTGGCAGCGAAAAAAGAGGGACACTACAGCTTCCTAGCAGGCATACCCAGGTAAAAGCCTCCTACTGGACACATACTTATCAATCACCATGGTGTAATAATGCCATTGCAAAGGAGTTCAGTGGTGCTGCACCGGGGAAGATTCAGGTTTGGTGGAGTTTGTTATTAAGTATTGCACGTGATGAAGAAAATGTGTGTTCATACTCGAAAAACAAACTCTTATCAGGTAAATTATTACTGCTGAGGCTTAAAAAAAGTCCTCCTGCTCAAGGATGTATTCTACAATTGTAGCTTAGACATTAAGCTTCTCTCGTGTGTGTGTGTGTGTGTCCATGTATGAATGTGTGACGGACGGTGCTTTTTCTATGTGTGTGCTGCTGCCAAAAAGTGGAGGAGCAGTGGATCAGGAGGATGTCGGAGCAGCAAAGTGCCCCGGAGCAGCTAGCTGCTGGGAAGAGCCAGGGTGGAGCTGGAGCCACATACAAGGTACTGGAACAACTTGGTTTGCTCATAGAAGAACTGCTCCCAGGGTTCACCTTTATACAGGTGTATTTCGCTGCCCAGCTATTGGTCACAGATGTACCTGCATCATCTGCTGAACCTGACAGTTTGAGTTATTTTTAAGCTCAGCCTATGTCATGTCTATTTTCTATATGGAGGCTGTTATCTTAAGCTCCCAGGGGAAACTGAAAGGAGTCTGTGTTAGTTTATGGAATGCCTTTTGTTTCTGTGTTTCCAGGTGGTGCTGTTTGAGTTTGAAAATTTTCAGGGCTGCAAGGCAGAGTTTTCTGCAGAGTGTAAAGATGTGACAGAGAAGGGACTGCAGAAGGTCAGCTCTGTGATTGTTGAGTCAGGACCGTAAGTAATGCCGCATGTGAGATTATTCATATAAGAAAATGTAGAAGATAACTTGTTAGGCAAGCTTGTCATGCTGGTAAACTCGGATCTTCTCTTTTCCCCTCAGCTGGGTGGGTTATGATCGGCATGGGTTCACAGGGGAGCAGTTTATTCTGGAGAAAGGAGAGTATCCACGCTGGGACACCTGGACCAACAGTCAGAACAGCTACTCCCTCTTGTCTCTAAGGCCACTCAAAGTGGTGCGTGACTAGTTTACATACAAAGCTCATGATGCAGTCACACAGATATGTGAAGAATATTTGACACGAGCTGTTTACACGTAACCTTTGCCCGTTGTATTTTTACCTCCTGACACATTTTAAATGATTGCTTTACTGAATCAGTGTCTACAAACACACGCACACATTCAGACTACACCCTGGTGACATTTGTGTAATTTTTGTGTTCAGGATGGTGCTGAACACAAGCTGCACCTGTATGAGAATCCAAGTTTTACTGGCAGAAAGATGGAGATCGTTGACGATGATGTGCCCAGTTTGTGGGGCCATGGTTTTCAGGACCGTGTAGCAAGCATCAAAGCTCTCAATGGAACGTAAGATCCTCAGCGCACCCTTATCTAAACCACATCGCACTGCCTTCTGGGTGTTTTTCTGCGACACACCTCACATTTTGTCTGTTTCTCCTTCCTCCAGATGGGTTGGCTACATGTACCCAGGCTACAGGGGTCGGCAGTTTGTCTTTGAGCGAGGAGATTTCAAGCATTGGAATGACTGGGAGGCCCCCGCTCCCCAGATCCAGTCTGTCCGACGTGTGCGAGACATGCAGTGGCACAAGAGGGGCTGTTTCATCGTTCCCGATCCAGCTCCGGCTCCTGATCCCGACCCTGCCCCAGCACCTCCTGCCCCTCCTGCTACAGCTGGAGCCAGCTGAGCAGGACCCTCGCCTGCCTCCCACAGCCTTCCCCACGCTGCCGACAGTGCCTGCCCTCTGCCTTAACCTAACCACGGCAAACGCTGCTTGTGCCCAGTGAGGAGTGCCATGTATGTATCAGTGGCGAATAAAAGTTGTTTGACCTGGAGTTTATTGGTGATGTTGTACTTCAAGTCAAGGTGGAGATGGCTTTAACTAAAGGTTTGGAAACAAAATAAAAACACTATCAGAGATGTCACACTGACATCTATGTGGAGATAATGCAGCCTACATCTGGCAGATAGTTTTCCTCGAGATAAGCTGCAGATGTGTGCCGCTTTCATTGCATGTGTTTTCCTATTCTAGTCAGACAGCTGAAAACCTCATCGAGCATTAGGAACACATGACTTATTCAATGCATATGTGGATACGCGTTTGCCTAACAGAAATGGAAATGATGTCATGCTGTATGTATGCTTGCTATTAAAACAGAGTGCGCTGCATTCCCTTCCCTTAGTCTTCATTGTGCATTTGGTGGTTAATGGTCACAAGGTGAACACTGAGAGCATGCAGTTACTCCAGTGTACCTATTTAACACTATTATACTAGTGTTAAGTTCAGGTTTAGCATAATAAGAGAGAAAAAATCAGTCCAAATGTAAAAGCACACATGCATGCGGTTTTTAAAACAAAGCACACTTTTCCCTCACAACACTGACTGGAGCATTTTCTCTATTTTTCTACAAAGTGCAAAGTTTTAATCATGTAAAAGAGGGAGAGCAGAGATAAGAGACACAGACCTGAAGTTTATGCATAATACTTGCAGAAAACATGCAGCTGATCATCAATAACTCAATCATACGCGATCATGAGAAGATTCTGGCAATTTCTGCCTCAGCATCGTTTCCCTGGACTAGAATTTTCACTTAAACATGAGGCTTTCAAACACACACACACACACACAAAACACATCTGAAATGAGCCACAAACAACCTCACTGTTGTCAGAAAGCAAGCAATTTTACTCAAGGATTTGTCAATCCTGTGAGTGTGCAACCGGATATTGAGCCCAGATTTACTGCCCATAATCGCATGAAAAACAAATTAACTATTGATTAGTCATACAATCATTTCCTGAGTGTACTTGACTACACTTGACTACATCAAGTGTAGTCAAGTGAACATAACATCCCAACAAAACAGTCGCAGTCAGCATGTCTTTAATCGACAAAGTCGTTGACTGTTTCTCAGACGGACCATCTGGCTCATAAAAGCAGCCAGTCACTGGATTTGATTGCAGGACTCCTTCGGTTCTAATGATTGGATGTAACTGTGTTACATTATCTGTCTGTGTAATGTGTTCCCTGAAAGAGTCGTGTTTGTGTTTTGGAAATACAAGTCGTATACAATATTTTCAAGGGTGGAACGTTTGTACAGCATACATCTTTATTGACTTTGAATATATTCCATCCACTTTGTGCAATGTACCAGTACCACTGGCAGCAGAGTCATGCTGTACCACAGGATGATGCTATCACCATGCTTGACTTTGGGTAGAGCATTTGAAAGACTGACTTTTGCTCCCATAACCATACCTTTTGTTATTGTGGCAGAAAAGCTCTCTGTCTTTGTCTTGACTGACCATAAAACTTCCAGAAGGCATTTAGTTTGTACATTTGGGCAGCTGCAAATTACAGTTGAGCTTGATGGTGTTGATTTTGGAGCAGGGCCTTCTTCTTTGGTTGGTTACCACTCAGTCCATGGCGAGGTAAAACTGGCTTCCTGTAGACAGTGACGCTGGGGTTTCAGCAGTTTCCGGTTCATGACAGATTTGATCCTTTGTGGTTTCTGAATTGTTCTAGGCCATTGTGAACAATTTCCTCTCATCTGAGGGTGACAGTTTGGGTGTTCTTTCAGACCTTGGCAAAGTGGTGTCACACCTGATTAACTGTTAGCTCTAAGAGATCTTCCCAGCTTGTGTAAATCTAGCTTTCTTTCTTAGATCTTCACTGAGCTCCTTGGACTTTTCCATTGTTCTGAGCATTGTCAGTCCAATGAGTGCTGTCAAATAAATCCTTTTTAGAGTGACTTCAACAGATTTCACGCACAACAACAGAGGTCTCTCTCAGTAGGGAACTTATTATAAGCAATTCAAATTCAATTTCTTCTTCTTTATTCTTGGACACTAATAAAGTTGCTTAGAATGATTCGCAGTTCAAAATAATCCTTATTTATCATATACCGTGTCTTGGTTCAGCCTCATATGTTCCTTTAAGGTCCCTGAAAAGCTGCAGCTTGGTATTGTAATTCTGCAAAGGCTCTTGGCCACCGCTGAAACAGACCATCAGGCAACACCACAAAACCTCAAACCCAAAAATCTCAGCTCCAGTTCATCTGTTGTCCGTGGTGATGCATGCACATTATGATCTCATTAAAATGTTTCCTTTTAGCAACACTAACAATAAAAAGATCACCTCGATAGCATGATGCTTCATTTCAAGCATCCATTTGAAATCCTACTGTGGTGAAAGTACCGATCTTAATGATAATAATAACAAACACACCTAATAAGAGCACATTTTTAGTAGGAAATCACTCTAGTTTCATCTGAATCACTGTGAACAATATAAAGTAGATGTAAAAAAATAAATAAATACGAGTATAGAGTATAAATAGAAGTGTCTAAAAACTTTGTCCCAAAGTATAAAAATGTTAAAGATGGATTGTTATGGAGCTGTTTTATTGCTCCCAGTAGATGGTCAGCAGGTTTAAGTCATAAATCCATTCTTTAGAGCTGCTGTCTTTCTTTGCAGCCAGCAGCATTACCATCTGCCTTTATTTGATTTGATTTTTTAACACCATACAGTAAAAAAATAAAATAAAATAAACTCAAACATATGGAAATGTTCAGCAGCATCTCTTCTGTTATTCACATCCCTCCAGCACGGTAAAACCCATCTTTTACCGTCCTTCTCTCTCTCACTCTCCCTGCTCATTGTAGGTGTGGGTCTCTTGGCACTGTTTGTGCTGAATCATGAGGACATCAAACAATGACTGGCTGGACAAAACTGACAACTAATGAAATAACTTTGTGGGAGTGTGACACTCCGGGGTGGGGTGGGGTGGGGTGGGGTTGGGTGGGGGTGCACAGTGACCCCTGATTTCATTCTGCTGGGCCTATGGCAGGCCGATCTGCCGGCCAGCTTGGACACTCTCGGTGCTGTTGGCAAAGTTTCCACCCCTGGGCGTCCCGTATATATTGAGCTCATTGTGCCATCACAAACACACTGGCACAGACAGGTACTGGTAAGGGGATCATGTCCGTCACGCTGTATTTTATAAAAAAAAATTTAATATATATATTTATCAGTATTTGTCTTCTTTTTGCCACTGTAATTTAGGTTAAATCTTAGAAACTTAGAACAATAACAGCAAACAGAATCAATCAACAGCTTCTCAGATTTTAGAAAAAGCTACCAAAAAAAAAATTACAGAAATACCTCAAAATTATTCAGAATTATACTTTTACCTGTTTCTTTTCAGCATCATCCTTATCCATTCAATATGGCCACAGACCACCAGAGTCCTGCATCCAAGCAGCAGCAGCCAGGCACCAGTGCGTTTAAGGTGAGGGAGGACAGGCGCACACTGGCAGCGAGACCAGTTCACATAAGTTCACATGAAATCTGTGCACTCCGTATTTGCAATTGTTTATCTTCCAAAAAAACACAACTCCTTTCAAGAGCTAAAAAAGAAGAAGAAATTTTTCCTCTTTTCCAGCTGGTTATCTATGAGCAGGAAAACTTCCAGGGACGCTGCCATGAGCTGACTGGTCCCTGTAACAACCTTCAGGAAGCAGGCGTGGAGAAAGTGGGCTCCATACTGGTGCTGTGTGGACCGTGAGTGTGGGTCAGAGACAGACAGAGAAAACTAGCAAATGACCAAAAAAAGAGGGAATGGAATAGAGAAAAGCAATCAAATTTAATGTGTGATAAGCAGACAACCAACCATCTTTCCAGCTGAGCCCCTGCATCAATCACAGCCCCATTTGTTGTTGTGGTTGTTGTTGTTGTTTTCTGTCTTCTCAGATGGGTGGGATATGAGCAGGCCAACTGTAAGGGGGAGCAGTATGTGTTTGAGAAGGGCGAGTATCCTCGCTGGGATTCCTGGACCAACAGCAGGCGTAGTGACACCATTGTTGCATTCCGCCCCATTAAAGTGGTAAGAGAGATTTACAAATTTATACCTCCATCCCATAATCAGCTGCTTCACATCTCACCCTTGGCTTGATTTTTTTTTTCTTCTGATTCATCAGGACAGCCAGGAGCACAAGATTGTCCTTTACGAAAACCCCAGCTTTGCAGGGAAGAAGATAGAAATCATAGATGATGATGTCCCCAGCTTTCACGCACACGGCTACCAGGAGAAGGTCTCTTCTGTTCGGGTCCAGAGTGGCACGTGAGTCCATCCTCTCAGCAGGTGCTGTATATCATAGAAATAGCTGCCACATGCCCTTTGACCTCTAATTGGCTAACATTTGTTTCCCCTCTCTTTGCTTGTGGTGCACCAGCTGGGTGGGCTACCAGTATCCAGGCTACAGAGGCTATCAGTACCTGTTTGAGAAGGGGGAGTACAAGGACACCACTGATTTCGGAGCCCAGATTCCTCAGATCCAATCAGTCCGGCGCATCAGAGACATGCAGTGGCATCAGAGGGGTGCCTTTCATCCCGTCAACTAAGCTTGTGACTCTCTCCTGTCAGGAATCCTGACCTCAGCATCCTCTGCTCCCTTTCTGGCAACAAACCCTTTGACCTTCATTTACCACCACCATGCAGCATTTTGATATCAGCTGAGGCAGTAGTAACAATCTTTGAAGCAAACTAATAAATCCTCATTGCTTACATTTGACTCAATCATGGGATTGTCTTCTGTTTTTCCCCTCCACACAAGTCCTTCAGACTGCAACACCTGAAAAACAGACACCACCAATGCATCTAAACTGTGCTTAAACCACCAGAGTATATATGGGTATTGTGAAGGCATTACATGGGTTGGTTTGTGCACTGGCCCACTCCGACCAATAGGCTGCGCTGTAGGGTGTTTACTGGAGACGTCACTTCCTGTTGTCCCAGTAACGAAGAGGCAACATTACAAGATGAAAAATATTCTCCTGCTTTAGCGTGCTAACGGTTTAATTTTTAAAAGCTATTATAGTAACTGCATATATTATCCCCACATTCCCCGGATACTTTGGTAAGAAAATGTTACAGCTCACGAGTTAGCTTAGCTTAGCTAGCTAATGTTAGACCACGTTTAGGTTTTGTATGTGTTGTACTACTCTTAAATGTGGCATGTCTTGAAAATATAGCCTGATAATCCACTAATATGACTGAAGTTGTGACTAAGTTATCCGCTTATTTCTTTGATTGAAGTAACGGGGTGTTTTATCGACTTTTATGTCGATAAAAATGAAGCTAATGTAGTAAGAATCCAGCGTATGAAGTAAAGTTTCTTATTCTTCAGGGCTGACATCTCACCTACCTGGCTATGTAAGGAGCTGTAAAAGTGTTTTTAAAGCACTTACTAGACCATTAGACTAAAGCCAAACTTTAAATTGGGATTTTCAGGTTACAAAACGAACATGATAAAGATCACTTTAAGGAGATCAGCAACGAAGAAGTTGAGCTTTGTAGATTTGTATGGCTTTGACATGAAATATTTAAAGTATTTGTTATATTAATTTTGGACATTATTGTTCTTTTAATAAACCACCTTTCCAACAGTCAAGATGCCTGTCCAGTGTAGCAGCTGCTCTGAAAAGCGTGCCGTGCTTAAACGTCCAAAAACCGGCCACTCTCTGTGTAAGGAGTGCTTCTTCTGGGCCTTTGAAGAGGAGATTCATCAGACCATAGTGTCAGCAAAGCTGTTCAAAACCGGGGAGTCTGTGGGAATCGCTGCCTCCGGGGGAAAAGATTCCACTGTGCTTGCACATGTAATGAAGGTCCTGAATGAGCGATACAGCTACGGCCTTGAGCTCATGCTTCTCTCGGTGGATGAGGGAATCACGGGTTATCGAGATGACTCCTTGGAGACTGTGAAGAGGAACCAGCAACAGTATGAGCTGCCTCTGAAGATTGTGTCCTATGAGGAGCTGTATGGCTGGACAATGGATGCTATAGTGAAGCAGGTTGGGCTGAAAAATAACTGCACCTTCTGTGGCGTGTTCAGGAGGCAGGCGTTGGACAGAGGAGCCATCATGCTTAAAGTGGACAAGATATGTACAGGTAGATTCAAATGACTGAAAATGTGAGCAGTGTTAGCTTTAATGTGTTGTTTTGAATAACGAGATGTCTCTGTTTTGTTTTCTTTTTTTCCCCTCTGCACAGGTCACAATGCTGATGATGTGGCAGAAACTGTTTTGATGAACGTCTTGCGAGGGGACATAGCTCGGCTGCGCCGCTGCACCACCATCTCAACGGACAGCGAGAACGAAGGGGTCGTGCCACGCTGCAAGCCCCTTAAATACGCTTATGAAAAAGAGATTGTTCTGTATGCTTACTTCAAGAAATTAGACTACTTTTCTACTGAGTGTATCTACTCTCCTAATGCTTACCGTGGCTATGCAAGAACCTATTTAAAGGATCTGGAGAGTGTGAGGCCCAGTTCGATCATGGACGTTATTCACTCCGGTGAGAACCTGTCTGTGCGCGAGGGGGTAAAGATGCCTGTCCAGGGAACCTGCAGCCGGTGTGGCTACATCTCCAGTCAGAAACTGTGTAAGGCATGTGTGCTGTTGGAGGGGCTGAACCGAGGTCTGCCAAAGCTGGGAATAGGCAAACATCACCGCTTCCATGATAAAATCCTCTCCCAGCAGCCACTTACAGAGGAGGAGGAGAGAAAGCTGAAAGCAGTAGACTTTTGAATCATAAATAATGTTTTTTTTTTCTTTAGAATAAATGACATTTGTTGTCTTTTATAGGAGAGCGATCAAATCTTATCTTTCCATTTCATATCATTGAAGTATTTATTGACTGTTTATATGGAATTTTAATTTGAAATGCTATGTAGACTTTTTACACTTTATACAAAAGAGTGTGACCAGCTGCTTTTGTTGTCATTTGCCATCTAAAAAAAGACATTTGAAGGTGCATTTACTTTATTTTTGTATGTCCCAGTGTACCAACCTTTGGGGAAGGGTCTGATAACAGTTATGGTCATACTTCAAAGTATTTTATGATCTATAATAAATGCATTGATCTTTATCTTCAAACTTGTCCCAAAAACTTGAGTATGCAGTCTGATTTGTTGTGCCTTTCATGATTCTAATGGTATAAAGTTTATTCTTCTCTGAGGTTATGTGAACAGATATGCACTACATGATCTAGAAGGTTTATAAAAAAATCACGGTTGCTTATACAGCCATGACATTATTTGGATATTTGGAGATATTTATTTTAAACGTGTAATTCCGGTGTTTGGCCGCTAGATGTCCCTCATCACCGCCATTCAGTCGGCGCGCGCCCTGGAAAAGTACACACAGTGGTACACACAAACTGCCGCGCGTTCACGAGAGCCATCCTGACTGACCAACTTCCAGGGCAGCAGTGCTGGTGAAGTTTGAAGGGGAAAAGTCAGATTTCACAAACCATCCGGAAGGTCGCCAAACAAAAAACTGACGCAGTCCACAACTAGGCAGCAGCTATGGACGATTTAGGTAAGTTATGAGGTTTTTTTTTTCCCCATATGTGGGTTTTCTGCCCCCAGTTTGGAGCGGATAGCAGGGTGGAGGGGTAGTCAACGTTACGAAGAGATTTTATGCTGGCTGTTTGTCCAATGTAGCTTTCTTATCCAGGGAAACTTGCGAATACCTGACAGAAATGTTACAGTGACGAGCGAAAGAGTGAATGTTGTACCGACTTGACTTTCTCCTCACACTGTTGTAAAATAAGCAGCCTAGTAGGTTAGCAGCTGGACATCGCTAGCCTTTAACTCTACCTACTTTTTAACTCTCCCTCTCCGAGGTGAAGCGAACGTCTCTGGCAATACCACGCCGCCCTGCTCGTCTAAATCAAGGTCTTTTTTTATCAGTATGTGTGCCGGAGGGAGGAGTTATTTAATGACATTTTGACATTAAGCCTCAACATTACCTTCTCAACTTTTGCCCCAAGGCTACTCATTCCAGCTTTGAAGTGGTAGAGTCAACAGGCCTCCCTGTACAATGTGTGCTCAGCCCTGGCCTGGCTGACTTCTAGTGATCCTCCAGTGTGACAAACTTAACTTGCAGGGATGTATAATTACTTGGTATACTGGTACACTTTATCGTTTTATATCAAAAACTAAAAACTGAGGTATAGGAAGCGGAAAGATCAGGTCTGAAAACTGTTTGATTAGACATGTGCAAGTTGAGAAATGCTGTAAGAGTTGGACAATCAGTACATCTTTAGGGATCTCCTGATTGGGAAATTCTGTGCTGATACTGATAATGAGCTCATATTCAAACATGTGTTTATTTACCTAGCAAACAAACCTTCATCATAAGAAATAACTCTGTGCTGATGGAGACTTTAAACTGTCTTTAAACATTTGTCACACACCAGATCAAACTGGCCTCTACCATTAGGCCGATATCTTGATGTATCCCTGACAATTTTGCACAGGAAAATATACAACATGTTTGTTAATGGCCGAATGTCATTTTCTCTTAGCTGCTTCACATGTCTGTCATGACTCTTTGTGCATTTTCTGTTTTTGTTTTTTGTTGGGAGACACTGTCTCTTAATAGAGACTGTAACTTGTAGCTGAGGCTTTTTTCAGTGTCTGTTAATATAACTGTTATTTCTGGACTGGTGTGGCATCCCCTTGTATTACTAATTTGATCATCACAAGTCATGAAAAAACAGTGATGTCATCAGATAGCTTGTGGATGACTTTAACTGGTTAATTTTATTTCTTTTAATAATTTAATCAGTTTTATGAATCCTTTCATCGGTACTACAGGTTTTATCTGCCTTTTATCAACGCCAGTTCTCCTGACGTTACCAGCGTCATCTTTTTTTTTTTTCTTGTTCTACTTTGGCCCCACTTTTAACCTTTGACACGCAACGTCTGAGTTTCTAATTATGTTACACTTTTAGCAGCTGGCAGGTTTCTATATTTGCATTACTAATTCAGTACTTGTGAAAAACTTGTTTCACCAGTCAAATATCTGTAGGAATCTTCTGATCTCTGAAAGTAGACCAGCAGTGAAATGGATTTGCGAATTGTTTAAGTGGAGAGATGATGGGCCGCATTTCCCATTTGTCTGTTGTGAGAATACCTCAAGGAGCCATTAGACACTCTCGCTGCCTTATGAGGCTGAAAGGATTGATTGTTGGTTGAGAGGGAGCCTGTAGGCTCGCTGAAGGGCTGACGGAGGGGGCGAGGCTGCTGAGGAATTTCGACCATCACTTTCTGACACGGTTCAAGGCCGAAAACTCTCTGGGTCACGACTCGCCTCCTGTCGCTACTATCTGAGAGAGGGATGTTGGTTTCACACGTGTCTCATTAGAATATGGGTACCCTAGTAATTGCAGGCACTGTTTAAAAAATTTGACCTTTGGGGTCAATCGCAGTCATCCCACATCCTCCCTAAATACACAAAAACAAGTCAGTGTAAATATTTTTAAATATCACATCACTGAGGTTTACTCTACTGCTATTTACCTGCACCTGCAGGTCCTGATATTCAGGGTCACTGTTTGAATACTATGTTTGTGTATAGTGATCTGGTGTTGCTCACTGCTCGAGGTAGAGAATTCCATCAACAGATTGTAAGCATTCTTCCCATTTGTTCCTCTGAGTCAGATTTTTCCAGAGGACCTGCTTGATCTGTGAGTTAGCACAGATCATACAGCACAAACTAGAGATGGGATCACAACAACCATGAGGCCAAAGATTTCCCGGACTACACCCATAATGGAAAATGTTGTTTATACACCAGATGTAGATCCTTAAGGGGAGTTACAAATACATTAACAATGCAAAAGGCTGTGTGACGGGGGCGTAAACACACATAAACACCTGCCAGGGTGTTCATAGCCATCTCGGTTGTAATTACTGCTGGAGTAGGTGAATCAGGGGTCGTGTTTGGCCATGATAACAGACAAACACAGTCATACTGTTGTGGCTGGTTACCAGGTGGCAGCCAGGCTTAGCCTTCACTTCTGATGTGGCCAAGGGGGCGGCGACTCATGCAGATGTGGCTCTTAAACCACATGTGACGTAGTGTCCTCTCTGTTGGCTCTGTTGTGCTGCATTTCATGTTTGTGGGGTGTGTGCAGCTAACATTCAGCTCTCTGTGAATTCCTGACGATTGTGTGACATTCAGGCACACTGACCTCACTCAGTGAGCTGAAAACCCCCTGTTCCACCTCTGCATGTTAAGAATGCGCATACTGACCTAATACGCACGCATGCAGTATGCTCAATGGTCACAAACAAAGTGAGAATAATATTGAGTAACAGAATGTACTTTTTGCTTGCAGTTTCCCATTGAATGGTTTCTTTGTTAATTACTAGAGAATCAAACTGAAAGATTAGTGACTGGACACAGAAGGGAACTTCTCCTATATACTGCATTCTTGTTAAATATATTATTTTAAAGTACAACAGAAACTATAATTCCAAGGGCCTAAAGGCAGCTTCTTCATTTTTAGACTTTGTTTTGCAAAATCTAGGGTCACTCCCCAAAGCTGTTAGTACTCATCATAGCTTTTTTGAATATATGTCCACTTACTCAAATTGAAACCAAACTAATGTTGGCAACCAGGATCAGTAGGAGCCCTTTTGTTTGTTCGTCCACAGATAATGTCAGTATGTGTACACTCCCATATAAAACCTTGTTTTCTTAATCCAGGGCTGACCAAGTAAAACATTGACGCAGTTTCTTATGATTCTAATTTTCATTTACAGGTCCTTCTAGTAAAGCTTAATAATATTTAACTTTTAAAAAAACAACACTTTTTTTTAAATTTCCGAGAGACCACTTCATCCCCTGTGTAAAGCTTTTCAATTCAGTTTTACTTTATTTACATAACGGCAAGTTACAACAGCAGTTGTAACTTGCCGTTATGTATCTATATCTATACATGTATCTATATGTTATGTATCTATATCTATACATAACTTATGTATCTATACATAACTTGCCGTTATGTATCTATATCTTAACTGAAGGAGCTTTTATATTGTAAGATAAAGACCTACGGTGATACAAAGAAACCCCCAAATATCAAATGACTCCCTATGAGCAAGCGCTGGGAGACAGAGAGACGATCCAGCAGGACCAGGCTCTGGGAGGGGCAGCCATGTGCTGCGAGCACGTTCGTGGAGACGGGAGGAAGACGGGACCAAAGACGGACTTCTTGAGGCATCGCATCCTGAAATCCCAGCTTGTGCTGATTGATCAGTTCAGTCCTTGGAAAAACTGCAAGACTGGTTACATAATGTATAGGTCTTGAGGTTTTGTAGACATGACAAATAACTGTGTGATGTTACCTTGTCTACCATTTTTCATATGTAAGACCATGTGACGAAGGCCCCAGTCACACAGTCCACAACTGGTCAGTAGGTGAAGGATTCCTCTGAAGTGATTGATTGATTGAATGACTGATTGATAATAGACAACTGAAGTAGGCAGCTGTAGAAACCAGGGATTCTACTGGTATTTCTCTGAAATCCACCTGAAGGATGCCTGCGTAATCCGCACCTTGCAAAAATAAAGTCACTGTTTGTAACAAGCCAAAGAGAGACTTATGAGAGAAGTTTCTCTGTTACACAGTGCACAACACTTTCTTGCAACGATGTTACTATTTTTGAAACTGC
Source organism: Aulonocara sp. 'chitande type north' Nkhata Bay (assembly GCF_057382095.1). NCBI lineage: Eukaryota > Metazoa > Chordata > Actinopteri > Cichliformes > Cichlidae > Aulonocara > Aulonocara sp. 'chitande type north' Nkhata Bay. The sequence continues at coordinate 4,753,293 of NC_141355.1, read as the reverse complement.
TTACTTCATTCCTCCACAAATTTGAGAACCAAGTTGAACTTCTTTAACCTTACTGTGGCGGTGGAGCAGTTTTCTTTGTTTTTGTGTGTGGTTTATTTTTCCTTTTGTTTTTTGTTTTTAAATGCACGGTCTATAGTTTAGCCATGTAGCTTAAGGTAATGCTTAAAAAAAAGCTAGTTGCGGTGAGGGTACCACAACAGTACTGAAGGTGACATGAAAATACAGGAACATACATCTAGTCCTTGCTTCACATTTTTCTCAATTACTCTGTGACCTCAGTAAACACTTTCCTGATGTCTTTGTGGCCTAATTGCCAGTTTCAAGTCATGTTGAATAAAAAAAAGAAGCCTAATTGTTCATGATTAGAGTAAGAAAGGAGAATTATGCAGGATATGCTTATTGGCTCAGTGTGTGAGTTACATGTCCGTTCCCACTGAGCATGTGGTTTCACTGTCAGATCCAACTCATCACAACCTATTTCAAAACACACAAGATGGAGCTGACAAAAACACTCATTCAGAGGCTTCATAGCAGGACTTGACTTGACATCAAGTGACTGTTGACTTGTCTTCATTGGTGCCCCGTATAATCCAGAATCAAATTTGATTTTTCTTCTTTCCCAATGTTGCCAAGTGCTTGCTCATAGGGGGTCGTCAGATTGTTGGGGTTTTCTATATATTATTGTAGGGCCTTAACCTTCCAATGTAAAGTGACTTGAGGTTACTGTTGTTGTGATTTGGTGCTGTATAAAAAAATAGAATTGAATAAGTCACAGAGAGACAGCGGTTTTCTATAGGAAACCAAAGCTTTGGGTTTTGTAACTTTGAAGATCGTCTACATGCGTGAAAAGCCATGTGAAAACTTAAATGAAAGGGGAAAGCCCTCAGAGCATTATATGGCCACTTTAAAGGAAGGATAAACATGGGCTATCTTTGCAAAGAAGCTGCAGAGGAGAGGTGCTCTTTATTGCTTAAAGGCAGACTTTAAAAAAGTGGGAGCCACTCGGCTTCGTTTCGCAGACATAATGAGGGCCATGTGGTTGCTCTGTGGAATGAAACACAGCGACACCTTATAAGAATGCCTTTGGTAAACACACAGTAGTCCTGTAAGATTTACTGTAACAATAACTGTTGATCACCTTGAAGAGGAACGTCTTATTCTTGAGACAATCATAGGATGAGATGTGAGGCAGCTGTCTTAAATGTTTACAGCGTTTACGCAGCATACCAAAAACTCTTAGGTCTTTAGTGGTTTCTGTGTCCTAGTAATTCCACAGCAGAGTTAGTGTTACCAGACTAGCTATCATCACCCCTTGAGAGCTGCAAGGTTGGTGCATACCATCCCTAACCAGTGGGCTTGCCTGCTAGGCTAGAGAGAAGCTCCCGACTGTAAATCAGCCTTGTTCCCGAGCTCCACACCCATCCTGTTCTGGGTCTGGGGAAGAGCTGCGTGGCTGACCTCATCGCTTGGGCAACAGAGCCTGCCCCACATCCTCAGGAAACAGAGGAGAAAAACAATGAGCAGAGTCAGCACTGGGGGCAGCTGGGGGGCCTTCAGTCTGTGATCCTGCTGCTCGAACAGCCTTTCCACTATTAAATGCTGTTGTACGATACTGTTCTTTCCACTCACAGCAGCCTTCAGTCCCTTCCTCTTCCCTCCCTGCCATACTGTTTCCATGCCTTCACTGTTCCCCACTCTTGTAACTTCTCTCGGAGAATAATGCTGATTATTTTCCTAACAGGTCTGGGTAATGTAGTGGGATTCTGCTGTATTCTTCCAACATTACTGAAGCCGGGGACCTCCGGGGCATATCGGGGGTTTCCTGGCTTTGGAAAAAATGGGCCTTTTGGGGGTGGCAGCGCACCTAGGAATAATTGATCTGTCTATAGTAAAGGCAAAGAGCTTCTACTGCCTTATGTAAGGGAAGCGGGTGCATTTTTCTGTTATTCCTGCCTATGTGATCAACAAAAATGTATTTTCTACTTAAGTAAATGAAATCCCAGCTAAAAAAATATTACTGTCCTGTTGTTATTCCTTTGGGGGGAATAAGCTTGCTTATTCAGGGGTTAGCTGTCAGTAAGTCTCTGGAGAGGGGAATGTGTTTCCTTAAGCGGAGCAGGGAATCTCACTTCTTTTCTAAAGAGTAATTATGCTGTCATTACGTTTTGTTTTAGTCCATATTTTGTTACTAAGACTGAAACAAACACTGATACTCTGACGGTGACAAAATGATTTCCAGCTTTCTTGGTTCCAAACTAAGAGCTGCAGTCTGTAGTAAACATGCTGCCTTCAGCAAATGTCGACACATGAGTTTGAGAGCTGCTCAAACCTGATGAAGTGAAGAGGTGTTGGCAAAGAAGGGAAAGACGACGTGTAGCATAATAATAATGATGATGATGATGATAATTTGAGTTCTATAAATGCTGTGTCATTTATATACAAGCTTTTCTTGTATGAACTGATAAGATTATCAGTAAATTGTAGTCAATTTTCTTTATATCTCTGCTGGGACTCTTTTCTTTGAACTGCTATTTTTCTCCATTCAGTAGTTTTTCTTTAAAACTTGATCTTTTTTCTTTCTTTTTTTTTTTGCACATTTCCTTTTTTCTCCACTTCTCCAGTGAGTGTCTGAGTTTCATGGTTTCATCGTCATCAGGGTTTTCCCTGCATGCAAAATCGTCACAATTGTACAGTTTGAAAACATGAACCTCTATATGCACAGTTTTAGGAATATGGTCCCAGATCAGGTGATGTGGAGACGCTTCACCTACTGAAGCTTAAACCAGAGTGTGTCAGAGTTTCACTAGTGTTTGTGATTTTAAAAAACTGATATGAGGCTCAGCTCAACAGTTCTGTCTCATGTAGACATTTAAAGTGAAATACATCATAACATTTAGAGTAACTTTACTGCTGTAATTATTACTTTTACAGCTAAGTTTAATTTAATTTTTTTTATTAGTTATAAATGTTATTAAAAAACTAGTGTGAATGAAACGGTAGTAGGATTATATTCATACACAAAAGCTGACTTGCAACTACAACTTGATTATATGGGAAGATGAGAAAACCACCAAGTGTACATATGAGGTTAAAGTAATATAATAATTACTTATTCACAAAAATTCAGTTGGAACAGGTGGTACACTTTCCATATTTAAATAATTGTTCACATTATGACACTTTCTTTTGTCCCAACTGTACATTCTTAGTGTTTAACTCAAAGCATTAAGCCCTGTTAGTTTGAAGCTTGGGTGACTGGTTTCAGTCGGTGTTTAAGAGGGACAAGACGGTCTTTCTTTGACCGTTCTTCTCATCCTACCCAATTACACTCTTATAGCACAAAAGGCTGCTCACTGACATGCAATTTATCTACATTCATGGCTATGAATGTGTCCTCAGTGACTGGGGTGTTACATCAGTCTCCACATGGTGCCATGTCATCTGATTTACTGGTCTGTGGGGAAGTTCTTTTATTTTGGTTTGGCGTTCCCTCCAAGAGGAGTGTCATCTTTCGGATATGGGATTGCTTGGCAGGATATTTTTAGATAGTAATCACCCTACAATGCTTTAGTCATTCTGATCCATTCATTCATCCATTGTCTGTTTGGGATCGTGTGTTGTACTGTATAGACAGGGTGCGAGCCCCTGCAAGGTTTGACCTTTATTTTTCCCCTGGTCCACTATTTAATCAAGTTTGCTTTTGGTCCATTTTCTTTCATTCTCACCCACATTCCCGCTCTGTGGTTTCTACACAGCCTTCCTTGTCTGTCTCGCTGGCATCTAACCCTCCACCCCCTCTCCGTGGCCCCTGCCTGTCTTGTTTGATATAAATATCATGTTGGGTTGGCCTGATGGGGTAGGGTTTCACCCTGGGATTGTGGCCAGTTCTGCTCTTTTGCTCCCTGGCTATAAACAGGTGAGCTGTAGACCTCAGCGGCCCATCACCATTGCCCACATGTTAATAGAAAACATTAGGCAGCCTTGGTTTCCACCCTGCACGGTACTCTGTGGGCAATGGGCAGTAGAAATTTTGACATCTCCCTTATCCTGGAATTCAAGGCATGCTGCAGTTAGTGGAATCCATCCTGTAATTGTCAACACATTATTTCATTTTCTGTACTGACAGATGGTGTTTTGTATCGGAGCACATTCTTCACAGGCTCACTACCTAGGATCCCGCAGCATTGAAGGAATGTCCTGCTTAAGTAGCTTTGATCACAAAGCGTCATTTAGATTCCAGTTGAGACTGGTTGGGTTTTTAAAATGAGTTTTCATTGGATTAGGGTGACTGTATGCTCCTGTTCCTGAGCCACCTTCTCTGCCTGCGTCCCTGCCTGATCTGCTTGCTTTTTGCCAAGTGGACAGAGGAATGTGTGGAATTCCCCCTGCACCTTCACTCCCATCTGATAAACACAGCAGGACGATGGCATGGCTTTGGGTGGGTGGATAGGGGTGCAGACAAGACTGTACATGCGCCCACTGCCACAAGAATGTGTACAGTGTCCACATGACTTCAGTTGTTTGTTGAACATAATAAAGATTAGTTGGCACAGTGTGGCCGCAGTTGAATCCCCTGAAAGCGCTGCTGTTGGTTTAAATCAGCACATTGTACGAGTGAAGCAGTTGGTGCACGTTACACCTCTGTCCTGCTTTCTTTTCAGGTTGCACACTGGTGTATCGCTGCTTTAATCATTCTCATCTATTCAGAGACATGAAGCAGGCAAACCTAATACCTGCAGAGCAACAGGTAAAACACGATATGCTGTATAATAAATTGCCTGAGCCTCTTTCTTCTCCATCTTCTTTGTGAGAGAGGAGTAATGACATGGTTTAATCTTTAAACTGTTGGATGTCGAACCTGTTTCTGTATTCACTGTGAAACACAGCGTTTAAATCATAGCTCACGACTTTTGCAGACACCCTTTTAGATGACAGCTTCATTCTCCAGATCTTGCACAATGGACCATTGAGTCAGGATGCTGTTAGAGCAGAATTGGACTTTGTCCATTGTGGCTCCTACCCCCTGTCTGGAATGGAAAAGATTAGCCTGTTGCTTGGCTTACAGTGCATGTTTGGATTCTCGGTGTTTCTAACTCTTTGTGGACTTAAGTTTTCTGAGGCTGGCGAAGGCTTGTTGTCTGTCCTCATGACAGTCAATGCTGCCCTCGTCAGGGAAATGAGGAGCAGCAAGCAAGTTTAACTCCCATTTTCATTCTTTCTCCTTTTATGAGCTGCAGTAACAGACATCAGAGATGTGCTTACAGGCCACCCACTGAGAATGATGTGTGTGGATTACAGGCTGCTTAGTCAAAAGCCACAAAAGGATGTGTGATGGAAATTTTGGATTTTCTTTCCTAATGTCCTGTTTTCACTGTCAGAGCAAATTTAAGGTACTTTTCTTTTCCTCAGACATACTTTCTACTTCTACTCTGTAACATGTCAGATGGAAATATTGTTTACTTCCCTAGAATGATCTCACATCTATTGTTACTTATTGTTTACAAATTCAAGTTTTTAACCTAAAGCACATAAATGTTTCGTGTCAAAAATTCTTCTCTAGCAGTTTATATAAACTGTCAACTGTTTTTTGTAAATGTTTTAAATTACAGGCATCAGAATATTTACAAACCAAACAACAGATTAAAAGAGAAGATAAATAGTTGAGATTATTCTATAATATAAATAATTGTTAACTTGAATCTAAAACAGAATCATTCTGTCAGTCAGTTTACTAGGCAATCGTTTTTGCTCTGGTTTCTGGCTATACTGGTTTCACAGAATAACATATTATGAAAATTTGACCGGTATAATAAAATGTACATTTATGTTTAAGTACAGCTGCATGGAGGTTCTTACCTGCAGAACTCCATTCCCCTAGTGACTATCTGCTGGACTGTTTCCCTGGCTATGCACACAAACACATATGCAATGGAGAAAACATCAGACAGAAGTGATATGAAAACACTGGTCTGTGTCCATGGCCAAAAAGAAGAAAAAATGTGATTTATTGGGACTGATTGCTTGAGGATGTGTATAATAAATCTGATATCAAAGCAGCTTTATAAATAATGAAAGACATTCGATATGTTTGCCCATGTTCTGTAACACCATCTGTCTGTGTAGTTAGAGGAAGTCTGTGTCCCACTTATAGCGTTAATCCATAATGTTAAAAAAAAAACTTCTTCTTCTTTTGTTTTTTTTTGTTTTTGTTTTTTTAAATAGCCATCATGACTTGTACTATCCAAAAAGTGTCTACATTATGGCAACGGCTATACCTATATTTTCTGACAGTAACCTGTGACCTACATGCAACCACACACATGCACTGAACTCTGTCATATGAAAGAAACACAAACTTATCAGATCTAGAGTAGCTATGATACGTTGCATATATGGATAGGAGCAGTCTAGCTGAGCTGCTGTGCCTATTTTTCCTTTATGGGTGTAACAAGTTTGGAACTGGGACCAAAATGACAACACGAGGAGCATGCTACTCAGGTGCAAACATTTAGCATAACCCCAGTTCTTTGAAAAGCAAATGAGGGTTGAAAGAGAACTGTGTATCATTAAGGCCCATGCATCATAATAATGGAGTTTATATGTTATCCAGTCTGTGACTAATCGATAGGTTTTTAAAAAATGAATGCTCCCTTGTAAAGAGCAATAGAGGTATTAACCAGCCTCAGGTTTTAGAGAATCGTTATACCCTGTAGTTTCCTGAAAAGATACTACTGTACTGATAATTGAACTAGTGTCACATTCAGAAAACAAACTCTGATGTATCAATATTGGCTTATCACAGTAAAATGTACTAAAATGTATTTCCTATTATGGATACTCTGTGTATATTTATCCTGGAGATCATGGTCCTGTGTCAGGCATACATGTGTAGTATCACCAGCTGGGAAAAGGAATAATAAGTGCAGAGTTGCTGTGAAAGGAGTTGTCTTATAAACTTGGCTCAGAGGGCCTGAGGCAGCATGGCTGCCCTCTCTGTCAAGGCTGTGAAGAACTTTCTAGGAATATATGGCCATAATTAGTAACCTAAGGCATTTATTTATTCATTTATTTTGATTTGAAAGGCTCTAAGCTGCTGCTTCATGAGAAATGTAGATCAGTACCTAAATGCGCTATATTTCACATGACTCACCTTTGTCCCAAAACACAGTTGTGGTATTCTTTTTTTAATCTAGCGGCTTTGTTTCATGAGTGACAAAGTCAACTTCAGTGAGACCTTGCTCAGCATGTCAGCACCAGGTGCAGATTATTTTGGGCTGGTCATGATATTTCAGCACATTTGCACAGACATGGGCTACTCACAGAGCTTCCCGCTTTAAATAGATTAGAGCTCCCATGTGGTTTATGTCAAACTTTTCAGGGCTTGTGGCAGTGTCTGTGGATTGAGGGCTGTGATGAAGGGTTGAGAGAGAGTATATATGAAATTTGAAAGATGGAGACAGGTGTGAGTTTTCTTTTTGCGATATAGACCGCTCTGTTGCTAGAAGATGTACAAGATTTAAACTTTTGTCACACATTATTCTTGCTCTTGACCAAACACCTGTGAAGCTCAGATCTGTTGGTCATATTTTGTTAATGCATTCTCTCTCTCAAAGTTCATTTCAGCGTTTGTGTTGAGATAAGAGGGCACTGAGAGGATACTGTTTGGCCCTTAAACCACTCCCCCATTAGACTGGCAGCCTGTTATCGCTTCACGCTGCTCACACTCACACATTGGCACCCACACAGTCACAGTCCTTCATGAAGGATATTACAGATACAGGTGGAAAGAATGTAAGTACAGATACTGAACTTTGTCAGGATTTCAAAACTATATGGTTGTGTTGCATGTATGCGTTTCTCTCTGTGTTTGTGTATTTTATGCTGGAGGTTTCTCCATTGACTTCATTCGGGATGAAGTTGGGATTTAGTGGTGGAATATTTTGAGAATTTGAATTATTTTGTAAAATATAAACTTTTAGGAAGTTTTCCAGAATCATATGTAATCAGATGAAACTTGTTTCTTAACTTCTTTAACATTTTTTTTTAACTTGTCAGCTCTCAAATACTTTAGAGTTAGATATTTTCCCTTTGGTTGCTCTAAACAGGCGCAAGTTTTAATCCTATCTCACCAGTGACTTGGTTTGATGTTAAGAGATTAAAATATAAACTCAGAAGAGGCAGGAAATAAAACTTAACAAATCCAAATCTAGAGAGCCAGTCTGTGCTAGACAGACAGGTGGTAAGAGCTCCCTGTTTCTTGGATATTTGGACAGTTTTCCATCCTGCCTTTCAAAGATATTATTCTTTGTAACAGGGCCAAGCCTCTGTAGTGTAACACTATGCAGCCAGGGATTGCGGTCTATTCTAGACATGCTGCAGATGGATGGATTGTGTGATGTAAGAGTCTATTTTGTTCCTGCGTTCCACCAAACACTCGCCAGGGTAACACTGTACCCCCTCAACCCTGGACCGGATTCAGAAACATTTTCTGTCTCTCTGCTTCTTTGTTTTATCAGTCTGTCTCACGAAGTTCACACTCAGGCTCTTGAAACTAAGACTAATCATAGACATGAACTGGATGCATGGCACACGGAGCTGGCAGATCAACTGCATGGTTGCTCTCATTGACTTCAAGTTTGTATCTTAATGTGGACTGTGGGAAAAACACATTGCCAGTTTCTGGGGGATGTTTTATGATTTAGAAATTGGGTGTAGGTGTTGTAGTGTGCCATGCTGTGGTGGTCACATTTGGCCATGTACCCACCACAGCATGGATGACCTGTGAGGAGAAACCAGTTTTGTTAACAGGCTGGAATGAAGGGCTCAGACTCGCTGGCATTGTCTGTTACAGCCTGACGCCAACATCAGTAGTGACCTCAGAGCGCCCATCCATCCGTCTGTCCACCCATTTTGTTAACCAGTTATTCAGCAAGAGCTGCAAGGGCTTACAAGGATAACACACTATATCATCCACAGCTAAGGCCAGTATAAAATCACCGGTTACTCTGATATTCTCTGAGCTGTGGGAGGAAACCTACACAGACACTGGGAGATTATGTTTGCTCTTCACACAGAAGGGAGATCCCACTGAAGGTGTGATTGGTTTTTATGTTTGCAGGCTAAAACGTCTTGGAAAAAGACCTTTAGAATTTGTTTACCTTAGACAAATAGATCTATTCTGATTGTTGTTTTGGTTGGACAGATCATTTTTTATGTTCTCACTGTGCCTTGAAACATGAATGAATTGCATCTTTCAGACGCGTTGCTGGCAGACCTGGAATCTACTACATCCCACATCTCAAAGCGACCTGTATTCTTGCCCGACGAGACGCCCTACTCCATCCCTACAGGAGGACAGCCCTACCAAGATGTTACACTTCCACCTCCGGTCCCTCCTCCACCTTCAGCTGAAGCTCTGAACGGGTCCCTGAGAGATCAGCCTGATTCCCACCACTCCTCTCAGCAGGTAGATCTCTGCAATGTTTGTGATCTGATCTCACTTAGTATATCAGACTCTTCAAATGAGAAACAGTAAATGTTACATTAATTTAAAAAAAACCTCAGCAGTTACTGGTTGGTGTATTCTCTGCAGTCACTGGGTTCGGCACAGAAGAGCTCATGGTCAAGGGACAGTAGCAGTTCTCCATTATCTCACATTGAAGAGGACCACGTTTACAGGTAACTTCCACACACTCAGGATGTTGTGTATATAAACCTGATTGCGTCATCTGGCATTTTCTTTAACTTTTAGTTTCTTTCGGTAAGTTATCTCTGTCTCTTTAGTTTCCCAAACAAACAGAAGACATCAGATTCCTCTACAACAGCCATGACTTCTGCGTTGGGCAGTAATCTGTCAGAGCTTGACAGGCTTCTGCTGGAACTTAATGCTGTGCAACAGAGCTCCCCTTCATTTCCCACTACAGGTAGAGACAAAGGCTTCAGATTTATCGGTTCTAATGGGATTGAGCATCATTAGTTTCAATGTTATGTGTCCACAGAGGAGGCAGCTCCTCCCTTGCCATCCTGCAGCATCACTCACTACGAGAACGGCGGCACACCTGACATCTTGGTAAGCCCACCACCTCAGGAGAAACCAAAGAGGAATGGGAGGATGGAGGACGCCCGACCTACTGTGGAAAGTCTGCTGGATGAGCTGGAAGGCTCGGTGCCTTCACCCAGGTATCTCCACTACAGCTGGGGTCTAACTTGGCATTAAAGTCCCCTCTAATCAGTGTTGCAGACTTTGTTCCTTTTTGTTTTGTGTTTGATTCACTATACTAGTTCAGAGTTGGACACTAAAAACGGTCTTTATATTCTTCAGCAGAAAGTTTCTGAGACCTGGCAGAGTAGACCTGTGTGTTCATTTGCAGTTCTGTATTTTTATCCCTAGACTCTACTAGAATAGCTTTGCATGATTTGCAGATTAAATTAATCCTAATATATCTGATACAGAGTCTTTGTGTAGCCCCTTCAGTTCATCCACTGTCTCAAGATATTTGAGGGAGAGAACTAAAATGCGCTAAACTAAAATGTCCTACACAATGACAAAATGACATTTTGTCATTGTGTAGGACTTAAGAGTAGAAAAAATATTTGCAGATGTTGGGCTCTTTTTTTGTGTGCAATTTCTCCCCTCATGCGACCTTATTGAAAAGGATTCCAGAAAAGTTCCACACAGGGAGGTATATATACTTAAAATGTATGTGAGAGTGTTGATATTGGGTCTGGTATGAGCAAATGGAAACATCTGAGGTTTCTGAATGTGTATTAGCATTTACAGCTTCTTAACAAATACATGCATTTTCCATGCGCAGTAAAAGATTAAGTAAGTTTACAGCAGCATTAAATGGTAGCTGTATTGCTTTGTGTGTGACAGCTGCCGTGGGGAGACTGAGACATTGTGGAGCAACACAGCACCTGTTTTGCTTTGATAATTAGAAATCATCAACTTACACAATTTTGAGCTTCACTATTAAAAACAAAAGTCAGTGTTTGCATGGATTTAATAATCACAATGACTTGTGTTTTCCAGCCCCCCCACTCGTCACAGTGACTTGGACACATCCTCTCAACAGCAGGCCAGAATTTCAGCTTCCTGTGCCACCAGAGAGCTCGATGAGTTGATGGCCTCTTTGTCTGACTTCAAGGTATGAGGGAGCATTGGAAAGGCTTTATTTAAACAACAAATCCCAAGCTTCTCCTGTCATGTTCTTCATGATTGCCTTCTTCTTCTTCTTCTTCTTCTCTCACTTGTGCTTCTCTGTTCCTCTAGCCTAGCTCTTTAGGCTCTCTGCTTGAACCAGCAGGAGCATCTTCCAGCTCTTGCCACACTCCAATGTCCTCTTCCATTTCCCCCATGGCTTCTCCTTCCTTGAGTCTGTCTCATCCGTCTGCCTGTGCCTCTCCTCTCTTCTCTTTACCTGCTGGGCTAGAGCTACATATAGATGAGGATGGAGGAGATGGTGGCATGTTGAGACCCCACCCTAGCCATCTCTCTCCACACAGTCCTACATCCTCATATTCTGCAACCAGTGAGCTAGACCTGGACTCTGTCATAGATGTCTCTGCCATCATGCTATCATCTCAAACCAAGTCTCTGCTAGTCCTCTCTCAGTCTGCTTCCTCGAACTCCAACCTGCTAAGAAGTAGCCCAAGTCCTTCTAATACCACTACCCCTTCACTTACCTCAGTTATCACTGTCCTGGATCACAAGTCCTCCAAGTCCCCAAGTCCATCTGTAGAACGGGTCTCACCCTCAGCTTCTGGAGGTAAATCCTCCTGTGCTCCTGAGAGTGTAAGCAAGGGTTCTCCTTGTTTTTATGATCTCGATGTCAGTTTCTCCTCTTCGTCTTTACCTACAACCCAAAACTTCACCCCTCAGGTCTCAGCCCCCTCACCCCTCCCCGTTTTTGTCTCTCTGTCTTCACCTTCAAAAACATCCTCACCATCTCCAGTCTCGCCACTAATAGTCTCTTCTCCAATGGCCTTTAATAACCACAACAGACAGTTGCTGGAGACACCACCTGCAACCCATACAACCACCAACTTCACTGTACAGCAACCCCCTGTGGTAGAGCCATCCCTGGATGAGGCACTAGACAAGCTTCTAGCAATGAGTTTTTCACAAAATCACACAATGGCGAATGTGGATGGACCTCAGCTGAAGAATGATGCAGAGTGTCTTGGCAGAGGAATGCAGGAGGTGCACGAGGAGCTCATCCTACCCTTGGACAGAAGCAGCGTCCAGCCAGACACTTTCACCAACACTTTTACAGACGATTCAGTGGACGGAGGCACAGATGGGAATGGAGACCTGGACTGGGCAGACGAAGAGCTGTCCATGTCCTTACATGACGGTCTGGATGGCACCATGACCCCTTACACTGAGAGGCTCTATACAGATGGCAGCATGACCCCACTGACAGAGGCCAGCTGGATGGATGAGTCCATGACCCCATCATCATGCCCCGGGACCCCTGACGTCACCCTGGACCTGCCCCTGCTTCAGACTCCCACTATAGACAGAGTCTCAGCGTCTGGACATGTACGCTTCGCCGGCCCTGCCTGATTTTAAAATGTTGCTTTGCTAGCTAATGAGACTGATGCGCCTTTAAATCCCAGCCTCTGCTGCAAGGGTTTATCTTGCATGTTTTTTGAAAAACTAAAACATGGCATCTAATATTTTATCTGCTATTTTGACCACTACTATGATCCTTACATCAGATACGATTATGATTGACTTGTTAGCTTTCAGTATCATCAGGGCTGTGATTGGCTTGAGCTCGATTCTTTTCATCCCTGTAAACAGACCTTGGAGGAGACGCGCCCAGTTACTTTAGCCAGGCAAATAAACCAGGCAGAAAAACGCTAAATTTTTAAGCTTTGATCGATATGTAGAAACTACATGTATTTATTTAGAAGAAAATGCCTTGTAAGGAAGAGGCTGAAGGAGTTGAAGCAAGCTAATTAATAGATTTTGCTTGGAAACTACTCTTACAACTAACCTGCTGTTTGGCAGCACCAGCACTCTGCATGGCACCACTGCATTTGTGTGAAGGACCAAACTGAGACCTGATGTTTATGTGGCTGCTTGAGAAACTGAAGGATGAGAGTTAGATCATCGATAGCAGTGGCTTCTGCTGAAAGCATGCATGAAGTTCCTAATATGGGACTCCGAGCTCGTGACCACTGCTTTGCCGGCACGTCAGTGACTTGAAAACGGCTGGTGTGACTGACCTGCTGCCTCAGTGCTCTGCTGTAAGTGCTTGAGCTTGTAAATTGGAGTGGACATATGATAAGGTGTTCGCTCCCTCCCTCCCTGCTCTTAGATAAAATCAGTTATTAGGCGCACTAAGGAGACTCCCAATGTGCACCCCATGTACCGAGAGGCTCACCTGCGCAGGAAGATGGGACCCATCATTGTAAACAAGAACTCTTCCCAGGACCGTCTCATAGAAGAGCTTCAGGGTAAGCTTGGGATCGGCCGCTCAGAACGGAGGCGCAAACAGTCCGATGATTGGCTGACGGAGGGTGTCATCGTCACGTCCAAACCTCAGCGATATCGTCCCGATGGGGCGGGCAGTGAGGTCGACAAGGTTGGCTTCAGTGTGCTTGACAGTTTCCACAAATTCTCCTTTCGCAATTATTTCACTTTTTGTTTCCCTTTTCTGCACATTTCCTGTCTCCTTCCTTCTGTTTTTCCTCTTTTCTTCAGATCATAATTCCCCCCGAGTCTCCTGTCCCTGTGAGGAAGGTGCTGCCACCTCCCTCTCCCCCTACCCCTCGTCGCCCCCCTGTCATAGAAGAACCTAAGCGACCCCTCCCTGTACAGCACCCCCCTGTCCCAATACCACCCCCACCTCCTCCACCTCCTTCACCACCTCCACAACGTACCCACCACATTCACGAACCAGTTCCTGCTCCACCTCGGCAGTTCATAAAAGCCTCACCTCCACCGGCTCCAGTTCAGAACCCTTCTACGCCTAAACCAGAGCCGCCTCCTCCTGTCCTAAAAACCCCAACCCAGCCACCAACAGTGGACTCGGTTCCCCCAGTTGCACCCAAAGTCCTGGTCTCTGTAGGCTGCCAAACTGAGTATGACCCCATCTTCCCTCCAATGCAGGCATGAACCCCTCCCTCTTTTATTCCTTCTGTTTTTCACACTTATTTTAAAGTTAAGTAACCCTAAACTTAAATATTTTTGTTACATTTCAACAGTAAATAACTATTTTCATACTGAACCATTTCAGATTATGGCCCAAGGGAAGGGTGGTGTCTCCGGTGGACCCCCGACACAGGTCAACAAGCTGGACAACATGCTTGGCAGCCTGCAGTCTGACCTCAACAAACTGGGCGTGCAGACAGTCGCTAAAGGAGTTTGCGGAGCCTGCTGTAAGCCGATTGTGGGACAGGTGAGATGGTTCGGTTAAGGTAATCTTTTGTCTGTAACATAAATAGATGTTTTCTAATCATGCTTTGGTTATCTGTTTTTTGTCAATTATTTTTTAGGTGGTGACCGCCATGGGCCGCACATGGCACCCCGAACACTTTGTGTGCACACACTGTCAAGAGGAAATCGGCTCCAGGAACTTTTTTGAACGTGAAGGACAGCCCTACTGTGAGAAGGATTACCACAATCTGTTCTCTCCGCGGTGCTACTACTGCAACGGGCCCATACTGGATGTGAGTCACTGCTCTCCACACATGTGGTCTCTGCTGTAGACGTGTCAGCCTATAAATGTCTTCAATGTCCATTCAGAAAGTTGTGACGGCGCTGGATAGGACATGGCATCCCGAACACTTCTTCTGCGCTCAGTGTGGCTCTTTCTTTGGCCCTGAGGGTAAAGTGATACAAGTATATGTTTTGAATCATACTGCTTAGCAGTTTCTCTCTACTTTAGAGTGGATATAATCTCTTGTCTCGTTCTACTTTCAGGTTTTCATGAAAAGGATGGAAAGGCATACTGCAGGAAAGATTACTTTGACATGTTTGCACCGAAATGCGGCGGCTGTGCCAGAGCCATTCTGGAAAATTACATCTCAGCTCTGAACTGTCTTTGGCATCCCGAGTGTTTTGTTTGCAGGGTTAGTGTTATGCTTTAGTCAGGAACTTTTCTATAATAGTTTGCATGCCTTGTAAGAAAAAGAGTACTAAAATAATAACGTGTGTGTGTGTTTCTGCAGGAGTGCTTCACCCCATTTGTGAATGGAAGCTTTTTTGAGCACGATGGCCAACCCTACTGTGAAGTGCACTACCACGAGCGCCGCGGCTCCCTCTGCTCCGGCTGCCAGAAGCCCATCACGGGGCGCTGCATCACAGCCATGTCCAAGAAGTTTCACCCGGAGCATTTTGTCTGTGCCTTCTGCCTGAAACAGCTCAACAAAGGCACCTTTAAAGAGCAAAACGACAAACCCTACTGCCACGGCTGCTTCATCAAGCTGTTCAGTTAGAGAGTTAGGGGGAACGTTTAACACTGGCACACTTGGGTCAGGGCTAAAATGAGAGTCTGAAGCATTTCTAGCACAGGGAGAGTGAGAACGGGTTTAGTTTGTATCGCAGGAAGCCGTCTCTGGATGATGGCGTTGGAAGTGTGTATGGGCTAAGTATGTGCATGTGGTTGAAGCGGTGTGCTGCTTCGGCCAGACTAAATGTTTTTCATGTCATTCAGAATTATTATTATTTTTAGATTGACAGCAGTTTATTTGTGAAGCTTTTTATGTGTTGTGAGCGGGTGACTATATCGGATGAAGGTATATTCGGTCTTTAAAGGAAAATCTTTTTCCCCCCCCTCCAAGACAGCAACTTTTCTCCAGTCTACTTAGATGTGCTGAAACAAGCAGCTGTCTTGTTTGTTTTGAGTGTGTATGTATGTGTATGTGTGTAACCCTCAAATCGTTTTATTTTTTATCTTTTTAGAAGGTGATAAATTGTTACTAAGCACACTGAAACTCTGATCTATGAAATGCTCGGTGTGTGGTAAAGTTACTCACTGGTTGAGTGCGTCATTTTAGAAATCAAAACAATGAACATATGGCAGGGAACAGGTGACCTGTTGTTTTTACACAATATAAACTTTTTTTTAACAAATGATCAGGATAAAAGGCCTTTTACGTTCTCTCCTCCCTAGTATAAAGTCAGATAAGGCACATCTTTATATAACTGATAGAGTTGTGTTTTATGGTGAAATGCATCTTTAGTGTCCCTTGACCAGAAACCCCTTTCTAGTATGTCATATTTTAATTAAAGGTGCATACTGTGTTACAAAGCAGTCAAGGGCAAACTGAGCATGGATTAATATTTGACTCAGCAGTCACTGCGGTGTTCACTCTTCATTACATGTGCTGCCAAATCATTCCTTTTGGTTCCTCTGAATTAAAGCGAGTCTAAAAGCAGTTTGTTGGATTTGCCTCGTACAGTAAAGTGAAGCTGCACAGAGATATTGGGGGTACAGTGTTTTTGTGCTACACTACCCTTACTGTTTCTGAGTACATCCTGAGAATTTTTGTTGTTGTTTTTTGTACATGTCCAATGCAGCTACATTGTAAGCATGTACATGTGTTTAATAACCACTCGTTAAAAGAAGGAAAGGGCTGCTTGGAAGGCATAGCGGAGATATTTGGATGTCTTTGCTGATATTACTGTATCGAGAAGCTGATGAATGTTTGTTTTTGAGAGAATGCAAACCGTACACACAATTTGCCTGTGATATTCCGATAACTATGCAACTGTGGATTAACAGCTTTGTATTTCAGCATCAGCATCTATTTCTTAGGCTGTCTGTGCCATTGTATCATGTCTAATAACACTGGCAAATTCAGCAAAAAATACTGAGAGCAGGTCAAGAGTCCGCTGTTCTGTTTTCATGTTATTAGTCTGTGAGTTTGTAAAAATGAGAGCCTGGTGGTCTGCTAGAATAACTGGTAGGACTAGGATGACTTGTCTCCCTCAGCGTCTGAGTAGCATCTACTGTATGACCACCAGGTTGGGGTTCTGTACATGGTTATTCATACACAGCAGACAGATTTGGCTTTTTGTCTTGTTCAGGGAATTCTAGAGCCTTAATTCTTTTTTCTTTTTTTTTCTCACTGTATTTAAGATATCCTGTAACAGTCGTCTTTTCAAAATGACTTTCGTAGAGGTTATTTAACCAAAGCCATACCTTCTTTCAGTTTTTCTTGTCTGTTCACTTTGTTTTTTCTTTTCACTTTGAATGTCAATAGATACAAATAGTGAGATTCCTCTGTTCTAGCCTGATTATGCCAATAAATTCAGTTTTGGTATCAAAATGTCATCCAAGGGTCTAATTTATGCTAAGCTTTTACTTTGTGTGCAGCTGTTACCCTTAAGCTTTGCAATTTCCAATGCTATAATTTTATTCTCAGCTTCTAGAGAAGCTTTGCATGATTCACAGGTAAAAATGACCCTTATTTATCTTGGTACAGTCCCTCAGAGCATCCACTGTCTTACACAAGCTGTTTTAGCTTTCTAGTCCTTCCCTTTAAGCTAGCCATCTTCTGATTGGCTGAATAGTGCAGACAAAAGGTTTAAAGAGAAGATGAGTGTGGCTTTACTAAGGATACCTGCTCTCACTAAAATCATCAAAAACACTCAGAGATTGTTTGTACACGCGACGACTTCATTATGTAAAGTTTAATTCATCACAGTTACATGGATAATATAAAATAAGGAAAATCATCATAGGTCCACTTTAATCAGACATTAGTCCAGCTGTAGAGCACCTCTTTCAGGATGAGGTAAGAGCCCTCTTCTTCTGCTTATCCACTTCAGGGTCACAGCTGGGTGATAGGCAGAGTACATCCTGGAGAGGTCACAGAGCTAATGCATAGATTATTCATGCTCACGTTTACGCCTTCAGCAAATATAAAATCACCAATGGGGATCAAGACACGCAGGAACAGAGGATTCAAACCCACAACCTTCACAGCACCCTGCTGTCCCTACTCACTATGATAAGTTAGCCCTTTTTATTTAAGAAATTCTACAGAGTCTAGGCAGAAGGCCCGTATTATTCATAACCTTCAGATAAGAAAAATGATGAATAAATGATTCGTTTTCGTACAGAAACCCTTTGAAAGTTCAGTGTTTGGGAACGTCTTTCACCGGTTGTGGGCGCTAGTGAGACATTTTGCACGCTTACGTAGACAAACAAAACAGAAGACGAGGAAAACCAAACCTCGACTGTGATTGGACGAGGAGTCACGTGGCTATCTTCGTACCCGGAAAGATGACAAATGTTTCTTTGCAAGATTTCAGGTGAGTCGACCAAATTTATCAGGTTTAGAATAGTTTTAAGACAACAAATTCTTTTTGTATCTTATGATTGTACAAAGCTCGTGTAAGGGTTGGTGTTTACGGTAGTTCCGTGTGGAGGCTATTTGTAATGTGGAAGAGCCTTTGAGCCATTGTTGGTCGTTAACGTCGAAGCGGCTGGCTCACTGTTTACACAGTTCGGCTGGAAAACGCTTTTTGCGATGGTCTCAGTTTTATATTTTGAAGTTTTATTTATATCCTTAATACGTGAACAGAATTTGCTAAAGTTGAGCGCTTTTCTCTTTTGTTTTCACGAAATAAAGCAAGTAGCGCAGGTCGATGGTATCTGCGCTGGCTCGTGTTGTTGTTGTTATCTGCCCCCCTCCCCCTCTATTGTGTTCCCAAGAAAAGCCTGTATTGTAAAACATGACTGGACTATCTTTCAGATCCCCATCACACTCTCTTTGAATGTTTATCCAGAACAAAACTGTTACAAAACAACATCAGTCCCTGCCATCAAGGCAGCACATATATCTGCTTTTGCAGTATGATTGGCATAGCTGTGTTTCTCGTACTTTCCTGCACGGTGCTCACTCACCAATCGCATTCCTCAGCTTTTCACTTTCACTGTCTGTTGTAGAGCCAAGCTCTCGTTCAGCACGTCTCATTCATGCCTGATTTCTTTTGTTGTGAACAGGACGTACTGGGCGGAAATGGCATCCTACTTTGATGAACACAACTGCGAGCCCACCGACCCCGAGGAGCAGTACCGCCAGAATGCTCTCCTTGAGATGGCCAGGTGAGGGCTAGCAAACAGAGAGGCTTTATTCTCATGTGTGCAGTGCTCTGACTGACTGTTGGTGCCTGCGTTGGTGTTTACAGGTATTTGATACAGGGCTTGGACTGGATCGATGCACGCTATGCTGGCATGTCAAGCTGGGACCAGAGGCTTCCTCCTCCGGCTGCCAAAACTGCCGTTCAGACCCTCACTGTGATCGTTATAACTGCTGAACAAGCAGGTAGACAGAACCATGAGAATTAACTGCCCTGACATTTAGGTTGATGATCAGCCCATGATCTATGTAAAATCTACGTAAGCGTGCATATCACCTGAGATTTTGATGTGGCTTTTTGTTTTTCGTTCTCACAGGCAGAGGTCTCAAGTGTCCTGTGTGTCTGCTGGAGTTTGAGGAGCAGCAAACGGCTCGAGAAATGCCTTGCAAACACCTTTTCCACTCAGGATGTATACTGCCATGGTTGGACAAGGTAACGCTCCCGTGTTTGTGCTTCTCTTTGAAATAGAAAACACACGAGCGTGACCTCTTACAAATCCTTTTTGCTTCTTTGTCGTCTTTAAACTTTAGACCAACTCCTGTCCGCTCTGCCGACTTGAATTACCCACCGATAATGCAGACTACGAGCAGTTTAAAAAAGACAAGGTGGGTGTGTTTGAGTGTGTCCTAACGTTTAACCGTACATTTATCGTGGCATTAGCTCTATATTGTTGTTTTTTTATTTATTTTTCTGATCTGCAGGAGAGAAGGAAACAGAGCGAGCATCGGCTGGAGGGCCTGCATGGAGCCATGTACACATGACGCTGCAGTGCTGTTGGGCAAGGTTGTGGCACGTTGACATTTTAGTTTAATGAAAGCTTGAGAAGTGCATAAAGCTGCATTCGCACACCATTTCAAACAGAGTGTAGTTTCACGCTCAATGATGGGGAAACAGTGTGAAATATTTGGCAAAATATCAGCAAATCCTACATAAATTGTAATAATGAAAAAATGGACCACAGTAAAAAAAACACATCGGGTTATCTGGAATGACTTAATGTCGGGCAATCGGGATGACTGTCGAGGATTAATGTAAACAGGCTCCTGTTCTCCCCACTCTGTTGACGTGGTGTGAATGCAGTGGAAGCAACAAGGTCATTAAACATTTAAAATGCTCTTTTTCTCACTAGCTAGGACCATTATACTTCCACATCCTGTTGCCAGCAGAGCGCTCTCAGACACAGCAGCTGCTTTTTCCTTTCCTTTAAAAAAAACAAACAAAAAAACAACTTTGTAGGCTATAAATGGACAAAATCTGTTCGTCTGTATTTGTTCAACGACCATGAAGTTATGATTTGTAATTTATGATTTTAAGATCTGTCTGCTGCTGTTCTTACTTCTTCATAAAAATAAAAATTGAAAAAATTGATTTTATTTTGTTTGTTTGTTTTAATCAAAAGCTTAATTTTAAAAGAATCGCCAACAAGCTTAGCGGACGTCAAATTCTGGGTTGCCCATTGTTCACTGATAAATGCCCGCACCTTTCAAACTCCATGTTCGCAGTAGAGAACGGGCTTTTTTGTACATTTGCGGTCTCAGCAGATTTTTCTGTCTGTTCCTCATGCTGAGTAATTTGATCTGTAATTGGGAAGATTTGTGGAGTTCCCCTTCAGCTGGTCCCATGATGTTTTGATTTTAGAAAAAACACTGGCTGTCCTGTAGCCTATCTGGAGCGAATATTAATAACACAATCTGCACAGAATTGGTTTTAATGCTCCTGAATCATATGACAATCTTCAAACTGCGTCCACGTCACAGTGATAATCTGGGAAACATTTAAACAGGCTTTTTCTTTTCTTTTTTAACCAATTATGAAGCTATTTGTGTCAGCTGCTCTGTCCAAAGTTGTTTCTATTTATGCTTGCAAATAAGTAGCTGGCCCTTTTTTAAAAACGTTAGAACGTATAGAACACTAACCATAGTTAGCGTGATGCTGTTATTATCTAACAAGTACGGCGTGCTATGATTAGGAAGCCATGTTGGTCTTTGTTTTAAAGTTTTAAATTGTGAGGTCGGTGTATGTACAAGTATTTCCTGTGAGCCAAAAGCTCAGACTGCTCTAAACACCATCTCAGACAAAAGGATCAGTGAACTCATGGAGTGCTGAGAAGTTCATCAGCTGTCCATATGTCCCTCCACTATTAGCAAGTACACAGTGACGTAATGAGTCTTAGACTGGCGGTCAGACTTTAGTGACATGAGATGAATGTGTCGTGGATATGACGGACTTAAAGCTTCTCTAACTTTTCATTGGTTTGTGCATCCAAGCAATGACAAAACTCTTCACTGTCTTTCTGCACTTTATACATTACAGTAACCTGTGAATTATGATGGATCATGAGCCAGCTGAGCTACTACGTCACTGACGTTCTGGTTTTACTCTTGGCTCGGTATGACAAAGAGAACAGATCTCATTACAGTCATCTCGATCACAGCTATGTGAAGACAGAAGCCCCACCCACCTGCTGTCCGAATATCTGTTTGCGAGGGGCAGCCAATCAGAAGACAGTTGCCTTGATGAAAGGCAATCTAAAACTGCTTGTTTCAGATGGTAAATAAAGCTCGTGTCATTATCTCATGAGTCTTGGCTGTATCAAAGCTCATTATGAGATATATAAGGCTTTGAGCTGTAAATCAAGCAAAGCCACTCTATAAAGGCCATTACACACCAAATGTGTTACAACACGATGCATTTTGTGAAAAATTCATCCTTAGAAAAAAAAGAAAAAAAAAAAAATGTAAAAAATGAGAAGGGAGAGAAATGATTTGAGAGTCAACTGACCAGGAACAGTGTCTGTGTATATTCAGTAACTGTGCACAATTTGGGTTACAAGCACTTTTGCCAAATGCAAAAAAAAAAAAAAAAAAAAAGCAATAACTGCCACAAATTCATTCAGCATTTGGTGTGAACGGCCGCATTAAAGAACAGGCGAGTCCTAAAAATATTCCACCTGACATTTGTGGTGCGCCACAGTGTGACGCACCCAAGACCAAAAGTGAAATGAAAATAGAAGCTGATTTGTAGAGTTGAACTAATTTTGCCGTTTATATAATGTTGTAGTTTACACATTCACCCAACAAGAGCCCCGGTCTGATCCCAGGAGGAGATCTGAATTCCTTCGGGGTTGTGTCAGGAAGGCCATCCCACACAGAAGAAATATAATCTTCTAAATCAAAGACACAGCAGCTGAAAGTAACGTTGAGGAAACAAAGGGAAATCTGTGCGTTTAAAATAGTCCATGAAAGCCACGTGCTAATAATTTATCATTTTTATTTCATATTTGAATATAAATCTCTGTCAAATGAAAATACCTAAATGATAGACAAAAATCATACATATTTACAGAATTTATAAAAAAAAAAAAACAATTTGTGTTGACTTGATTTCAGGGATTTGTCAGACTCCGTGATTACCATTCATTTACATACTCTTCAAATTCAAAAGAAAAACAGGACCAGTAAAGTTTTTCTGTGTTGCTAAAGTTCAAGACGTACAGTTCAGGCGGCTTTTTGTAATACAGTGTTCCTACACAAACAACCCAATGATCTGACTGCTTATTGAAGTGCACATTTGGATAGAAAGAAAAAAAACAAAACAAAAAACAAACTAATGAAATCCACTAATTTAATATTTGGCCTGTGGAAGATGGCATTATGGTATAGATGCTGTAACAGAATAATCCCAACCCCAATGTAAGGACTCAAAGAAGCTGCCATTGGGAGTCAAACTGCATGACTCAGTAACAGTATGGCGAAACAGGTTACAGGTGAACACATGAGAAGAAAGAAAAAAAAAAGTACAAGATGTAATGCTAAAACGGAAAAGACACAAAAAAATTAACTCAACCTGGAGTAGATTTTAGTCTTTTTGGCAAGTTTTGCAGGACAAACAGGATTGACAAAACAGACACATGATTGTGCATCCTGTGTAACTGCATCCACTGTGCCGTTACACAGGATGCTGACACTTTTTAGGACAGACACTTGCAGACAGAGTCGCACACTGCCCACTCGCCATCACATTAAATACCTCAAACGCTGCCAGATGGAAAATGTTTCACAACTGTATTCTGTACCAGAAGCTTTCACCTTCTAGTAACATCCAACTGACAAAAAAATAAAAAAAATAAAAAATAAAAAATAAGAGAGGTAGGTGACCTTTTTAAAAAAAAAAAAAAAAAAATATTGCTGGCATCCAGTGTTTCAGACAGTTTAAAATGACTCAACACTATGCAGAGGGCAGAATACTGTGCATCTGTGAAACACACCTCACTCACTCCAACATAAAGAAATGTAACCTAAACAGGCGGCATTAGCCAGCTGCAGTTTGACCAGTGGTGATGTGTGGTAGTCTGGTTTTGAGCTACTACAAAGATAACAACTTAAGAGAAATTGGCAACACAATTTAAAACAAAAACGCATCACATAAAGCACTTTGACACCAGTCTACAGCCTGTATCATATGTACCTCTCCTGTGAATAAATCACACTACCTCGGGCTTCACATCACTTCTTACTGAAACAAAACGCTGGTCTATGAACTCAAATAAGGCTTCCAAGGGTCCAGCTTGGAATCAATGTGCGAACAAGAACCCTCAAACGCCAAAGTCGATTCTTGTTTTATCATAAAATGGGCTTTAAATATCTGTCAGAAGCAAAGAGAGGGTTTGCGTTAAACTCATTATCACATGACTGATGGCAGTTATTGCGTGGACATCGGTGAAATAAAGGGTGACATGAAATGTTAGCATTTCAAAGAAACTGTCAACACATTTATGGAACGACATACAGGAGATGACGATTATCAGCTAAGGGTGATTGATTCATTTCCATGCTGCTGTCACACGAGGGACGCAGGCCCAACATACACATTTACACGTTTGTTTTTTTTAAAATTATTTAAAAACTACCTTCACCATCTGCATTCAAATTATCTGTGCAACCAAACCAAAGGCAGGTGCGATAATTAATTTATGCCTGATTGATTAAAAAAAAGCTTGTGCGCTCTCAAACTGTAAAACATAACTATTCATTTCTCAGACATTCAGTGGTTCCTACCTACTACACAAACTCAGAAATCAAACATGAAATGCTCTTCTGTTAAAAGAAAAAGACAGAAAGAAAGAAAAGCGTGCCATGCAGAGAAGCAAAAAGCCGAAGCAGGTCGGCCACGCAAGGTTTTGTGTAGGAGTCTGGGGAGAAGGAGAAAACCATCAAGAGATCAGCTATGCAGAGTAAAAAATAAAATAAAATAAACGTCTTGATGCATCCTCAATCATCCAGGAAAGTAAATCTCCAAAAGTTGATTCTGTTCATCTGGACTTTGCTACGGCCAGATGAACAGAATCAACTTTTGGAGAAAGTAAAATAAAAAATAAAAACTTCTCTCCCAGTCAGGCAACACCCTACCTAATGCAGAAGTGCCCAGATCAACAGCCTCCGAGGAACATTCATGGCTCCAAACTTTCAACAACACTACAGGAAACAACTGCAGCAGGTCACGCCAACAGTGGAGATTTAAAAACAAAAACAGGTTGAGGATATCCAAACGCCTCCTCTTCCTCCACGTGCTGCCTCTGTCAGCTTGGCTTCCTGTGGGAGCCCGTGAAGCACCTCTGCGGTGATGTTTCAGACCTTTCGGCTGGGCTGCACAGCTACAACATGGCTGTGCTCTCTGGGGTACAGTTGAGATGTGTCGATGTGCTGCTTCCCCCAGGGGACTTGAGGCCTTTGGTTGCCCCTCCTAATGTTGAGCCCTGGCCCCTGGAACCCATGATCACCCCTGAGCCGTGGTGGCTCTGCTGCAAGCCTGCCATCATGGTCTCACTGGTGACTGTGCCAAACTCATAGGTGAAGGTCCCGTAGAAAACCAGGATGTCCACCGTGAAGACCCACTCGCAGATGGCTGCGGCGTGCTGCAGGGTAAAGCTCTCGTGAATGAAGAAGATGCCGCCTTGGAGGACAAGTTAAGGATGACAAACGGCTCTTGTAGAGAGAACAGAGCATTTATCCTCACTGAAGCAGACAGAACATTCAAATCTCTACCAAACAGATGGACTTAAAGTATTAAATGATTGGTGTCTTCATTTTTTCTTCACCCACAGTAGGCTTACTTATAATGACCAATGTTCCCTCCAATATTTCATGTATCTGAGTGAACACACAAACTCCCTGAGCGTCCCTTGGACCACTGTGAGCAATAGCACACGTGTGCACTGTGGTCACGCCAGCATCGAATCAAAGTTACATGGTTTATTAAAATAATCAAATTACAGCATTTACACTTATGTTAGACAACTTTATTTAACTGCTTTAGTCCACTTACAATGAAATTAAAAAAAAAAAAATCTTGTTCATGACCTGTGTAGGATGTTAACACTATTGGAAGTAAAAATAACTTGAACTCCAATTTTGAAAACAACTTTTTAAAATTTTTTTAAATAAAACTCTTGAGTTGTATTATGAGTATGAGTCTGTGGTCTGGGAGAGAGTCCTGTAACTCTGTCTGCAAAATACAGCATATAAAGACCAATGATGGGCAATTAATTATATAGTTACTTCTTCAAAAAAGTAACTGAGTTATGCAAACAAATTTTTTTGCAGCCGTTTACCTAAAAATGCAGCCAAGGCGTTGTTTTTTTTTAATAAACATTTTTAACTATTTACAGAACAATCAGCTGTTCTGCATTAAATCTGATGCCACACAAATTATTTGTGCCGCTGCAAAAAATAATTTCTGTCCACTATGAGATAAAGGAGAACAACGGCCTGATACCTGCAGGCCTGACAACAGGAGATGTATCACTGCTGTAACACCTGTAACATTCAGCAGTCGCCTCATTGTTCTGACACACACAACTATTGACTACACTACACACTAACTACACACTAACTACACACTAACTACACCTAAACTTCGCAAATCTCTCACATCTCAAAACACGCCGTCACTCCTAAAACTTCCCCCCTTCCTAAACAACTAAATGCTATGTTGCTATATCGTCTTTTGATTGGTCGACACGGTACATTTTTCCACCAATAGGAAAGGGTGGGGGTTTTTTTGGTGTTTTTGCTCACAGGCTTTTGAGCGTTTTCCTTATAAAACGCAGTTTTTACCGTTTCTTCCCACAGTAAATATAAACAACGACAGTATTCAGGAAGAAAAACAAACATTGCATGTATTTTTATCATAACTCTGGTTTTACACAGAGTTAAAAACTGTTATAAAGTCCACACTTTTTCCGTCAATTGTTCCGTCTGTCCTGCTCCAATGGTTGTGCACGTTGTCATTAACGTGGCTTCACTCCACATCAGCCACGCCGCTTTGCTAGCTAAAACACCGGTGTCGGCACATAAGGACGCTGTCATAGCCTGTCAGCCACGTTGATTAGCTGCGTGTATACGAATGTGAATCACATTATTGGCTGGACTATGGGATAAGGTGGCATCTTCTAATCCAGTCGTTCCCATTTTTTTTTTTTTGCCAGGCCCCCCCTTTGTTTTACAAGAAAAATATTCGCCCCCCCCTCCCGGCGCGCGCACATGCACGTGCAAACACATCCTTTAACCACACACCCATATTTTGCTCCATTGCAGTTTATTTCACATCTCAAACATTTAGTAAACAATTAACTAAATACAAGTAATCTGCAATAAATTACAGGTAGTAAGAAAATAAACTCTTTCACGCTACGTCCGCACCTACACGGGTATTTTGCAAACGCAGCTGTTTCTGTGTGTTTGGACCTTTCGTCCACATGTAAACGGCGTTTCGAATCACCGAAAACAGATTTTTTTTTTTAAACAAATTTTTTGCGTTTAGTGTGGACGAGGAATACAGAGTTGGTCAGGCAACGTCAAAGGTATGAGCCTTTTTCACGTTGCGCTGTGCGCCATGTTATTGTTTACATGAGATGAATTGCAGAATGGCAGATAGTCAGATTAACAGTATTTTGTCTCTATCTGCAGGTTTACACGCTTACATGCAGTTAATGTCCCTCTGTTTACAAAGGCAGAGGCGTCACGGTGTAATTATTTTTCGTGTAGTTGTTTTTTTCCTGTGTAATAATATTCAACATTGCTATCAATACATTTTTCAAAAAATGCCTCTCTGTGCAAAATGGGTTTAAAAACATAAACAACTGGGATACTGTTTGTCCGTGATTTGGAGAGCCCAGCGCTGCTCCCAATGAAGGGAAAACCTACCGCGGCACTTGTGCAGGTGAAGCCAAAGGGCAGATTTGCTTCACCATATTTTCTAGTCTTTGGCTTTGAATGAAGTTGGTTTGGAAACATATTCAGCGATGCTTCATCTCCTGATTTGCATTTGTGTGGGCGCCCCGTCAAAAACCTGTCCATTATGCTAGCAGTGTCCAAGCGGGTTTTTTTTGTTTTGTTTTTTCCTTTTCATACCGCGCCCCCCCTGCAATGGCTCTGCGCCCCCATACTTTGGGAAGGTCTGTTCTAATCCCATACGGGAGCAGCCGGTCACTTACTGACTAAACAATTCTGTTTTGCAGTGTCAAAGTTTTAATTTTAATTCAGGTTAGATTTTTTTTTTCTGTGCGCAGAGACCGTGCCAGCAGTGCGCACACGTGCAGCTTAGAGGATTGATGAGGACGGAGCTGAACGGTTCTAATTTCTGTTGCCAATCAGCCAATGAGTAGGCAGGTAGGCAGTTTGACATCAAAGGCTATTTTTCTTATTTAGTTCATAGATTGTTCCTGTCCCAGGTGAGGTGGCGAGAAAAGCAGGTTACACCCTGCTCAGGTCACCACGAGGTCCAACTGGAGCAAGAGCATCCATGGAGCACACAAAGGCCTCGTCTAAGTTTGAACCCAGGACGGTCTTACTGTAAGGCACAGAGCCACCATGCCTTTAAATG
Organism: Aulonocara sp. 'chitande type north' Nkhata Bay; assembly: GCF_057382095.1. Taxonomy (NCBI): domain Eukaryota; kingdom Metazoa; phylum Chordata; class Actinopteri; order Cichliformes; family Cichlidae; genus Aulonocara; species Aulonocara sp. 'chitande type north' Nkhata Bay. The sequence continues at coordinate 4,725,305 of NC_141355.1, read as the reverse complement.
ACAAAATCATCAGTGTGGCTTTAAAGGAACTGAAAAAAAGCTTATAAGAGCTGAAACCACATTCATACGTTTATCTGCATAATAATCTCACTCCAGTAAGGAAAGGATACTGAAGACGAGGGAGATCATGGCTCCCAGTGCCAGAGCCACTCGGAAATGAGCCATCCAGTAGTCGAGGGCCGTGACAGCCAGACGGTAGGTCAACACACACTGCAGGCACACAAACAGCAGCCCTGCTGGAAAGGCCACACCCGCTCCCACATAGTGAAGAGATTTGGCATGATCAACCTGTCAGATGGAAACAATGTCAGAAGAGCCGTTTGAACTGTGACATCCACGAGGTCTTCACTTATTGTGATCAGCATCACTATAAAATGAAAATAAAAATAGAATGCAATGATTTGCAAGTCTCATAAGCTCATTTTATTCACAACACTGAAACATCAAATGTTTAAACTGAGAAAATGTATCATTTTAGAAATTAAGGTCATTTTAAATTTGATGGCAGCAACATGTGAGTAAACACATAGCCGTCTTCTCTGGCTAAAGATGATATAAAATTGACCCTGGTAACAAAAAATGCTCTGTGGTCAGACAAACTGACGACAATCCAGCTTATCAGCAGCACTCAGTTCAAAAGTCTGCATCTAGATTGTATTGAGGCACATCAGTGCCTGTGAAATAAACAGCTTGTACAAACAGAAAGATCCCATCAATACTGAATGATATGTACACTGGTTTTAGAGAAACTTATCCTCCCATTCAGGCGATGGCTTTTGTTTTGTTTATTTTAAAAGAGAAGGCCATGCAAATTTGAGCGGAGACTGTTAAACCACCGACTGCAGCCATTTTTACATGAGAACAGAAGAATGTAGGTGCTGAACTGGCCTGCTTGCAGTACAGACCCTTCAACTAAAAAACATCCGACGGATCATGAAACAGAAGAAAAATCTATTTCAGACAAGAATGAGAGAATACTGCTGTTCAAGTTCAGCAGCTGCTCTCCTCGGTTCTCAGATATTTACAGACTATCGTGGAAAAACACGAGGGCGCTTTTGTGCGCCACATTCAAATGAGCAAATATGGGTTTTTTTCTTAAAAGTGGTACATTTTCTCATTTTAAACATTAGATGGGTTTCTATTGTGAATAAAAACAGGTTTATGATATCTGCCAATCATTATATTCCTTTCTTTACTTACCTGAAAGTTGCCCACCATGACAAGACCAATGGCATTGGTGCAGCCAGACACCAGAGCGCTGGTGTTGACCCAGCATCTGTGGCTGTGTTCGATCACTTGGGCGTAGCGCAAAAAGCACACCATCACAACTGTTGGAAACAAATTTAACAAGTATTAATAATCTATAATCTTTTTGATTTGAAATTGGAACGAAGCGGTCTTAGTATGAAAAGTATGCTTTTGTTTTCCTAATTTTTTAGAATAAACTTGAACGCCTGAGATTTGGACACTCGCTGTTCTGCATCATGAGAAAGGCAGCTGGGAAGTAGCTTCACGCATTCTTCCAAAGGTTAGACTATGTGATTCATGTAACTGCTGCCCTAGACAGGATGCTGGCTTTCAAATACTGACATCTCTGCTTGCATAAGGGTCAATTTTCTCAGCAGGCTTAAAAACCCAGGTTGCAAGTCAGTAAAACAGAGCCCAACATCACAAGCTACCAACAGGAAGGAATTGGAGGGTCTAAAACGGCTTCTGGTCTACTGAGGAATTGCAGAAATGCATTATTTACTAAAAATGCAAGGAAACAAAATAAAACCATGACAGCTGGAATATAAAGGAAAGACATATGAGAAGTAAAGGTGACGTGAATAATGAAGTAGAGCTGCAGGAGAGAAGCAATCAAGCAGCTGTGGGAAAACTGGGACAGAAGTGAGTGGTGATAAAACGAGAGAGGGGGAGGAGAAGGAATGGAGGAAAGCCACAGAAGGTGAATGAAGGGGAAGGGACAGAGGGGGAAGGAAAGCTGTATTCATTATTGATTAGAGAGCACAGGCTATTTCCAGCCCCTGCATAACTCTTGTGGCTAACGTCTGTGCCTGTGGGAAACTGTGGAGAATTAATAAAATATACAGAGTGGACTGTGGAGACAGTGTTGAGATGAAAGGTGTCTACTGCCTAATTTTGTTTAACAAACAGAAGCCAACAGGCTTTTCACTCAAGTGTTGGTAATGAATATAAAGACAGATTAGAGATTTAACCAGTCCACCTTTTATTCCTTATGAAATGACCCCACACCTTTCTTCTGTGTGTCATTTAAGATGCTCTTAAATGTTTTAAGACACTAAAGACTAAAAAAATAAAATAAAAAAAATACACCAAGTCATACTTTGGTAATCAATTACAGAGGGTATCATTCTTGCTAGTCGAATAAGTTTGATGTTCTTACAGATGATTATCTCAGTTTAACATTAAGACTTGAAACAGAAAGTAGCTTAAAATGATTATGTAATCATTACAACAACAAAAAAAGGAAGTGTTAAAATGTCAACTGGTAGTTTTACAGGAAGTAAAACTTGGGTACAGTCGCTTCCTGGTGTCTTCAATTGGTGATACATTGGCTAACACTAGTACATAAACACTAAAACCCTGTCGTTGGGTGTTGCTAAAACTTAACATAACAATAGAACATAAAACATAATGAGGAACAGATTTTCCCCATTGTTTACAGACTACATGTCACACTCAGCCAACTCACTGCAAGCTACATCGACATCTATTCACACTGTAAAGATATGCATGCATACTGCGTTTAGTTAGGCTTACCCATGAAGGCTCCAACATTGCCTATCAGGCTGAACAGACAGCTTTCAGGAGGGTAGGAGCCACATTTACTGTGAAGACAAGATATAGACAGTATTTACAAAGACACACACACACACAACAAAAATTACATAAATTATTCTAATTTCTGAAACGCCAAAGATGGCAGCTGTCCTGCCTCTACCCTTAAAGAGCAAATCAACAATGTAATGAACTGAAAAACATGAGTTAATCATGTTGTTGCAGTGTCACATACTGAGATTCAAAACTAAACCGTTCTCAAACCACTCGATATACTAAAAACATGGAAAAGTGTACTTATTGTTTTTTGTTAACTGCATCCATTTGTTCAATGATCTGGTGTGAGAAGGAGGAAACACTGTCTTAAGCAGTTATTTATAAGACTAGCCATGGCCCCTTCCCCATTCATTTAGATAGGATCTTTAAGATAAATGCCCAAATAACTTCCCTGAGGTGATGACAAGATGGCTGCTGAATAGTGAGACTTACTTTAAAAGGACTACGCATGTATTTTACCTGACACTGTTTAACAGTATGCTTCTGCCAAGGGAAGCTTCTCTAATAAATTCAAGTATGACACCAAATGTCGGCTTACACGGCCTGAAACTTAGATGAGAAATCATCTAAACGTACGGACTGCAAAAACTTGTTTGGAGTGATTAGTTTTTACAAGAGCGCTATTGTACTCGCCTGTGGTAAGTGGCGTATTTGCAAATTAAACAAATGCAATTTATGCAAAACGATGACATAACAAGATGATAATTCATGCTTCGAGGCCTTTGCTAACACAAAATAGCTTTTGTACTCTGAAACAAAGACATTAAGTGTAGCAAAGGGACCTGATGAGGGGGATGTCCTGGATGGTGCAGCATGACTTCGGGAAGCCTGGCCGGGGCAGCTCTTCTATGCATGTTACATTGTAAGACCTGTAGGAGTGACACAAAAAGCTCTGTTTATTCCCTGCTCATAGCTATGGAGTTAGCTCTGGTTTATTTTTGTAACCCATTAGATATTTTAGCCCATTTCATCACCTTCATAGAAGAAAAATCACATACCAGTTCTCCACAGGACACACATGGTGATTCATCACAGCCATGGCATACCTGTAGAGTAAAAAACCCACCATAATTTAAAGAAAGAAACAAATCCCCAATGACAAAAGCCCATTTGCTCCGTCCTTTCCCACAAACCCTTCAATTAATCGACCCATCATGTAACACATTTAAATGTGACAGCATACAAGACCCAGGCACTGTGACTCACACTATCCATATTCCTGTGATGGAGAAGGCAGACAAGCTGACAGGTAGTACAATCCAGGCAGTCATTGGGCTGGCAGTGAGCAACCTTTGTCCCAAGCATGGGGTGAGAGGGCGACTTTGGGCTGGAGCAGCAACGGATCAGGTTGGGGGTGGGTGGGGTGTGGGGGCACTAACACACAGGGAGACACACGGGGGAAAGGGGGGCATGAGAGGGCAAAAGGGGGAATGGCACAGCTCTTCTGCTCCACACGTTCCTGCAAACAGCAGCAACCCTAAAGAAGGTGAGGAGTAGAAGGACAATTTTATTAAACAGATGAAGCATTCAGATAGATTTTTTACAGACACATCTTCAGTGTTATATCATCTGGAAAAATCTTGCCTTGGCATGCATATCACAGAAAAAAAAAAAAGCTCAGTTCCCTCACATGCTCTGTTAATGGTTGCATTTTAAGACATAAATGCAAGCGGCCAACTGTTAAGCACATACACACTGTGCTTGTGTGGCACGAGGGACAAAATAAGCAGTGACTGTGCGTACTCTTATAGTAACTTGAAGGTCCCCAGCATGCTGATAAGAAAGAAAAAAAAAAGAAAACAAAACAAACAAAACAAAGGAGGATGGCCAGCCTATCAAACTCTTTTAGGGACTCTTAGAGTCTTGATGAACCTCAGCGCAAAATAAAGTTTACATGCAAGACTGTTCCATTTACAGTAAACAAAACACACATTCAGCAATAAAACCTCACTGCATTCACTAAATATCTTCCGTAAGACTGCCCTATGTCACCATTACCAATGTCCATTTGTAACGGCATCTGTTCCCCACATGACGCAAAAACTGACTGCACCTCTAGAAAAGAAATGAGCAGCAACATGAAGCTGTTAAACTGTCTGGGAAAGGTGTACCCTTTTGAGAATGTAGACTTGGTCAAGGTCAGCTGTGTGGTGGAGGAAAGCATGCCCCAACACAGATGTGTATCACTTTACACAGGGTACAGTTACAAGTGTGCCCTTAGCTCAGAGGGACTATACAGTGGCATTAGATTGAGTAGAAACTCTTGTACCCAAAGAAGGGTTGAACCCACAAATGAAGCAGTGTTAAAATTATTGTTCTTTTTCTACTATGTAATGTAACAACAACAACAACAACAACAACAATAATAATAAAACTTCCCACAGTGACTACACCCTACCATTTGCAATTACAAAACTCTACAACTTAAAAAAATAAATTAAAAAAAATCCCAAATCACTCATTTAGGTTTCCTATCTTTTAGCATTTGCCAAACACAACTTGCCTGTTTGTTTGACGAGACCAATTGGCTTCACAACATACATACTTACTCATACAAGTAATTTTAATTATGAAAAACTACTAAAAGTTAGCATTTATAAATGTAACATCGTAAAATATGCTGTAATGAAGAGGATGACTGGCCTTTTATTATTCTTACCTCGCCTCTACGGAGAAGGACTTTAGCATACTGAACAGAACCGTCTATGTAAAGGAAATGCCCCCCTTACCGCCCGCAGCCACTCACAGCAAACATTCGCCACTGTACTTATAAAAGGCAAAATACAACCGTGACAGTATGTTTTTTGCGAACAGCCAACAACACTAACTTTTCCACTGTCTACTCCGGCCAACCAAAGGCAGTAAGATCCCGGAGCACGGCAGCCTTCTTTGCAAACCGCGGAAATCCAACCGTTAGCCTCGCTAGCTTCAGCCTAGCTAGCTAGTTAGCTCGCACTTTACCAGTTCGTTTGACTTGACACCTGCACGCATCTCGGTTTCCGCTAACCCCAGCGATAAGCTCCGAAACAAGAAAAAATTAAAGACTGAGAACATCTGTGGTAACTGGACAGCTATAGTGCAAAAATTAGTTTACACCTACCTTCCACCTGCTATGCCCACCACAGACCTCAACAACCTTGGTTTCCCTTTAAAAAAACAGCGTTTTCTTAGCAAACGAGGTAATTGCTTAAATAAGTTCCGGTTGGGCGTTTCAAAATAATATATAGTGGCTGTTGCTGTTAGAGTTTCCTTAAGAATAAATAAATTATCAAATAATTTAGTTTATCTTTATAACAATAACTATTTCATTGGTAATAAAATACAGAAGATGCTCTGCACCGCTAAGAAAATAAAAAAAAAATATATATATAAATCACCACCTCCGTTTAATGCACATCTCCTCAGTTTGCCAATCAAGCCCGGAAGTCACGCCTTTGGGGCCAGCCGACAGAAACCTTTTTACATGTAAGCCGATTTTGCATAAAAATATTAATTAGACCTTCAGTCTTCATTTTTTTTGTCTGCATATTGGAAATAAAACACTTTTATTTTCTTACAATCATATAATCTTTTATTCTAGTGTAACTAACTTGACAGAGCTCACAGTGCTGTCAGGCCCCACTGTGCGACCCCGCTGTAGTTTTTGGTGAGGTGGTTAAGTAACAAACGTGATTTGAATGTGTTCAGAAACGTAAGCTGATCAAAATTTATGTGTGCTTTGTTTCTAAAATAATAATATTGACTCATTGTAGTTTCTTCTTCTTCTCTTTTTCAAAGTTTCTACCACAAGAACTCATCTCTAACAAGTGATGGATTTGGCCATAGGGGAAAAGGGAATACCATAAATGATGAGTTGCCAGCCTGATACAGAACAAGCTGAAACTTAAGCACATAAATGGTGTTCAACCTACATGTCAGGACAGCCCTCCAATAATCAGTCAACAACCCTGGCAATATAAGAGCAGTGTAATTCACTTGTGTGTCTCAGCAGCGAAAGCACACGTGTAATTAATAAGTAGAATTAGCTCTGACAAGCTGTCTCAAGAAGATGGAAGTAGTATTTTGAGGAGCTGATGAATGAAGAAAATTCATCAGAGGACAGATGGAGAAAAATGAGTGAATCAGGAAGTTTCACACATGTCAAGACAAAGCAGTTGGTCCACACGACATATCTGTGGAGATAGTGAGATGCCCAGGAGTGAGGGCAGTGGACTTTTTACCTCAGTCTTGGAGAGTGAGAGGATGCCTGAGGAATGCACAAGTTAACCATTATTTTCCTGTGATTGCATTTGAGTATCACTGATAATCTAATCTATTCCTAATCGGTATCTACTCAGTATTTTTTACTGACGAACACAGAAAAGTGGTGTTACTAATAACATTACTGATGACTTGATTCTGTCACACACAAGCAATCAGATCTCAAAGTCGAAGCGCCATTAATTTGATTATTCTGTTTCCTATTGTGATGTGTTAAATTGTCTCTGAAAATGATGTATTGTTGGGAATCATTGCAATAATTCTTTCAAGGCTTCAAACCAGAAAATAAAAATATATGAAATATCTCCAAAGCTACTTCATGAATACTAGAGGTAAAATAACCTGTGCACAGCAGAAGCGGGAGAAGCCAGTCATCTAAATGTAAAAAATAAAAATTCTTAGTAAAAAGCAACATTTAGCAGAGCACTCTGCCCCCTTCCCCCATACTACACAATGTAAAACAGATAAATAAATATTTTGATGGGGTTTTGTTGTTGTTCCGTTTTGTTTTCTTTTTTATTTGAGGCAGCAACAAAATCTAACTCTTTTTAACAAACTGGAATATGAACATGTGTACAATTCACACATGCAAGTGAGAAAATAAGATTAGGTTGTTGTACCTCACTGTACCTAAAAAAAAATATTGACACCAAAACTGACACTGCGAAAAAGGTATACCATAAAGTATAATCTGCTGTGGAGTTTGCAGATTGCAAAGTTGTTCACTTTGAAATTATGTAATAACACCTTCAAAGGTCAAACGCCAGCATTTACTGTGGCTGAACAATCTGTGTTTGAATTTAAATAACAAGGAATGTATATGACCGGAGGCTTTAAAAAAGCTACAGGGCAGATTAAAACCTGCATTCTTGCTCTGCTAAACAGCTTTAAAGGGACTAAATATGATCTTGTGGACATTTGTGATTGACAACAAAGCATAGGCTTTGGGGTGTGGGGGGTCATATTAATCCCCAGATTTGCAAGTAAAAAGTTGTTTTGTTTTAGCATCTTGTATCATGAACTGGATCAATAGGGAGATTCAGCTGTAAATGAAAAGTACAAAGAAGTATGACCGATTATGTTTGCTAGCTATGTTTGTCACTATGTTGGACAACTTTAATTTAATTTCTTTCCATTTAAATCCTTTTGGATCTTTCTCACATTTATTCTGAAATATTAAATTCTATGACAATCCATCATTTTTAATCACCACATTGTAAGTTAGAAATTTCAGCAATACTGTAAAAGAGGACTCACTACGGCCACACGTGATATTTACAGGAAAGACATTTGGATTTATTCAGCAGACAGTTGCATAAATGGTTTTGTGATAAAATCACTGAAAGATATATATATATATATCAGAATCAGAATCAGAAAGGGTTTTATTGCCAAATGTTGAGCGGGTTTACAACATTAGGAAATTGCTGCGGTGCTTCAGTGCAAACATACTGTCATAAATTATGCTTAAATAGACATGAAAATAAAAATGAGAATAAGAATTAAAAGTGCTAAGTAGATAGATAGATATATACGTGATATATACATGAGTGGGTCATGTGTTAGGGGTGGGAACAGTCATACGGTTATTGTTCATGAGTCCAACAGCAGAGGGGAAGAAACTGTTCTTATGGTGAGAGGTTCTGGTGCGAATGGACCGGAGCCTCCTGCCTGAGGGGAGCAGGTCAAACAGACTGTGTCCAGGGTGAGAAGGGTCAGCTGAGATCCGAGCTGCACGCCCCAGTGTCCTGGTGGTGTACAGGTCCTGCAGAGATGGGAGTCTGCAGCCAATCACCTTCTCAGCAGAGCGCACAACACGCTGCAGTCTCTGTTTGTTCCTGATAGTGGCTCCAGCGTACACTGAAAAAAATATGTTGTTGGATTTACTTAATTCAATGGAGGACATTTGTTGCACACAGATGTTTTGCTTTGGCAGCAACTTAAACAATTGAGTTAAATGAACACAATTTATTCATGTTCAATAAACCTGTGCAATTTGTGTTGATAAAATGTGACTTAAACATGTTTTGATGAAGTAATTTGAGCTCTTGGAATATTTTAATCCTTCACAATTTTCTCACTTTATCCCAACACCATTCAATAACTTTTACCCAATACTACTTGGTCACTTAAATACTACATGTTATCTTCAAATTACATTTTGCTATTATATTCTAGTATCAAATACACAATTTTCAAATGGAGGCCTTATAACAGATTGTATTGTTCTCTTCCAAGATGGTTGCTGGTATCCACCAGTAACCTTTCAAAACAAAATGTCTAATTTCACTGCAGTAGGTAAAGAATTAAACTGACATTACTCCTCCACTGAATCTATATAAATCAACAGTTAAATAATGTCAGTTCTTCTGTGTTCTCTGGAATCAATCACAGCAAAGAAATTAGACTGTTTCTTTTGAAAAATGTTGGGAAAGAACAATACAAAACATTCTAAGGCCTCTGACGTCAAGATTCAATTAAACAACAATTATAACTAAACAATTTGAGGTAATGTTAGTTTCCATTAACATTAAATAAGGTTACTGAATTGGCAAACACCTTCCTATTAACATTACCCATTTTACCCCAATAACTAAAGAAATTAGCACTTGCAGGTCAAAACCTTTATTCAAGAGACGCAAAAATAACATTGATACAGTGACCGTCAAAAATTACAGCACTGATCATACTGTGACATGTTGGTTCAAAACAGCACACTTAGAAATATTCAACGTTCTTTACTCACTGAATGAAACTGAAAATACCATTTCACACGATCCATATGGGATATTTAGACTGTATAACTGTTCACGTTACATCTCTTCACTAGTAAAAGAAAGAAAAAATACAAAGAGAAATTTAAAAATGCTGCCAAACAGACAAACAGAGAACTTGTACAGAGCAAAAGGAAAAACAAACAAGAACAAAAAAACAGCCCTGTCCTCATGGCAGTTGCAGAGTATATAAAAATGAACCCTGCGATCTGTTCCTGGAATTGAGCTTCAAAAATGCAGCAGAACAAGTGTGAGATTTAAATCTCCTCTCACCTAGAGCTGATCACCTTGCATGCATAACAGTGAGCTTTCCTTGCAGGAGCAGTTTTGTCTTAGTTGTGAGCTTTTCTTGAGAGCTGAGTTGCATTCAACTCCATTACCGCCCTTTGAATCACCTCAAAAGTGTAGCAGAGCTGTGATGGGTAACTCATATTGAAGGAATAAAAAAGGTCCAAACAGCATGGCTACTGCAAAGGTCACGTTGTCCAGATCTTGAAGAACTACTATACCCTCGATGATGATGCCAACATCAGAAAAGTCATTGCCTGGCGCATCCTCTGGAGACAGATGTTCATTGAGGTTTTCTCAATCTGTGCAGTAGCCTCAGTCAAGTCCTGGTTAAACACAAAACATTTTTTTAAGATTCCTTTTTAAACTCATCTCTTTTGAATCTACCAGTTCTAATGTTAGAGTAATTTAAACCAATGCAAGCAACATAGTAAATAGCTATAGCCAAAGAGTGGCCTGCCATGCTGCCATTCATGGTCTAACAGAGTTTCTAAGAGAGGGTGAAAAACATAATTTCAAATGCTTTACATTAGTTTTTGTTAGAAAGACACCGGCCCATCAGAAATCCAGGTTATGTCACTCAGAAGATGTTAGAATTTAGACTTTCAGCCCCACAATTTGGTTAGCTGTTGGTCAGTTGGTCTTTTTTTCAAACAAAAGCTAATGTAAATATTGGTGTCTGTGAAGGTTCTCAGTCATCCAGGTCATCGTAGTCAAAGGAGCTTGCAAAGAAAAGCGTCTGGACTTCTTTAAGTTACTTGAAGACGTTTCACCTCTCATCCGAGAAGCTTCTTCAGTTCTAAGGTCAAATGGTGGAGAGTCCCAGATATAAACCTAGTGGGAGTAACCCCCCACAGAGGGACAAAAGGACCCCCTGATGATCCTCTAATCGCCTGAGCCAAGGTGTGAAACTGGGTGTGGGTCCCAATCAGCCAGAGTTTCGGGTGAGTTCATTGTGAAACCTGGCCCCACCTTATCATGTGAATTCCTGAGATCAGATGGCCCAGGATGTGAGTGGGCGTAAATATTGGTGGGATTTTCCTTTGTTCACTAGAATGACAAATTTAAAGTTTTTTCACACTGATGTGACCCCTAATACAGGGGTGGGGTGGGGCCTCAAGGGCCGGCGGCCGAGTTCACTACCAGGCTTCATGTGAACTTCAAATTATTAAAGAGGACTACTGGTCCTAACCAGTCCAATGAGGATCAAGTAGATAACTAAATGCATTTTAAAATGTTGCAAAGCCACAATCTACTCATAAAACACTCACCATGAACTCCTGCACCAAGATGTTGCAATTGTCTTTCACACAGATGCGGAGCACTTTGATGAGGGACTCCGAGCATTAATGTCATCCTTAAGTATTATAACAAAGAAAACAGAGATTTGTGAACTTTTCAGTAGCACAGAAGAAAATGATCCCAGACAAAAACTCTTGACTTTTTAAACCAGTCAACATGCAACACCAGCATCTACAAAGCAATATCAAAAGTTCCTGTTTGACATCAACTTTATGGATATATAGTTTCCAGAACATATATTTTTAAAAAAAGATAAATTTTTCTCAGTGGGCCATTAAATGCATGACGAAAATTATGGCATCCTTTCAGTGGAATCAGTACTCACAGGTAATAGTTGACTGTTTCAATGGATGCAGCATAAAAATCTTTTACCGACCTAATGCAATACATATACACTTTGTAGTTAAAGAATTTTAAAGTTCTTACTGTCATCATGGCAGCTACATCCTTTAGCTTTGTGCCCTGTTCCCCCGATCACTTTGCAAACACTTTCAGCAGACTGTCAGAGAGAAACTCAGCTCCGTCAGAAACCTTGACTGTAAAGGCATGGTTGGGATGCACTGGAATGCTGCATTTTATCTGAAATGACATAAAATTATTTTGAAATAACAGCAGGCACTGTGCTTGGTTAATCAGTAATGTTTTGTTGAATAAAAACCGTGTTTCCAGATCTTATGGGATTAAAAAAATCCAAACATGTTTGTTTCTGATTTGCAACCCAAGAACCCACAAGTTACAACCTCATTTCAGTTCAAGTGTGCATTAATGTGAGTCCAGTAATCACCTTCCTACAATACATACAGGTTAAACCTATGGCAGATTTTGGATTTCTGGGTTGTATTAATAGGGTGGTCTATTTGAGTATGCATGCACCTAATAATTATAAAAAACCTATTATAATTAAGTTACAGAAACCTTAAGCGAAAATAGAATATACTTTCTTACCATAACACCTTGAACCCACAATCCATCAGTTTACTCCTGGTGAAATGCAGAATAGAGGTCGTCTCTCAATGTGCAGCAAAAAACAACAACAACAAAAACAAAAACAAAAGGACAGCAGGTGAGGGCAGGAAGGGTAGGGATGTAAGCTAGCATAATGCCGCTGATGATATTAGCTAAAGCTGTTCAATGTCCAAAATCTCACTAACACCACGGTGCAGTAAATACACAATGTAACTGAAGAGTCAGTTGGCAAATCTATTCACACAGAAAACCAAATTATGTTATGAGTGCCTCGTAATTAGGTTTAATGTGATATTACGGCTCTTGTGCCAAAGACAAATTCAAATGAAAAAAGCGCCAATTCTTTGACAACAGATAAAACAGCAAATAAGCTAACGGCTCTTTTTTAGCATGTTACATGGCGACACTCTAGACGTTTAACTACATTTGGCTGAAATATGGTAAATATTAATTCAAAAAAATCAAGACATACCAAAAAACGTAGAGTTGGCTGCTCGACTTGACTGAGATGGATGCCTTTTTTAAACCACGATCCAAAGCCCGCGAGATGAAATCACGCGTGGTTTCATGAGATTTAATGTTGCTATCTTATTGACTTACTTCACCTGAACATGATATGAACAATTTAATACACCCTTTCTGCATATCATGTAGTTTTTACACTATATAGTTACATTTAACTTTAAAACATGAGACAATTGTGTTAAATACATGCGAGATGCTTACATAAATCCAAGAGATGGCCAGTCCCTTTTTTTCAGTGTACCACACGGTGATGGAGGAGGTGAGGATGGACTCGATGATTGCAGTGTAGAATTGCATCATTGTCCGTGTTGGCAGGTTGAATTTCTTCAGCTGCCTCAGGAAGTACATCCTCTGCTGGGCTTTCTTAATGACGGAGGTGATGGTGGGCTCCCACTTCAGGTCCTGGGTGATGGTGGTACCCAGGAAGCGGAATGAGTCCACAGAGGTGATTCAATTCAATTCAATTTTATTTATATAGCGCCAAATCACAACATAAGTTGCCTCAAGGTGCTTCATAGATACAGAGAAAAACCCAACAATCATATGACCCCCTATGAGCAAGCACTTTGGCAACAGTGGGAAGGAAAACTCCCTTTTAACAGGAAGAAACCTCCGGCAGAACCAGGCTCAGGGAGGGGCGGCCATCTGCTGCGACCGGTTGGGGTGAGAGAAGGAAGACAGGATAAAAGACATGCTGTGGAAGAGAGACAGAGATTAATAACAGATATGATTCAATGCAGAGAGGTCTGTTAATACATAGTGAGTGAGAAAGGTGACTGGAAAGGAAAAACTCAATGCATCATGGGAATCCCCCGGCAGCCTACGTCTATTGCAGCATAACAAAGGGAGGATTCAGGGTCACCTGGTCCAGCCCTAACTATATGCTTTAGCAAAAAGGAAAGTTTTAAGCCTAATCTTAAAAGTAGAGATAGTGTCTGTCTCCCGAATCCAAACTGGAAGCTGGTTCCACAGAAGAGGGGCCTGAAAACTGAAGGCTCTGCCTCCCATTCTACTTTTAAATACTCTAGGAACAACAAGTAGGCCTGCAGAGCGAGAGCGAAGTGCTCTAATAGGGTGATATGGTACTACAAGGTCATTAAGATAAGATGGGGCCTGATTATTTAAGACCTTGTATGTGAGGAGCAGGATTTTGAATTCAATTCTGGGCGATCGTGGCTCAAGAGTTGGGCGTTCGCCTTGTAATCAGAAGGTTGCCGGTTCGAGCCCCGGCTTGGACAGTCTTGGTCGTTGTGTCCTTGGGCAAGACACTTCACCCGTTGCCTACTGGTGGTGGTCAGAGGGCCCGGTGGCGCCAGTGTCCGGCAGCCTCGCCTCTGTCAGTGCGCCCCAGGGTGGCTGTGGCTACAATGTAGCTGCCATCACCAGTGTGTGAATGGGTGGATGACTGGATATGTAAAGTGCTTTGGGGTCCTTAGGGACTAGTAAAGCGCTATATAAATACAGGCCATTTACCATTTAACAGGAAGCCAATGAAGGGAAGCCAAAACAGGAGAAATCTGCTCTCTCTTTCTAGTCCCTGTCAGGACTCTTGCTGCAGCATTTTGGATTAGCTGAAGGCTTTTCAGTGCGTTTTTTGGACTTCCTGATAATAATGAATTACAGTAGTCCAGCCTGGAAGTAATAAATGCATGAACTAGTTTTTCAGCGTCACTCTGAGACAGGATATTTCTAATTTTAGAGATGTTGCGCAAATGGAAGAAAGCAGTCTTACATATTTGTTTAATATGTGCGTTGAAGGACATGTCCGGGTCAAAAATGACTCCAAGGTTCCTCACAGCGTTACTGGAGGCCAAGGTAATGCCATCCAGAGTAAGAATCTGGTTAGATACTGTTAGGTATTTTAGTACCATGGTAGCATTTACTGGATATTGTTTTATAGTGACATTATGCAGGAAAACTCTGTCATTCAATAAGGCCCCTTTGTTTTAGTTATTTTTCTCTTTGACCCAAGAATTGATGTGTGAGAATCACAGGCTGGTACAAGGTTGAAATACCACAGAGATCACTCCCTCAGCTACATTAGTTTCTTAATCTTTTAGACGCCTGTTGAAGGCCAAATGGTTTGTTTCAGATTTCACTAATGAAAGAACTCTTTGTTTTGTGCCTTGAAAATATGTCGCTGAGATAATCACAATTGTAGCTGAACTAATAAACTACACAAAGGATGCTTCTTCACCCACGCTCCCTTATCTTGGTCTGTACTGGTTTAAACTGATAATCTGCTGTCTCATGAATTTTACCCTCTATATAAACTGTTGTACTTGTGAATAAAGTTGAGTCAATTTGGGAAGACAATCTAAAGCAGTCTCTGTTTTCTTGTTCTCCCAAGCTGCTCCCGAGCTCGTACTAACACGCTGAATGGCATGCTTGAATATTGCTTGAGAATATATTTGACTGTGTTACAGACTAAGGGACATTCTCTGCTGATAGGTGAAGGTACATTCTCTGCTGATAGACGTCCACGCCTCGAAGGAAGCCGATCCACGGATTAGGCCTTGGAAACCGTTTCCTTCAATTTTGGTGTCAGAAGGATTTACGTCTGGATACCATATTTCTAAGATTTTCAGGGCCGAGTACAATAACCTCAGTTTTATCTGAATTAAGAAGCAGAAAGTTAGCGGCCATCCAGGTCTTTATGTCTTTAAGACATTCCTGCAGTTTAACTCATTGGTGTGTGTTATCTGGCTTCATGGACAGATAGAGCTGGGTGTCATCTGCATAGCAGTGAAAATGTATGCTATGTCTTCTAATGATGCTGCCTAAGGGAAGCATGTATAATGTAAACAGAATTGGTCCTAGCACTGAACCCTGTGGAACTCCATAATTAACCTCAGTGTGTGAAGAGGACTCTCCATTTACATGCACGAATTGGAGTCTATTAGATAGATATGATACAAACCACTGCAGTGCAGTACCTGTAATACCTACAACATGTTCTAATCGCTCTAATAGGATATTATGGTTGACAGTATCGAACGCTGCACTGAGGTCTAGCAGGACAAGCACAGAGATGAGTCCACTGTCAGAGGCCATAAGAAGATCATTTGTAACCTTCACTAAAGCTGTTTCTGTGCTGTGATGAGCTCTGAAACCTGACTGAAACTCTTCAAATAAACCATTCCTCTGCAGATGATCTGTTAGCTGTTTGACAACTACTCTTTCAAGGATTTTTGATATGAAAGGAAGGTTGGAGATTGGCCTATAATTAGCTAAGACTGCTGGGTCTAGAGATGGCTTTTTGAGTAAAGGTTTAACTACAGCCAGCTTGAAGGCCTGTGGTACATAGCCGATTATTAGAGATAGGTTGATCATATTTAAGATTGAAGCATTAATTAATGGCAGGACTTCTTTGAGCAGTTTTGTAGGAATGGGGTCTAAAAGACACGTTGATGGTTTGGAGGAAGTAATTATTGAAGTTAACTGGGGGTGATGGGGGTGTCAGTCAGGATGATGGGGGGGAGTGGAGCTGTGTGCTTCCTGAAGTCCACAATAATCTCCACTGTCTTCTGGGCATTCAGCACCAGGTTGTTGTGGCTGCACCAGGACACCAGACGTTCAACCTCCCTCCTGTAGGCAGACTCATCCCCGTCCGAGATGAGTCCAATAACGGTGGTGTCATCTGCAAACTTGATTAGCTTGACAGACTGGTGGGTGGAGGTGCAGCAGTTAGTATACAGGGAGAAGAGCAGAGGAGAAAGAACACAGCCCTGAGGGGAGCCGGTGCTGATGGTCCGGGAGTGACTCGGTCTGTAGGTAGGTAATGTTTGTCACCATGTCAGAGTAAAGGTCATAGTAAAAATTAACCACATTATTTCCTCCTTAAAAGGCAAGAGCTGCCTCTCATTTCTTTATGTTTTGCTGGGAAAATGAGAAAGAGGTGCAGGGATTTATTGAAACATGCAAACACACATCAAAATACAGCAGATAAGACAAAAACAGTTTGTGGAATTCTAGCAAGCTTGAAAGTCAATAATTGGCATGGCCACCTTTATTCTTCAACACAGCCTGAACTCTCCTGTGAAAGCTTTCTTATAGTTTCTTTAAGTACTCTTTAGGGCTAGTTCTCCAGGCTTCTTAAAGGATATTAGAAATGTTTTTCCTTGGATGTTGGTTGCCTTTTGTTCTCTTCTTTCTCAAGATGATCCTATCACAATGATCTCAGCCTCAAATCACGGCAGAGCTGTGTTTTACAGATTCCTGTTGACACTCACCGTTGTACCTCTCTGCTGAACTGCACTGTACATACTGACAACAATTTGCACCAAGGACATGACTTTCAGATAATGTTAATCAATGCTCAACAAATTACGTGCTATTGCAACAATTTAAAATGAGTTTTCTGTTGAGTTGTCTCGTATGTGTAGACACATTATTGGTTTATCCCTCGAATTGGGTGCCTTTCATATACTTAAGCACACAGCCCCACTCCCCCCATCATCCTGACTGACACCCCCATCACCTCTGTGGACTCATTCCGCTTCCTGGGTACCACCATCACCCAGGACCTGAAGTGGGAGCCCACCATCACCTCCGTCATTAAGAAAGCCCAGCAGAGGATGTACTTCCTGAGGCAGCTGAAGAAATTCAACCTGCCAACACGGACGATGATGCAATTCTACACTGCAATTATTGAGTCCATCCTCACCTCCTCCATCACCGTGTGGTACGCTGGAGCCACTATCAGGGACAAACAGAGACTGCAGCGTGTTGTGCGCTCTGCTGAGAAGGTGATTGGCTGCAGACTCCCATCTCTGCAGGACCTGTACACCACCAGGACACTGGGGCGTGCAGCTCGGATCTCAGCTGACCCTTCTCACCCTGGACACAGTCTGTTTGACCTGCTCCCCTCAGGCAGGAGGCTCCGGTCCATTCGCACCAGAACCTCTCGCCATAAGAACAGTTTCTTCCCCTCTGCTGTTGGACTCATGAACAATAACCGTATGACTGTTCCCACCACTAACACATGACCCTACGCTGTGTTCACTGCATCATTCCATGTTTGGCACTGATCACCACCTGCACTCGTGTAAATGGTAAATGGCCTGTATTTATATAGCGCTTTACTAGTCCCTAAGGACCCCAAAGCGCTTTACATATCCAGTCATCCACCCATTCACACATACATTCACACACTGGTGATGGCAAGCTACATTGTAGCCACAGCCACCCTGGGGCGCACTGACAGAGGCGAGGCTGCCGGACACTGGCGCCACCGGGCCCTCTGACCACCACCAGTAGGCAACGGGTGAAGTGTCTTGCCCAAGGACACAACGACCGAGACTGTCCGAGCCGGGGCTCGAACCGGCAACCTTCCGATTACAAGGCGAACTCCCAACTCTTGAGCCCCTCGTGTATATACCTATCTACTTAGCACTTTTAATTCTTATTCTTATTTTTATTTTCATGTCTATTTAAGCGTAATTTATGACAGTATGTTTGCACTGAAGCACCGCAGCAATTTCCTAATGTTGTAAACCTGCTCAACATTTGGCAATAAAACCAATTCTGATTCGGATTCTGATTCTTAAATGATTCACAGATGTGAAGTGGCTTAACAAACAACAAAAAACATTGTTCTGAAAATGTATCATATGGAAAATGTTCTTTTCCTTTCTCTTCCACTTGATGTGACCCTACAGTTTGCATCGTCATCCCAGTTTACCCCTTGTTCTAATGACACATTATACTAATAAGGCTATCTTAAGTCTGAAAGTGGTATTTAAGTGTCACTGATTTAATGACTTCAGTCCTTAATTGATTTAACCCTCATGTGGTGGCTGGCAGCAGGAAGGTAAATAAAGGGTTGACATACTTTATGGCTCTTGTAATAAGCCAATAGTCTTGCAGAATGCCGTCATTGGTCAGCAGGACAATAATCTGATATCCAATAAGAGGATTCAATGGCAATCAAAGTCATGTTGGAGACACTTGTTTCTTCTGAGTAGAAATTTTCAGCCTGCTATTTGCTTATGTGAATGTGTCACAGCGTTGCTGCTGATGCTTGTCTGCTGCTTTAACATTAAAACCACATGTTTTAATGTTAAGGGCATGCAACCTTGATTCACTTCACTTCTGAGGAACGCCCCCACCCCCCCACCCCCTCCCAGTCAGGAAGTAGGCTAATGCTTAAAACCTTTATCCTCTTTTATGTATGCACTAGCCTTCCTTTGTTTCCCTTTGCTATAGGAAACCAATACAAAAACATCTCACAAATAATTTGAAGTGAACTTTTAACAACACTTCTACTAGAAATCTACAGTTTTTCCTGTATTAAAGTAGTGTAGTTTTATTCAGACAGCATGCAAGTAACAAAGGTATACAGTAGTATTTCCCACACATAGCCTTCAGGTATAACTTCTTGAGTAAGGGATTTCAAAACACATTTTATATAAAACGAGATGTATTCTTATTGGTCATCTGTTCAGATATTCTACACAGCCAACATCATGTCACCAGGCAGCTCAGTAGAGGATAATGGTATTTATATGTCCTGTAAGCATGCGGATCCTCTCAGTCAGCAACATTAACAGGGCCATGAGGCATCCTGCTTGTGTCCTCCACTCTTAGGTAAAGGGGGTATTAGACTCCAGTAATGCTGGTCAGTCTGGCTGCTCTGTGTGTTGTGTAGTTTTTGAGGGTGGAGCACAGGAAGATGGGGAGCACCAGGAAGGTGGACAGCATACCGAACAGGAGACAGAGTCTCTTCCCCAACTACAAAGTCACAGATTCTGATCTTAATCGAAGACCTTCTGAGATCGTTTACCCACTAGCAAAGGAAAGCTGCGTGAAAACGTGGAACTCTCTGCAGGAGCTCAGCAGGGACATCTACGACATTTATGCAGAGTATGAGGACGAAGAGGATGACAGTACTCCATACGGCTTCACCAAGCACATTTCCCCCTCCAAGAAGAACTATGTGATCAATATTAATGTAGGAGGGAAGCCCTACAAGATAGCCTACAAGATGGCAGCGAAGTACCCCAAGACCAGGATAGGGAGACTGGCCACGTACACAGACCACAACATGAAGCTGGACCTGTGTGATGACTACATAGTGACCAGCAACGAGTACTTCTTTGACAGGGACCCAGATGTCTTTCACAGCATCTTCAACTTCTACAGGACGGGAGTGCTCTGGATCAAGGACGAGCTGTGTCCCCGCAACTTTCTGGAGGAGATCAACTACTGGGGCGTGAGGATCAAGACCACCCACCGCTGCTGCCGCATCGCCTTCGAGGAGAGGCAGGACGAGCTCAACGACCAGCTGAAAATCCAGAGGGAGCTGGAGGCAGAGATAGAGATAGAGGAGAACGAGGAGCTGTTCCACGACATGTTCATGGGCCAGATGCGGCGAGCCATCTGGAATTTGATGGAGAAGCCTTTTTCATCTGTGCAGGCCAAGCTGATGGCTGTGGCCTCCAGTTTGTTTGTCCTGATCTCCCTGGTGGCCATGACCCTCAACACGGTACAGGAGATGCAGTACAGAACTGCTTCAGGTCACCTCAGCGGCAAGACATACTGGGAGTGCGTGGAGTCCATGTGCATCACCTTCTTCACCATGGAATACCTGCTGCGTCTCATATCCACACCCGACCTCAGTTCCTTCAGCAGGAGCGTGCTCAACACCGTGGACCTAATCGCAATCCTGCCTCAGTATCTGCAGTGCATTCTGGAGATCTTTGACAGCCAGGATAATTACGTGAAGCATGAGGCTGACATGCAGGCGGTGGGGCAGGTGGGAAAGCTGGGGCAAGTGTTGAGGATCATGAGACTGATGCGGATCTTTCGGATCTTGAAGCTGGCGCGTCACTCCACGGGTCTGCGGGCGTTTGGCTTCACCCTGCGACAGTGCTACCAGCAAGTGGGCTGCCTCTTCCTCTTCATCGCCATGGGCATTTTCAGCTTTTCTGCTATGGTTTATACCGTGGAGCACGACATGCCACACACAAACTTCACCAGCATTCCTCATGCATGGTGGTGGGCAGCTGTAAGTGCATGTTTGTATTGAGGGGTATAATGAAGAATGACTACAGTATGAAGTAATAACAGAAAGGGTAGCAAATATAAACTTTATCATATAGTAAGTATTAATGTGTCCTGTCCTTGAGTAACTCGTGTCTCAGTGCAACATTATTAGATTACACTGGGCAATACCACCTTACAAAACAAATGAGGTCAGCTCTGATTAAGGACATGTCTCCCTGCGCTTCCTAGGAATTGTGTATTGAATATTTTGTGGGGCACCTTGTCAAGTTTTAGAGGGTGGAACAGTCATAACTCCAGTAGTGTCTGTGCTGGAGTTTAAGAGGTTAACATCTTGATTCACAGAGTCTGCCTGCCACCATGAATAAACCCATTAACAGATCCTTTCCCTCCCTCCCCTAAACCAGGTGGTAGAATCTTACATCTAATCCAAAGGAAAGAAACAATAATCCTCTGAATGATAGTCATGTTTATAGAACTCTGAATGCTGCTCAAGGCTACCGACTCCCATTGCATTAATGTAAATTCACATACAGTGAGTCATCGAACCACCTACTTCTAAGACAGTTTACCTGCAGTCTGGTGGCAGGATACCTTATGAAAACTGAACTGGTGTCTGACAAAAGTGCTCATGGATCAAGGGGCAGCGTGGGTGCTTTCTAACTAAATGTCTGAATGTATTTACACAATACAGCCTGACTGTGAGTCTGTCAGCAGGAGGGGAAAGCAGTGAAATTCAGCAAAACTGAACCACTCTAGGGCAAGATTTATAACTACTACAAAGGTGGTTTGCTAGCCAGTGCATGTCCTGATGTACAAACAAATTGTCATGTGTCATCTCACCGTAAGTAGTCGTGTAGCAGTGATTATTATTAATATCTAATAATCAGATGTAATAAGTAGTGGCATGGTGTGTTAACGCTGCGATGGGCTGGGGACCTGTCCAGGGTGTACCCCCTCCTTTGCCCCATGGCAGATGGGATAGGCTCTAGCCTGGAAGCAACCTGGAATTTGAGAAGTGGTGGAAAATAGATAGATGAACGTTTGCATTTTTTTAACATAATTATTTTTAGCATACCTACAATTTGCAGCACTGAGATATACAGAAGCATTTACAAACTCTTGTTCATGGACGCTGTACTCTAAAGAGGAGGCCAGGCTTGTTGTTAGGACGGTTAAGAGAGTTACAAAAGAAAGTTCTCTTAACACTGTCCATAAGCTGTATAGAAAAGTTGGCTGTAATGTACATTCTATCTTATGGCCAACAGGGGGCATCTCCTGTTTAGAAGTGAGTGTGAATATGAGCATGCTGCTCACTTCATCTATAACCTCAGTAAACACTTTCCTGGTGGCCTCAGTCATTCGTTTGAAGGCGTATTTAATACAACATGATGGTTTAGATTACAATAGGCAGCCAAAAGCAGAGAAAGCTTTAGGTCAGTTTAGCTGGGCCCTGGCTAAACGTGCCTACTGTTTATTTCTGGGATGTTTTTTCCATCAGCACTGACCGTTTTCCTGTCTTCGCTGCAGGTCAGCATCTCCACTGTGGGCTACGGAGACGTCTATCCAGAGACCATGCTAGGCCGTATTTTTGCCTTCATCTGCATTGCTTTTGGAATCATCCTCAATGGCCTGCCCATATCTATCCTCTTCAACAAGTTCTCAGACTACTACTCCAAACTCAAGTCCAACCAGTACACCGCCTCCCTGAAGAACCGAGGGAAGGTGAAATTTGGCAAGAGGACGGTGAAAACCCTGGAACACTGCTTTGGAAACCACCAATGTCATGCACACTGATTGTTTCTTCTTTATAGAACAAACTAATATGCTTCACTGTGAAACTAGAACAGGGACAAAAGAAAAGAAAAGAAAGAAACCACTCAGCTTACTGGAGTGGGGCGCTCCAGCTAGTTGGCAGCTTTTGTGAGGGAAGCATATGGCTGTCTACACCCTCCAGACTAGTTAGCTATTAAACTGAGTTCAGAGTGAAAATCTGGCACACAGTGTGCCGAGAAGAAGGGGAAAACTGGTCCCTTTAAATTTTCTTACAGGAAATTATATTTTTATTAAGGAATATTCAAGCATTAAAAGCATAATTTAGAAATATTTGTTTCAAGAATACCACAAATGTAAACATTCTTCAAATCTACAAGATATTTTGTCAACTATGCACTATATCAAAACAGAGACAAAGAGAAACGTTTGTGGCCAACATTTATTAAATTGTGCACATCTACAGTATTTACCCTTGGTGCAAAAATGGGAATAATTCTCTCCGTAAAAGCATCTAGAGTGTAAAAATATGTTTACATATGATTGTTTTATCCATGCTGTGAAGAGGTTGTTTTTTTTTAACTTAAAGTCAAATTAAAATGCATAATTTTTAAGTGAAATGTTTTAAAAGCAGTACTCTTAATTTCCCAGAGTGAAAATCTGTAATCTCATCAACATCTAAATGTTTGGATAAAGAGGTCAGAGTTCACCTGGATACCTATAGAATGAATGAAAATCCTTTAATCCTTTTCTCTCGGGCATAGGCAGGGCATAGGTCCTTATACACATCTACAGTGTAGCTCAGTGAAATTTAGGAAGAGACGCTTTTAAGAGGCAGCTGAACAAAGTTTCCTTTCCTTTGCATCTGAAGTGCTTTAAATCAGTGTTCACACAGGTGATCTGTTTACTTGGTGAACTTTGTAGTGCAGCGCTGCTTTTCATGTGTTTGCAGTATTCGGTCATTTTGCAAATCTGCATGCAAAGCAAGTAAATCATTCCGCCAATGTACGCGGTATGATTTATTGGCTTTGAGACATATGCTGTCTCAAACACTGTTTTCAATAAATGCTGTTTTCCTCACAGAGAGAGTCTCCTCAGTGACTGATTGTAAACAAGTTCATTTAAACTGCACTTTTCAAGAACAAACATCACAGGGCTTTGCAGTACAAAATAGGATACAACAGTTAAAACTACAAATGGATAAAACCAATTAAAGCAAATCTCACACATGTGGGTCTTAAAGGGGTTTTTTTTTGTTAAAAAAAAAAAGAAGGTCCAATTACTGGAAGCGAGTTTCACAACTTGGGAGCCACAACCTCAAAATCCCAGTCTCCTGTTGTCTTTAACCTGGATCTAGGAATACATTAAAAGAGCTGGTCGGATTACCTCGGAGACCCAGCAGTTACATATACAGCTGTAGTCAGAAGTTCACATGTACTCAACATGAACATCATGGTAATTTTGGGCCCTTAACAATTTATTTGAACTGTTCTTTTTCCAGGTTCTAATGATTGGACAGCAAACATCTTTAATGACTTCTGGATTTTTCCTAATACACACAGGGTCAAAATATACATGCAGACTCAAATATATACACATGTTCTCTTAAATCTTTAATAATTGGTGCTGAAGGCTCCACACTGTCTTTTAACCTGACAAAGCATTTTAACTTCTTAGTGATCATGACTGACCACAACTTGTAGCTTTTCCTTGGAATTACCAACACTCAGAACAATGGGAGATTTTAAGGAACTCGGTGTCTAATCTAAGAACGGAAATTGTAGATTTACACAGGTTGGGAAGGCCTCTTTCTATATGTAGGTACATGCTGTTCAAATGTGACATCACTTTGCTAAATTCTTGAAAAAACACCTGAACTATCAATATCAGATGAGGGGAAATTGGTTAGGATTTTCAGGAACAACTCAAGAACCAGCCAGACTCAAACTGCTGGAACACCAGCATTACTGTCCACAGTGAAGTCAGTTTTATATTACCATGGACAGAGAGGGTGCTGACCGAGAAAGAAGCCCCTGCTTTAAAATCAACATCGAGGCAAATCGAGCCTTCTAACAAATGTTTTATGATAAGAATGAACAAATATCAAGTGATTCGGCAACAATGATAAGAGGTATGTTTGGAGGAGTAAAGGTGTGGCTGTCAAAACTAATACTGTACCAGCTGTCAAGCATGGTGGTGGTAGCATCATGTTATGGTGCTGTTTTGCTGCCAGTGGTTGTTACATTGCACAAAGTTGATGGAATAACTAAGAAGGAAGAATACCTTCAAATTCTTCACCTCAAAACAGCTAGAAGGTTGAAACTTAGACAGAGTTGGGTGTTCAAACAGGACCATGATCCCAAACCGAAAATAAAACTGGTTTAAAATGAATAAATCAAGCTAACGCTAAGTATTATTGACATATTTAATAATGGGCTTGGGTTTTGATTTTCCATTTAGCTCATAGACCTTATTTCTGTGGAAAACGTGGATTATGAAGTATTATTATTATTATTATTATTATTATTATTATCATTATTATTATTATTGCTGGATGGCAGCATCAGTAAGGGAATGAACCCAGTGTTATGTCTGTGCTTCAAGTCTGAAGAACAGTTTCTACATTATTTTCAGATGTAGACAAACTCTATGACTGAATATAGACAGATAAAAGAAGATCAGATGTTTGCATTTAATTAGAAAAACAGTCCACAGGGTGGCACAGCACTGTTACATGGAGGCATGGTTGAGGAAGTTGAGTAGTTTAGTACATATCACAGCACAAAACAGCATTTGCAATGCTAAAGACATTTCGCATCAACTTTATTTTTGTTTTATTGTATTCAGTACAGAGTTGATTGCTTTTTATAGTTTTTCTCTTCAAATATTTTTATTGTGAAGCACAAATAACAATCACAAATTGTCCCATAGACTGACATTGCTTCCTTTTTACAGTTTTGGCATCAAGAAAAGGGGAAAAACAAAGCGAACAACAACAACAACAACAACAACAACAACAAAACAAACCCAAACTCTTTTTATAGTTTTTATCAACTACACTCTTCAAAAAACTTAAACACATTCGGTCTAAATGAGAAAAAGACATCATGCTCATATCTGTACAGTTATGGACAGGTTGATGTGTTTGGAACAAGTAGACGGGCTAGTCCATTTTGCTGAATTTTCATTGCAGTAGCTCAAAAATAGTGAATACATGAAAATGTCGGGGCATGTTCCTAATGCGATGACGGATGGTGTCCTGGGGGATCTCCATCCAGATCTGGACAAGGGGATCACTGAGCTCTTGGACAGCCTGAGCTGCAGCCTAGATCAGGCGTGGGGAACTCCAGGCCTCAAGGCTGAAGAGGACCACTTGTTCCAGAAGGTGGCAGCAGTTCACCAGCGGCAGAAAGACCTAAAGAAGAAGACACCTCTGCTCTTCCTCCTGTTGGTGCTAAAGTGACCTCTGCTGTTAATCGTAAGCCTGCCGTGAAACTATGGTTCCTCCGGTTGCAGTGTCACCTCTGATTAAGGTTTGCATTGACACACATTTTGTTATAAAACTAGTGTTTTATAGTCAGACGGCACAAACCGCCGTCTTTTAGGCTGCTAGTTAGCTACCGAGAACACGCTAACCTGCTAACGTTTAGCAGGGGCATGCTAGCTGTCAGCTGTGTCACTAAAACTATGAATGAGCAGCTGCAGCCTGAGTTGTACTGTTGTTTGATTGTGCCGTACAGCTCAGCTTGCACTGACCGTACATGTGTGCGGGAGAACAGTGACTGTTACGGAACATCACGCTTGATTTGACTGATAGTTAATACAAGCTGCCTTCATTTAAACGCCGCAGCGCTAACTGGCTGGTAAAGTGGAGTCACCGGAAATGACTAATTCTAAAAATGTGTTGTTTTTGTATTTGTCTCTGCATCAAACAAGTTTAGCTGCTGTTCGCCTTCTACTTCAGTTGTCAGCTGTCAGAAAACTCTTGTTTTGGAGCGAAGCTGTTGCCCCCTACTGGTCATACTGTGAATGACAGGTGGATAAGGTTACTGTAGACTAGATATTTTTTTACTGGAACAGTTACTCTTTGTGCCCTGTCGTCAATGCCCTTTAAATCCTCAGTCAAATGTGGGTTTTGTACTAATGAAAGCTCATCAGGTGTAGCGGCTGGTGTTAGAAAATACAGCCTCAAAATGATAAATACTTTAATCCCACAAGGGAAGTTTGTGTTACAGCAGCAGGATAAAGAATACAAATAGTACAGTCTTTAATAAACATTGAGCAAACAACAAAGTTAAACTAAAAATGCTGCAGGCGCCTACTAAGGGCATTATTCTATGAGAATGCAAAAATGTGTATATATATATACTACAGACTGACACTGTGTAAGACAATAATGAATATTGCATTCATAAATAATATATACACTATAAATCTACAAAACAAAGCTGTGTGACGGTATAATACACAATATCAGAATATTTCAATAAATTTGCCATAATTGAAATGTGAATCTATTAAAACAAGGTGCATTATAACTGTTAAGTATAACTGCTTAACACTTTGGTTATTGTTGAACTAAAGTGTAAACTTAACCTTTCAGGAGCTGCACCATGCTGTCATATAATAAAACTGAAAAATCTTTTCTGTCTTGGATCAAGCTTTTTAACCAGCTGCTTACAGCCTTGTTTTTCCACCATGTGATCACATCAGTCACTTCCATCCACGTTTGCCCTTCCTGTCATATGGAGGTGCAGTCAGCGAGTTCCCCAGCGATGCTCAGTGGAGTCATTTTACATTTGGGTCACACAACACCAGCTGCTAGTATCTCCCTCTTTATGGCAAGGTTTTACTCGGTGGTGTGTTTTTTGCCTCAAGTGGTGAAACACCTTTTGTTGTTTCCACTTTTACTGGGAACATTTTTCCTCCTGTGTTTTGTTGGAGGGTTTTTGAAGTAGCTCGCTTTTTAGGTACCAAATGGTCATCAGAGGCTGATGGATGGCTCTCACTGTCAGACATAAATCATTTATCATTTACAATTGTATCGTGTTTTTTCTTTTGCGGCTGAGCCGGCTCATTGTGGAGTTTTTGACACTAACATGTACACATTTTCTATTGCAGACAGCCAGGTACTCAGCTTTGATTGCTGGGATCATATATGGCAAAAGGAGATATGGTAAGTTGTTACTAGAACCGTCCTTTACTGCAGCTGTGTAGTGTAATGAGGTCAAACACTTCCATTCATTGGGCAGAGCTTCTTATATACTACGTGCTGTGTAAGACAATAGTTGTATCTCATAAATCAGGAAACTGCGTGTCTTTTTCTTCCACCTCAGCTTAATAAATGTTCTGATTTGCTCAGATCACCTGAAGCCTATTGCAGCGGAAGAGAGGAGGATTGAGGAGGAGGAGAAGAAGGTCCGTGAAGAGCAGGAGCGCATCGCCAAGCAGCTAGCAGAAGGTACCTTGTTCACGCAGACATACTGTACAGCTCACATGTGGACGTCTCAATCACGACTGCATTGTCAAATCTCATATTTTGCTCTCGTCCTCACAGCAAATGAAGACAGCATTCTGAAGTAAAGCGTTGGAGTGCTGTTCCAGGATGTCCACGTCCATGTGCAATTTCCAACCTCTTCCACTCTTTCTGGAGTAGCTATGGCAAAATGGGGTCACTGCCACTCAAAAACACTCCTATTTTGTGGACATGTTCACCGTTACCTTTGATAATACAGCAGCCCTTTGGTTTTCCAGATATTGTGATTTAATGTTAGTCATGGATTATTGAGTAAAGCTTTTGAACTCTTAATGCCATATATGCACTGTGGTCTTTGTTCTCCTTCAGTCAACTGAATTCCCGATTGCTTCTGCATTAACACTTTTTCATATTAAATGTAGAAATATATCATTATTTACAGTTACCTTTTTTTTTGTTTTACTGCCAACAACTTTTTGGATCACTGGTTTCCATTTACAACATCGACTTAAAATTTGCACAGTTGTCTGGGAACCATTTATGAAGGGGTGCTGGTTAGTTTAGTAAACCTCTCATTTCTTCTTCAGAAATGCTGATGAAACACGGAGTGCATTGATTTATTTTTTTCCTCCACTTTCGTGCACCTCCGTAATGCTGCTCTGTGTAAGTTGATGATGAAAGCACTGTTCCCTCCAACCTCACTCCAAGAGCACAGGTTGTCAATACCCAATTTATACAAATCCTGTTCAATCCAAGGAGCTTTTGAGGTATTATGTCCACTTTCTCCAGCCTTCACTTTAAGCTTTTCAATAAAGACATAAGAAGTATAACTCTGTGTGCGTGTGAACCACATTTCTTTAAAATAATTTAACAGGTGGTCACACGTCTGCCTGAGAACTAACTGGCAACATGGCTGAGGTGATCTGTAGTTTTTGTTACAGTGGAATGACTTATCCTCTTAAATCCTTTTGCCAGGCATTCACAATCTTTTCTTTGAAAGCCTGAAAGAGCCTTTTAGATGTTGGCACGGTGACATGCCACCAGGCCCTTGACGTCAGTTTTAAATAAGACAGCCTGGAACACTTTATTATAATTTTATAGATTTAAAGGTAAAAATTTACTTATTTTGTGGCTGATCTTTAATTTAGATTTACTTATTTAAATGCATAAATATGACTCCAAAGTTTGAGTCATATGCTCTTTATTTGAGATTCACATGTCTGTCACTCTGCTCAGTCCTGCTGTATTTCTGAACCTGTGGAAAAGTTCATACTTATTGTCTAAACTTCCCATTTAATTAAGATTACAGTTCATGTGGAAATTCATTTTCACTTTTAGTGTGACCCACATTGGTTGGGTGTTAAAACAATTTTAACAACCTCTTACTTTTCGTTTAATTGCATCGCCTAAAAATAATTTCTATTGTTTCCAAAGTCCAGAGTTATGTCATTAATTATTTTCACTAATGCACAAAAAGATAGTTTTGTAAAATGAAATTTTAATTGGGAGAAAAGTGAATGGCTAGTTGAGTATCAAAATAGTTACTGCAGCCTATGATTAAATAAGACGGATGCATATATTTCTACACTCAGCTGCTTGTTATACAACTTGAACCAGTCATCAACCTGACATGGCTCTGGTCCAGATCTGATCAACCTGAGCTCCCTTCCAGTTAAGCAAGTGCGCGTCTGTAACAGGATCATTTAAACCTGTCGTTTGTTTTCAGATTAGAGATGCAGAGTTAACACTGCTGACACGTGACTGGTCACATCAGTGTCGAAGATTTGACTGCATTTAAAAAGGTGAGGACGTTGGGCACAAAGGTCTTATGTAATATCTTCAGGACAGGTTATTGTTAGAACGACAACAATGACAGGGCTGCCAGAAAAATGCAGCCGGATTTACCGACACACTACTCGTCTTAAATTGGCTTCCTTACCTTACAAAAATATCTCCCAAGAGCTGTTAGAGGGATTACAGTGATCTGGTTACGTTTGGATTCTGGGACACAAAAACTGAAAAAACAAAACAAAACCAGTTGCTCGACATTTGACTCCAAAATTTGTAAAATCAAAAGAAGAGCTTTTCTTTATCCTTTTTTCTTCTAAATAAACCATGTAGACGATATATAATATCGTAAAGTGAGCGCTTTTGGAATATAACTTCACCTTGATACCTGTAAAACAGAAGCTTGTGCATTTTTAGACCTCTGCACATGCAGGATGCATAAGTGGTGTAAACTTTCTATAATGCAGCTCAGCTGTTTCCTGTGTGACACATTGCAGGGCGAAGCTGAAGAAGAGACAGATTACTTAACCAAGTAAGTGGCAGCAGCCGGGAACACCTGAGCCTGTGCTGACCTAACATGACCCAACATCCAGTACATATATATAATTTTTTTCTTTTTTTGCAGTTTTACCAGTTGTACATTTGTACTGTTTGTTGAAGGTGGAAAACAGATTTTTGATTTCTTTCCACTGGTTGTTAAAGTTTAAGAACTCACAAAATACATAATTTTAGGTTAAAACATCCTGAATAAAACAGAACAGGCAAAAAGGCTAAAGAGACGGAGCAGTAATGCTTAATCTACAAATAGACTTGGCAGAACAAAACACTAAGTTAATTAGTGCAGTGATTTGTTTTATCGTGTTAAATTCATATTAATAATGATAACAGAAAGCATTAATGCTCTTGGAAAAACTGTCCCTGTTCAGGGTTTTGGGAATATCTTGAACACATTTAAAGGAAACACAGATGCAGTAGAAAGACAGAATCTCTCTTGAACCCTGCATCTTTCTCAGGCTGGGTAAATCTGTACACTTTATACATTTTCATGTATCCTCAGGGCTAAAAATACATTTGCCTGCTCATGTAAACACCTTTGCTGTGCATACGTGACCTGCGGCTCAGCCAGCCTTATCCTGCCGGGCATCTGTTAAGTTGTATTCCATTATGTAGCCCTGCACTGAATTACATAAAGCCTGCTGAATCTGGGGGTTCATCAGCTTACGCCGGCGGATTTTGTTAACTGGATAAGCCGTAGATTTAAAATCTGAAAATAAGCAGCGAGCCTGTCTGTGCGTCGGGTATAAAAGGCTCACACAGCGTCTTCTCACCACAGTTCACTGCAACAACTCTGCACTGAAAACGTCTTGTGGCTTCTTCATTCCCTACTTCAGGTAAGGAGATGCTTCTTTTAAGGGACTTGCTCAAATTTTTACAAATAAATATGGAGCTCAAAGAACAACCCTTTCTTGTTCTTAAACCATTTATGAGGATTTTAGTGTCAAAATGATTTAGGAATGCTGACTTTACACCTTTATATAAACAAATCATAATACAGTGTTAATTTGGGTTTTGCGTTAGGATGAATTTTCAAATCTTTGCTCTGGTGATGATGCTTCTGGCCTGTGTGGAGCACAGCCTGGCCTCCTGTGTGGTGGACAGCTTCACAGTCAAACAGGACTTTGACCCCAAAAGAGTGAGTACGCAAATGTGTCTTTTAAGGATACTTCTTAACCCTTTCATTACGAGATCAAAAATTGAAATATATTCTAAGACTTTTTCTGTGTATTTTTGAACTTTCTGTAATCTGAATTAGCTTGACTGTATTTATAGTAACACTGGTGTATAATAAGTAGTTGAAAAAATAACCAAAACAGGAACAAAATGATCAATGTGGCTCATGTATAAACCAGAACATCATCGGCATACAATCACACATATGAACTTATGAACTATGTGCTACTTACTGTGATATTCACACATTTCAGTGTGTATATCCATACTATAGACATGCCAATCAAAATAAAGCTCATCTTTGCCCTTTCTTCCCTATAACAGTACGCAGGGAAGTGGTACGCTCTGCAGAAGAAAGATCCTGAGGGTTTGTTCCTGCAGGACAACATCTCTGCTGAGTACACGGTTGGTGATGATGGCTCCATGGTGGCCTCCTCCAGAGGCAGAGTCACTCTCTTTGGGTGGGTATTTGCAACATACTTGGTAGCAGCTTCAATGTGAGGTCATGAATACGCTTGCATTTGCTGCATATTTCCTCTCCTCTGTATTCAGGTTCTGGGTTGTCTGTGCTGACATGGCTGCTCAGTACACAGTCCCTGACCCTGGCAGCCCTGGTAAAATGTTTATGGACTACCAGGGCCTGGCCAGTTACCTGTCCAGTGGCGGTAAGCCTGCTCATCATGTTCTCTTTGTCACTCTGTCTTTCCTTCGTGGAGCTGGGACTAATTTCTCATTCCTGACTTCTAGGTGACAACTACTGGGTCATTGATACAGACTATGACAACTACGCCATCACCTATGCCTGCCGCACCCTGAAGGATGACGGAACCTGCGAGGATGGCTATGCTCTAGTCTTCTCCCGCAACCCCCGTGGCCTCCCCCCTGCCATCCAGAGAGTGGTCCGCCAGAAGCAGGAGGAAATCTGCATGGCCGGACAGTTCCAGCCTGTGCTGCAGTCCGGTATGTAAAACAAGGACTTGTGTTGAGGATTGTTTAGCTTAAGCTCTGATGCAGAGAAAGAATTTTAAGACTTAATCTGACACTTGTTCCTCCTCTCTGTTTTCAACAGGAGCTTGCTAAACAAATGCTCATCTGGGGCATGTTGAGCAACCCTACATTAAAGTGGATCCAAGAGAATAAGCCTGTCACATTCCAACTATGTGACCAACATCAGATAAATCCAATCCAATCCATAACCCTGTGAAAACTTTAAACCTGCCACGACAAAAATACAATTTAAATCCACTGGAAACTATTAGCGATGGAGTGGATATCATCAAATAACCAGCTGTATCAAACTGTCACACTGGTGGGTAACATCTGCACTGTGCCATTCTGCATCGGTGACAATAAATTTTGTAAAGAAACTTGTGGTGGCTTTTTATTTCCCTTAACTGCACTTCATATCTACTGTTCACTTATTTATCCAATCCCGTTTATTCACTCTTTTGAAGTGATTCGCTTGAAAAATTAGAAACCCAAATTTTTGAAGTCACAGAGGATGTTTCCTCCAAGGCAGAGGAGAAAGAAAGAAAAGGATGTGTTTAAAGAAAAGTCCTAAAACTTGTGCTTATCTCATCTGAGCCTTAATCAAATCAGCAAAGATGTACAGGAAAGAGTTTCAAACACCAACCAGGCAGAAATAGAACAACATTGTGGTCCCACGACTTCCCCCTGCACTTCAGATGTAGCAACACCCTCAGACAGAAACTGGTTCATCTCAATGCACTCGCAAACACAAGCTGAATAACACAATGTATGTTGTGCGGCGCGGTGAGTAGTGCTCGGACTCTAAATAGGAGAAACCAAACAGCCACCGTAGAAGAGCCACCTCAACATGACAACATCTGCACCTGAACGATAAAGGTCACTCTTTCAAGGATGCAAATGTCCACACCTTGGACCGAGAATACAGATGTTTTCAAAGAGCAGTAAAGGAGACGATCTGTGTCCACCATCTTTGACCAGACACCGGATATTAGAAACCAACAATGCAGTCTAGAGATCCCTTCCCAAGCGTCTCAAACCTCACTTACACCTTGCCTCAGGTGACCTCAACATGATGGGGTGGGGCGAGGATTCAGTGATTTCACACCTTGACTCACATGATTACAGCTGACCACATACAATGCTTTATTAAATACAAAATCCACCAATCCAAAAATTTACATTATATAAAACAATAACAAAACATAACATAACAGCCAGCAGACCAGATCTCGGACTAATGCTCCTCTGAATATCTCTCTGGCAGCGAGTACTCGCCGGGCCTTCCCCAGTAGTCCACAGCTCGAACTCTGTACAGACCACTAACCTCCTGGTCCACTACAGAACACAACAGAGACCATGATATTATTTCTCTGTACAGTCAGACTCTAAAGGTCTCAGATTTAGAAGAATTTAGTGTGAATTCTTACCTGGTGAATAAACATAAGAAGTAAAAATAGTGTTCTGGGTGCTGATTTTGCCGAATGCCTTGCCGCCTGTGGATAATTCCACTTCATATGTTTTGATGCATCTGCGAAGCATAACATAATAAAAGTGGTGTTAGCCTTACTAACGTTGTCCAACCTTTAAAGGATAAAGATGCATATAATACATTTTAAAGCAGAGTGAAATGAAATGTTTTGGATGAGAAACACCTACTTTGAATTGACACAGTGGTCAGACCAGATAATAAGGACTTGACCTTTAGTGATCCTAATGAAGCGTAACCCGTTGACCTGAAGAAGGTCAAATATAACGCAGTGTAAAAATATAAATCTGTGATTAATTTTATAGACAACAGAGCATTTAAAAACATACATTTATTACAAATTTAGCAAATAGACCTACTCATAAAAACTCGCCTTGGCTCTATAGACTTCTTTCTAGCTTAAAATTAAAAATATAATCAATTAAAATATTTTAAAGCAGCTTCAGCCTTCTTACTATTTTCTAATATTGTCTTTCAGACTCATTTATGACACGAGTGTAATATGAGATATTTTATCTATACAACATTGTGTTGTGTTGGTACTAACCTGGTCTGGCACAGCTTTCGGCCGGGCACAGACGTGGATGAGGAGGACGGAGGGCACCGGCAATTTGGCTTTCAGAATCAGACTGTCTCCTGCAGGAACGTCCAAGGGTCCGTCAGTGTGGGGGCCCTGAGACAATGACACATCAGGTCAACGCGTGTCTCAGTGCACTTGAGAGAGCAGGAAAAGGTCAAAGTGATCTGTCAAATCAGTTCAAGTCTTAAAGACTCACATAAAAATAATCCCACAGGCATCAACTAGATAACAAAAAATGATGAGAGTTCATACTGGGAGGAAATCCATGCTTTCACAGTGTGGTGTGCAGAAAACGTCATCAAAAATAAAAAAAAATAAAGGCAGAGAAGCCTGTTTAACTCGGTGGAATGAGGGAATCATTGCACGGCGTAAAGTGTGCCACAGCCTTCGAGGCTCTTTCATGCCTGTCACGTGTGCTCACTGACAACCTGCTCTCTTCTGTAAAGAGAAAAAGGCACCAGTAGCTGTTCTGCTGATCTCTCGGGAACGCCAATCAAGCCGCACGGTGCTGGGCTGTGACCATAGATGCCGCTAAAGAATATCAGGACCACATCCAATCCTGATGAAGTCCGATTTTGGCAGTATGCTCAGAAATGGACATTAACAACTCGCTCAAGGTAATTTTTTTAACTGACATGTGGTGATGATCAAGTCTTCCCCTAATTTTCTCTGAGTAGTGTATCAAACAGGATAGATAACTTTTAGCTTTCGTGTTTTGCTGTACACTGAAAAACATACAATTATAATTGCAGAAAACTAGAATATATACTGTCCAGCTGTCCTGTTTACCTCCACACTCCTGAGGTGTCTGAGCTGCTCTGCTGTGGGGTAGTCAGGGCTCCCCATGTTCTGCCACAGCTCGTAAGGGTTGGTTACATTATTGTCCAAGTAATATGTGACATACATTAGACCTGGATAACAAACAGATAGCAAAGAGGAGTAAAATTAACCAAACAGACTTACAGAAATCATCACAGATAAACAGAAACACTCCAAATCCCTTGACAGTGTTACCGTTTTGTGCAGGCAGTCCTTTCAGTGAGACAGTGACATCGTCGGTGATGGTAGAGGTGCTGTTGTCCTCACTGTTGTACACCAACACTGCTGCCTGCCAGCTGTCTGAGCCACCGGGCATTACGGGTTTGTGGCTACTGGCGAGAACTCCCAGTGTGCCGTTGTGGCCTCCTGATGAGTTCACAACCTGAGCCAGAAGCTGGGTCTCTCCTAAAATTTGAATCACAGGGACACATACGAATTAAATCATGTTTAAACGATTCATCCCCTTTCCCCCCCGAGGGAACATGTGTTCTAGGGTAAAGATGTCACCTAGCAAAGCCAGCAGGGCCATGACTGTGAGGACGGGCTTCCTGATGAGTTGAACATGAGGCGGCTGAGTGTTGTTGACCTGGAAGCGGGCGGTCAATGTGCGCTGGGTGAAGGGGTGTGGGTGGTAGCTGAGGAAGGCATTGTCGTTGCTCAGCAGGGTGTAGTTGATGGTGCTGTTTGGGTTTGCCATCAACCTATCCTGGTGCTGGTTTATAATCTTTTGAAGGTGGACAGCAGAGGATTTGATCAGGGTGATTTAACTGGCAGAGAGAAGCTCCTCGTAACACACCGACAACAAATTAGTTCTTTTATCCCATACCCACATTTAGACTGGTCTGATGAATACATTTTATGAAGTTGTCGGGGTCATTTCTATGGGAAGAAGATCATACACAAAATATGGGGGCATTTGCTAATCTCTCCATTACCGATTAAAGTTTGATGTCCGGCAATTTAGAGCTGCCGTGCTCACATCAGCTATTTGGTGCGGTCCTTTTCAGGTTTAAATGAAAGATATTGTTCTAGACTGGACACTTCTAACAAACATAAATTCCCACGTGAAATATTTTTTTCCACCCATGCTGTTCGTTTAAATGTCTTCGCCTCACCTTTACCACCATTGCAGCATAGGTCACATCAGCCCTCCACTCCTGAGGCCTGGACCACCCTACCAGAGGATCAGCCTCGTCATTGTAAACAGGCAGGCTGCGAAACTTAGGGAAACGCTCTTGGATCTCTCCTACAGTCTTGATCTCCTGCTGAAGGATGGGGAAGGAATAGCCTCCTCCCTGTAAGATCGAAGACAGGAAGTCAGCCTGGAATTAAGCAAGTTTGTGTAGTAATAACTATAGTTTTTCCTAAAACAGCTAAGTCTATGAACATAATGATAATTATATTTCTCTGGCAACTATAAGCACAAATCTAGAGCATAATCAAGGCTGCTTTCATTTTCTATTTGCTAAGAAAAGAAAACACCTTTTTGTGCAGGGCTATATAGTCCAGTCTGACCCCAGTCTCTCCAGTGAAGTAGTTGGTGCCGTTGTAGCAGTGCTGCAGCATGGCCCAGCAGTACGGGGAGTGTGGATGGGGGTGACAAGAGTCTCCTGGACCTCCAAACCTCAGGAGTGTACTGGCAGCACGCAGACCCTCAGAACAGGCGTCATAGTAGTTTAGAAACCCTTGAGAAAAAAATGATAATCCACAGCACAGCACTGTCATACTGTCTGGCGAGAACATTTGAATTTCCACAAATTTATAAAAGCAGCTCCAGAAGAATTGGTTTAGTGCTTTTAGGCATAACTTCATATAATGTGTGTGCCCGTTTACATTCACATAACACTATTATAAACACAAGCTCCAGATCTATAAGAGAAAATAAGTAGGGGGGTGGGGGGGGGGACCCCCAGACTTACCTTTCATCAATGGTAACAGTTTACAAACACAAACACACACACACACACACACACACACACACACACACACACACAAGCCATGCACAATGTCTCACAGGTTTACCTTGAATTGAGACAGTAACATTATCAAAGTCATGGTTGTTGGGCTCATTCCATGTTTCAAAGTTCCATCGAGAAACACTTCCCAGGCCATATTTGTCTGAAATTTACAACAAGCAACGACAGTCATCACAAAACGCATGAGCAGGGTGACACAGTGCAGATTAAGCCATTTAGTTTCAGCTAAATCACATGTTTACATGCCCGCCACAGTACATTTTCTGATTGATTTCTGAATACTTCAATTGGGACCATTTTAGTCAAAAAATGACTGTTATTCATTATTTTAATGCATAGTAATTTGTTATGGCTCTCCTATTGGACTTCACTGTTCTTCACTGTCGTCCTTTTTAATATTCTTATTGATTATGCAAAAAAAGTACGAAACAAAAAACTAAACTAACGATGTCTGCTTCAACTCACTCACCAATGTACCTCTTGGCTATGAGATAAACCAGATTTCTCCACTCGACCACTTGTGATTTATCCTCAAAATCAGTGAAGTAATTAGAGACACTTCCCATCAGTTCAAATCCTGCAACAGAGAACAGGAAAATCCAATTACGTTTTCTGATATACAAATTTCTGATGTTTAGCTAACAAATTAACTAAATGGTAAATGGACGTACATAGCACTTTTCTACCCTCCTGGAGCACCTAAAGCACTTTATACAACATGCCACATTCACCCATTCATACAAGCACTTTCTTCGGTGCTTCCTAACCTCCTAGAACCTGGCGTCCACATATGTGGACATCACATTTTGGGTTGTCTAGACCAAAATACACAACTTTGCGATACAAGGAACTGATAACCACGTACGAGGACACCATACTGCCACTCTTCTATCAAAATTTAAAACAAATGTCCTCATATGTGGATCTAATTTTTCTCAGAAACAAAAATCAGTTAAAAAAAATCATCAGGTAATTCTTTGTTTTTACATTAATCAGGTCCCAATCAGCCCAAATAGCAAACAGAAGTTAAAAATGCATGTTTGGGTCTTAGGAGGTTAAGCTAACATTCACATAAATTCATACTCCAATGAATGCATCGGAGAGCACCTTGGGGTTAGTATCTTGCCCAAGGATATTTAGCCTGCAGACAAGGGCAGCCAGGGATCAAACCACTAACCTTCCAATCAGTAGATGACCTGCTCTATCTCCTGAGCTACAGCCACCCCAAGCAGGCTAGGCTAGGCAAGGCTTTAGATTTTGTTGCAAGAGAATGTTTTTCTGTCATCTGACCTACTTCAAAATTGGCTGAGGTATTACTCGAGTAATAATAATAATGGACTGCATACAGCGCTTTTCGAGATCCTCAAAGCGCTTTACACTATTCATTCACTCTCACATTCACACACTGGTGGAGGCAGCTACAGTTGTAGCCACAGCTGCCCTGGGGCAGACTGACAGAAGAGAGTCATATTGCACCATCTGGCCATCACCAGTAGGTGGTAGGTGAAGTGTCTTGCCCAAGGACACAACGACCAAGACAGACAGAGCTGGGGATCGAACCGGCAACCTTCTGGTTACAAGATGAGCTTCCCAACCCCCTGAACCACGGTCGCCCGCGCAGGGTCAACTTTTGTGGTAGTCATGACCACAGAAATTATGTTTTACTCTTCCATGACCTCATAACGAACAATAAAAAGGTATGAAAACAGATGACAAATGTACATCAGGAATAAATATAACAGGACTGTAGTACAGTACCTGGTTGAAGGCCATTCATCCATAATAGCTCTATCAGCCGGTCCAGTCTAGTGAAGTTATATTGAGGTTTTCCTCCAATATCTCTAAAATTAAAAAAAAGTTAGATGAGACCACTCTTAGTACTACCGTAAGTTATAACCTACAAAAACAACATTCAAAAAGCTTGTCTTCGATCGCGAGCGTGTTATAGCAAACATGACCCACCACATGTCATGCTACTTGCTACCTACTTGCTTGTTCATTTACTTCACTTACTGTGCAGTCACCAGCTCCAGCATCCAGTGTATCCTGACCTGCTGGATCCCTCCATGAGGAACAGAGCCCACATAGGCCAAATTCAGCTGCTGGTCAATGCTCAGGTCATACTCGTGGGCCTGCGTGTGAGGGAGCGGGGGGCTGGACACAAAACACAGACAAACATTTAGCTTTGTGCTATATCTACACACACTCACTGGGCATTTTATTAGGTACACCAGATTGGACCCCCTTTTTCCCTGAACTCACTTAGTTCTTCATGACACAGATTCAACAATGTACTGGAAAACATCTTCAGAGACTTTGGTCTGTAGTGACATGACTGGCATAACATAGCTGCTGCAGATTTGTCAGTGGGCTGGTGAATATGGAGGCTATTTGAGTACAGTGAATTTTCAAGACACCAGTTTGGGATGATTTGAGCTTTGTGGCACTGTGTGTGATGCTGGTGCTGACAGATGTGATCAAAAAAGGATGAACATCGCCAGCAACAATACTCAGGTAGGCTGTGTCGTTCAAATGATTCTTAACGTTTAGTAAGGGACCCAAAGCATGCCAAGAAAATATCTCCCACACCATGGCACCACCAGCAGCAGGCAGGGCCCTCATGTTGTTCATGCCAACCCTGAATGAGTGGCAGATACTGACACTCATCAGAGCATGCATCATTAATGTGTTCTTAGTTGTCAGAAATTTGGTCTGCTGCTGTAGCCCATCCACTTCCGGGTTTGATGTCTTGTGTGCTCAGAGATGCTCTTCTGCATACCTTGGCAGTGAGTTACTCCATAGTCTACCTTTCTCCCTTTACGCTCAGAGAAAGTCCTACGTGTTCCTAGTAAGTGCATCGTTTTTTAAATACTTCCTCTGAAGTATTCTGCTACAGTGAATATAAAAATAATTCCACAGTCAGTGTCCCGTTTCAGTGAATCTCTGCTTTCTGGCTGACACTTACTGCTCGGCGCTCACACGGGAAAAGTTAAAACTGGACCTACCAGAAACCAGTGCTTCTCCAGAAGTGTTTAAGATCTCCTGTCGGCCTTTGCACGTCAGCTGTGATAACATAGGAAGCGCCTGAAGTTTCGGAAATGCAAAGGAGCAAAGCTAGAAATGTAAACGTTTTCCACACCATCATATTTGCGACCCGCTAGCTTAAACGGCTACAATAAAAAAACAAAAAACAAACACGGTGTGTTATAAAGAGAGTGGGGAAGTGTGACTTAAACGTCGTCTGTGAGTAAATAGGAGAAAAAGCTCTGCCATAGCTCAACTAGACACACTTAAGACACCAACAAGTGTTTCTAACAAACTAGCAAAGTGCGACTGCAGTCATGTGAACACAACAACGTAGATTACATGCGACAGTGTTGTAGTCTTTTAGGGAAGTGAGCGGTGCATCAGTTGCATGGATACAAAACCACTGCACATTCAATTAAACACAACATTCTGCAGAGTATCAATGATGTAGCTTCTTATTATATTATCGATTATTATATTATCGAGGCAGAAGATGGAGAACCAGCTTCAGCAAAACAACGTTGGTGAAGTCTGGAGAGGCCTCAGAACCATCTCAGGCCACAAACAGCAGAACTCTCTGCCTGGGAGGGATGTGAGATGGGCAAATGAACTGAATCATTTCTTCAACAGATTTGATTCAACCA
The DNA here is from genome assembly GCF_057382095.1 of Aulonocara sp. 'chitande type north' Nkhata Bay. Classification (NCBI taxonomy): domain Eukaryota; kingdom Metazoa; phylum Chordata; class Actinopteri; order Cichliformes; family Cichlidae; genus Aulonocara; species Aulonocara sp. 'chitande type north' Nkhata Bay. Next base: position 4,684,037 of record NC_141355.1, on the reverse strand, counting down.
TGAGACAGTCTACAACATCGGCTGCAGACTCACCCACCCCCACTGCTGCTGTTCCACCTCAGACACTTCACACCTCCTCTATTCACCCTGCTCACTCCTCCCCACCCCCAACAACAGCATCCAATACACACTCAACACAAGGCTCCAGCCTGTCTCTCTCAACCACCCAGGTTAGGAGGGAACTGAGGAGGATTAATGGCAAGAAGGCAGCGGGTCCAGATGGCATCAGCTCGAGGTCAGGTCCTGCGCGGACCAACTGTGTGGGGTGATGGAGCACCTCTTCAACCTGAGCCTGAGGTTGGGAAGAGTCCCACAGCTCTGGAAAACCTCCTGTGTTGTACCAGTGCCAAAGACTTCACGCCCCAAGGACCTCAACAGCTACAGGCCGGTGGCTCTGACATCCCACCTGATGAAGACCCTGGAGCGGTTGGTCCTGGCTCAGCTTCGGCGCCTAACAAGCTCATCACTGGACCCACTTCAGTTTGCCTACCAGCCTGGCATTGGAGCGGATGATGCCGTCATTCACCTCCTACATCGTTCCCTCGCTCACCTGGAGACCGCTGGAAGCACTGTGAGAATCATGTTCTTTGATTTCTCCAGTGCCTTCAACACCATTCTTCCCTCGGTTCTAAAGGACAAGCTGGTGAACTCTGGAGTGGACCATCACCTCACTACCTGGATCCTGGACTACCTCACCGACCGACCACAGTATGTGAGGACTCAGGGCTGTGTGTCGGACAGGGTCGTCTGCAGTACGGGGGCCCCACAGGGAACCGTTCTGGCTCCGTTCCTCTTCACCATCTACACTGCAGACTTCTCCCACAATTCCACCCAGTGCTTCCTGCAGAAGTTCTCTGATGACTCTGCAATAGTCGGCCTCATCACTGATGGGGACGACAAGGAGTACAGAGGACTGACTCAAGACTTTGTGGACTGGTGCCAGCTGAACTACCTCCAGATCAACGCCAGTAAAACCAAGGAGCTGGTGGTAGACTTCCGCAGGCACAAGCATTCTCCACTGCAACCACTGAACATCCAGGGTATGGACATTGAGGCTGTGGACAGCTACAGGTACCTTGGTGTTCATCTGAACAACAGACTGGACTGGACTCATAACTCAGACGCCCTCTACAGGAAAGGGCAGAGCAGGTTGTACCTGCTGCGGAGACTCAGGTCGTTTGGGGTGGAGGGCCCACTCCTGAAGACCTTCTATGACTCTGTGGTGGCTTCTGCTATCTTTTATGGTGTGGTCTGCTGGGGCGGCAGCATCTCTGCTGGGGACAGGAAGAGACTGAACAGGGTGATCCGAAGGGCCAGCTCTGTTCTAGGATGCCCTCTGGACCCAGTGGAGGTGGTGAGTGACAGGAGAACGGCGGCTAAGCTGTCATCCCTGTTGGACAACGTCTCCCACCCCATGCAGCAGACTGTGACAGCACTGAGCAGCTCCTTCAGTGGGAGACTGCGGCACCCACGGTGTGGGACGGAGAGATTTCGCAGGTCTTTCCTCCCCACTGCTGTCAAGACTCCACAACAAAGACTTTAACTGAACAAACACACACATCCACACATGTGCAATAACACTAAGTGCAATAATCTTTTCTGGCATCGTTGTATTTTTACTCAGTTGTATATAGCATTCGTATTCTATTTTTATCTTATTGTATATTTTTATTCTATTTTATTCTACTGTATATAGTATATTATTTTATTCTATTCTGTACAGCTGTGTACTGTATTTATTCTTATTGTATTCTAATTTTTGCGTCATAACTTTTGCACTGTCCACTTCCTGCTGTGACAAAACAAATTTCCCACGTGTGGGACTAATAAAGGTTATCTTATCTTATATGCCAGTTATTTGACTGCAATTTCAATCATACTGGTTTAGTTGCGCATCAAGCTACATTAAATCCCTAACCTTCGACTTTACATATCATAAAAGAAATGGATAATAAATCAGACGCTCAAAACACAAGGAGCTGTTAATGGGACATTTATTAAAAAAACAAAAAACAAAAACGGTATAGGAGAATCAGAAGGCATTAAAGGAAAAATACAGATGTCATTTACAGTTTAACTCAAAAAAAATTGTTAAACAGCAACAGTTATACACAAACATTTACACAACCTGTACAAATATTTTTCCTCCGCAAACTTGCAAGTTAAATTTCAAAATAACTTAAATAGTTTTCTACGTAAAAGTGCAAATCCATATGGGTGTGATGTCTGTGAGTAAAACCATGGCGACAGAAAGGGTGCTTTGAGCTCACTGGCTGTAGGATGTCCACTTGTAAGGAAACACAAACACATTTAGCTGCGTAGTTATGATGCCTTGCACTGACCAGCAAATCAGTACTGTAATATCCCAAACAGTCCCAAACTCTGTGACGCCCTTTCTCAACCAATCGTGCCCAACCCTAAATAAAGCCACCGTTAAACATTGCAGTTCAGTCTTTGTAGTGTTCTCGGGTTCAAAGTTTGGAACGTCAGCATTACAGTATAGCAATGACAACCTGTTACATGTATGGTAGTGTTATAGGTTAGCATTAAAGTCACAGTTAACCACAGACCATTCTATACAGTCTTGAACCCCAAACACGACAGGGTTGTAGTAGTCCACAGGTTTCAGGTTTCGACAGCAAGTGTGAGTAGAGGTGAGGCGAAGGCGGCTGCTGCTGATTCTCCACAGTCACAAGGTATGAGGCGACAGAGAGTGGCAAACTGTTAATGCTGAAACTTCAAAGTCTCTACAGGCATCCTTCTCACTGGTGAGGAGGGGAGACATATTGAAAACAAAAAACTAACCCACACACGCTATTGGGCTTTACATGCTTCTGTAAAATCATGCAGCCGAGTCCAAAACAGAAAAAAGGAAAAAAACTAAAAGAAAATCACCATGAGGAGTATTACAGCATATCTGCTCATGAAGCACTGGTCACCATGGGCTCTACTGGACAGAAAACTGGAAATGTGTTTGGTAAATAAAAACGGTGTTTAGGCATTTGCAATACAAATGGGGGAAAAAAGAAGCAAGCATCGAGTCTTTGTGTGAGTTTGTGTAACATGAAGTAACTACGACTTCTGCTCGGCTCCTGCTGCAGACTGCGCTGCGCTCTCAGGCTTAAGGATCTGGTAGGTGATGAGGTACTCTGGGTAGGCCTAAAGAAAACAAAGCAGGGTGTCAGCCAATATTACACAGCACGTGTTGCTTTTTGCTAACGCTATGGCCCGAGTTCTTAATTACCTGCTCTCCTCTGTAGATGACGTACTCGGCGTAAGCTAGGCCGTTAACGCTGGGCCGCCCGATTACTGAATGATGTCCTGGGGGAGCGTGAGCCATCTTCATGGCACTGAACTGTAGGAACGACTTCCCCAAAGTCACTCGGCAGAAAAGCATTTGCCTGAGAAGTCACAACATATGAACTGAGTACAGGAACAAAACTTTGCTACAACATCTTTGTGCTGCAGTTTAATGGGTGACAGCCAAAAGTTACCTGTGGCACAGGTAGCAGGATCGGTCTTTGTGTGTTGGGCAGCCAGTGCCTCCACCAATGCCGTAGACGTATTGATTGCTTTTTGAGGAGTTCTCTGCAAAATAGATACCTGCTCCAAACATCCCTCCTATGTAGGCGTGACGCTCATCAAAGCCTTTGTGAATGATGGCATTGATAAACGGGGAGCCTGTAAGAAATTGTGGCAGGATGAAGTTACACAGTAGTCAGGTTTTCTGTTATGTCTGCTGCAGACACACAGAGCACATAGATGGTGTGACAGTGGGCGTGGTTACCGTGAAACAACATCCGCTCATTGTGATGGTTGTGGTTCTCGTCTGCGATCTCCTTCTGCCTGTGGGTGTAACGTTCCCTCAGCTTCTTGTTTACCACCTTTTGAATCTGTGTGATACAGTAGGGTACATTTCAAACAGGATGCAGGGAGTTGTGTTTGTTTTACACCATAAACTAATGACTCCTCCCAAACTGCTGTAATATTGAGGTTTGTAACCCCAAAAATATACTAAATAAAGATTTTAAAAAATAGCCAACACTTGGTCAGTATTTTGCTGATAATCAAAACAGTCAAGTAAAGAGTCAGCATTCAGACCTTAATGATGTTGTATCTGCTGAAGACACCACCAGCATTGCCTCCATCTCTGTGCTCTCTGATGGTGCTCTGCATCTGTGTGACACACATGAACAACAAGATTTGTTATAAGGCACTCTGTCCAGCTATCGCTACATAATAATTTACCAGGTATTTAGAACAGCTGCATTAAAAAAGAGACACTATTTTTGGGTAAATGCAGCTTCTCAGCTCACCTCCTCCTCCACTGACTGGTACTCCTTGTCTTCTGGGGCGAGGTCTATAAGAATGGTTCCCTGGCTGGCACAGTGGAATGTCAGGTATGGGTTGCCACCTGAGAAGTGATCAAGATTCAAAGTGTAAAGATGCACACTCTCTATTAAAGTAGTACCAAAAAAAATCCCCCCAAAAGCCACTGGGTTACACCTCACCTTGTTGGCCACCCAGCAGCCTCTCAACTCCCTTGATGAGCTTGTGTCGGTGGCCATATGCATTAATCCCGATCTCCTTCAGCTCCTCATGGCCCATGTCAGCCAGCACATCCAGTGTGATCTGAGAAAAAAACCCCACAACAAATTGAGACCTTTAATAATTTAATTTTGGTCAAACGTATAACCAGCGGGTTACAGGTCCAGCGTAAAAGGTGTGCTTGCTAGAAAAAGCCATTATGACCTGCTCTCTCTCAAAGATGTCCCTGAGGTGCTCCAGGCCCAGACTCTTCAGGAATTGACTTATGTTCATGTCCAGCATTGCCACTATGAAAAAAAATAAAACAACAAAACAAAAAACCCAGAAGATTTAATAAAACAAATAATTGTAACACAAGCTCCCCAATCTCTTTTATGTCCAATTTGTCTGCTTAACAAGATTTTATAAACTGAGCAGTGTTTGATATAAGGACTGCAACAAACATACTTTCCCCTTCCTTGCGGTCAGTGCCAGTGGCTCCATCTGCCACCCCGGAGGACCCTGTAGCAGCGGCAGCAGCCAGCTCAGTGAGGGGCCCGGCAAGGTTGTCTATGCTGCTGGCAGCTGAGAGACAAGAAGGCGTGGAGGCAGGGGAGATGACAGAGGCGCTGACCACTGTGGCCTGAGGCTTAAAGCAGCTGGGCAGGGCATCCGGTGGCATGGCATCCATCAGCAGGGCTCGGATGTCATCAGCCTGCAGGAATATACAAGTTAAAAAAATTCAGCAAAGGAAACAGCCTGAGCCTTTCAACGAGCAAACATATTGAAGTACAGAATTTCATTTTATGGTGCGTTTAGTATCACAGTTATTCTTTCAGACAGGAGCCATTACCGTAGCCAGATCCAGAGCAGTCTGCCCCTCCTGGTTCTTCATGGTGGGGTCGGCTCCATGAGCCAGCAGCAACGCACAGAGCTGTGTGCGACCCTTCTGAGCTGCTTCATGGAGGGGTGTGAACGCCCATTTGTCTGTGGCATTCACACACGTGTTGTATTTGATCAGAAGGGCTGCAATATCCACATGCTGCGAGGAAGAGAGGGAACAGATCACAAGTTAAACCCTGAACTTCAAGTTAAATAAAATAACACAGTTACTGACACAGAGTTTTCAAGAGCTGATGGCAAGGTCATCAGCTCAAGTATCTTTTCATCTACAATGTTTACACTTTTCATGTATCTACAGCTACAAAACCCACAAAAATGTTTCTGTTTATGTAGCTGAGACTGACCCCGTAAGAGGCAGCATTATGAAGAGGGATAAGGCCTCCTTTGTCCTGTGCGTTGACGTCGGCCCCGTGTTCTAATAGATACTCCGCCACTTCAAGGTTGTTGTAGCCAGCTGAGAGAAGAAGAAAAAAAAAAAAAAAAAAAGAGTCAGTGCAACTTCCTTCATATGAACACACTTCGAAAAGTCTTTTTTAATGCATATTTAATTAGATGAGATTAGTCTCATTGAGCTCCACTCTTTTTACAGCTCGACATGAATAAAATGCAAAGGAAATACTGTGTAAATACAAAACACATAAGACCAACAGCCAGAAAAACAGGACATATTATGTTCCAAGTTTTTATGTCAAACAGTGTGTGAGTTAGTATTTTTACTCAGTACAAAAGTATACAAACACATCAGAAGAGCTTGTACCTGCGAGGTGAAGCGGTGTGGAGTTGCGCCCCTGTGTGTCTCTGCAGTTGATATTCTCCGGGGAGCAGAGCTTCTGGACCCGGGCCAGGCAGCCCTTCTTGGCAGCATCCAGCAGGGCGGCATCGCCCCTCAGCAGGTCCTGGATGTCCGTGTCCCCATCTTTCACCATGTCCAGCGGCATGTTGCCATCACGGTTCTTCTTGCTTGGGTCGGCTCCATGCTGAACAGAAAGGTTTAGTTGATCGATTTTATAAAAATATTTGTTGCACATGACACTGAGTGACTTTCCAGGCCAAAGTGATTCGTTTTCCTGTCAGAATCATGAGGGTGGGCGCTTACTTTGAGTAGCAGTTTGCAGATTTCATATTTTCCTTTGGCCGCAGCCTCGTGAAGAGGGGTGAACTTCCAAAGGTCGGCCACGTTCACTGAAGCTCCATGTCTGACCAGCAACTCGGCCACTTCATAGTGACCATAGGAGCACGCATTGTGGAGGGGAACAAGACCACTGAAGGAGGAAAACCGGCAGAAAAAAAGATCACATTTAAGAGGGAAGAAAATGTGTTTAAAGTACTGATAATTACGGCTTAAAAGGCTTTAAACATGATAACTTCTGATGTCTTTTATGACATTTTTAGTGAACTAACAGACTGTAAGATGGTAGTTTAAGAACTCACCCCTTGTCTTTGGCGTGAACGTCAGCTCCATGGTGTAGCAGGTATTCAACAACAGCCACTCGATTGTAACCGGCCGCAAAGTGCAGAGGAGTGGAGTGGCGCCCCTCCAAGTCCCGACAGTTTACGTTCTGGGGGGTGCAAAGTTGCTGCCAAACGTACATTTTCTAATTAGCCAAGTTTACAAGACATTACATTTTATATCACTGCTACTAGTGAGCATGTGGAACTGATGTGCTACAAATTTTACAAGTGTACAATAAAGATTTTATCACAGTAATAAGTCTCTGTGAAACTCATCATGAATGATCAGGCAGAAGAATCAGTGAACTTACTTGCACTGTATCCAGATCTCCTGCTTTGGCCGCCTCCAGAAACCTGTAGTCCACGTCAGAGTTACGTGTGGGAACATTTTCTGGAAAAGAGAAAGAAAAAAAAAAAAAAAGCTGTCAAAGAAGGACTCACATACACCATGTGATGATCAAGAAAAATAGTGTTTTTTCCATTTTCTTGAAAGTTAGAAGTGCGGTAATCACCGTTGAGGATCTGTTGCACAGCTTCGTTGCCCATCTGAGCAGCGGTGAAGCCCTGCAGAGACACAATGGAGGGGTCGGCCCCGTAACTCAGCAGCAGCTTGCAGGTCTGGATGTGACCAGCCAGCGCCGCTCTATGAAGAGCTGTCTGACCCAGAGTGTCCACAGCATTGACCTGGAGTCAGAACGAAAGAGGTTTCTAAGTTTCATACCAACAACTCTCCCAAAGACCACATTTTTTCAAAAAGGAAATGCAAAAGCACACCTTTGCTCCATGTTTCTGCAGCACCTCAAGGATATCATTGTGAGCTCTCTCGGCAGCGACGTGCAACGGGGTCATGAAGCTAAAAGACGTCACAGATGAGAACATGTCACCATTATCACTCTTTAGTGCTGAATCAGCAGCTTTTCGTTTTTTTAAAATGTTTTACATCACGGTCTCACGTCTTTGCGGCACTTTAATGTGTTTTTACTTGCAACACATTTTTTTGCAATTATGTTGTCACATCTTAGACCACAGAGATTAAGTTGCTTAATTTGGAATAAAATGCTTATTATAATTATTATTATTATATCAGCTACATTCATTACCTTTAAGATGAACTCCTAGTTTATTTGCTTCTTACTTTTAAAAATACAATCTAAAAACTTTTTGTTGTTAACTTACTCTTTGTTCTTCTCATTGATGTTGGCACCTTTACGCAGCAACAACTCGGTCACCTGCTTTCTCTTAGGGTGGGGTGAAGCCACAGCACAGTGCTGAAATACACATTAACATTATATTAGTGCCGAGCTTCATCTTCATTATGCAGAATTATGCAAAGAACTGCTGGTAGCACAATGAGAGAGAGAGAGACAGGCATGTTAAGAGAAACTACTGGCAAGCTCCATAGACTTGATTCTGACCAGAGCTGTTTCGTTGGTCTGAGGATGTTTGAAGCTGATAATTTCCAGAGCCAGCGTCTTCTTCACTTTGGCCACGTCCGCCTCCCTGGCTGCCTGCAGCAATGAGTGACCTTTGAACTCATCTAAAAAGAGATGTGGAAATGACAAATTAGGTATGGTCTAATGATTTGGGTTTCTAAGTACATGAAAGCTAATCTTTGTGGAAAAAAATGCCTGCTGATGAAGCCTTTTAGGTGGCTTAGCGAGAACTCACAGGTAAGCCTTTCTTTCAGCTCTGGAGTCGGAGCCATGTCCACAGCACTCTTGCTGTGGCAGTTTAGGAGGGTGGGGTCAGCCCCGTGGCTTAGCAGCAAGGAACAAACCTCCACTCGGTTCTTGGATGCTGCCTCGTGGAGGGGAGTGAACTGCCACAGGTCCATGGCATTCACACAGGCTCCATGCTGCAGAGAGAAACAGCACAAAACGTGTACAGGAGAAGGAAGAAACATTTGTTTCATCACATCAGTATCTGACATAACAAAATGTAATTAGTGTCTGATTACAATTCCTAGCACTACGTTATTTCCTAGTTATAACTCATGACATGATTTTACAAAGCGAAACGAGTTACACTTATTCATTGCTCAATAACATTTCAACCAACCCAGAGTCCTAAAAGCACAAGCTCATCAAATAAGAAATCGTGTCTTACTTTAAGCAGAAGCTCGGTGACCTCGTAGTGACCGTAGGAGCAGGCGTTGTGAAGAGGAACCAGACCACTGCCGGACAACACACTCTGGTTAGTGTCGTGACTTATACTTAAAAGGACAAAAGAGAGAAGAGGAAAAAAAAAGCCTCACCCTTTGTCCTTGGCGTGAACATCAGCCCCATGCTGAAGGAGGAGCTGAACGATGCGGACCCGGTTGTACCCAGCAGCGAGGTGCAGCGGTGTAGACTGCAAGAGAAAGAAAGCCTGTTAACATCGTTCGTGGGCCGGGTCGGTGCATACTGCCTTTGATGGCCACATGAGCGAGCGGCTGATTAAGGCCAAAAGCAATTGTGCTAGAGCAGGCTATGCTCGGTGAGTTGCAGATGAATGGCGGACATCGTGATGCAGAGTCAATGAGTTTGTGGGGAAAATTCAACAACAAAATTCAGTTGCTGTTGTTACTATGTCTGACCTGAGCGACGACGAGCAACTTTAACCTCACTAGTCATCTAACTCGATTTCCAATTGATAAGATCTCAAAAAAAAAAAATCTTTTAGGTCTTAGTACTTCGAAAATAGGTTTGATGCAGTAAGCTGAGGAGTAGTAAAGTCCAAAAGGCTGCTTGTGAATTATGGTTAGGATACAATATCTGACTTACTTTCCAATTCCAGTTATAAAATAATTAACAAATAAATAAAAAGAAAAAAACAATAGAGACATACAAAAATGCTTCCAATTTTAATTTCTATTAATTTTTCAATTACCTGTGTATAAAAACAATCATTCAATACTAGCTATTGAGTAAATAAAATTATATTGAATCCCAACCATAATAGGATGCAGTGAAGCTACAATAAGCAGGCTGAGAAAAAACAAAAAATCAAATAGCCTAATTTCAGCCAAGAAAAATGAGAATTAGTATAAGCAAAGCTGCAAATCCCATTTCAATTGCATTTGTTCACTGTTCAAAAATCTGGCTCAGGTCAAGCTCACAATGAAAAGAAGGGACATTGTTTCATTTCAATCCATGCAGTGATGTTAATATAAAAATGCAGAAATGTAAGACTATTAAGTGACAGTGAAAAAAAACAAAAAACAGCTCTGAATAATGAGAGTTGAATCATGGAGGCTTCATTCAGTTTGGGATGACACAAGCAATTTAGAAGCAATCAACATGGAGGGAAGAGCATAGCACTAGAATGGCAGGTTAAGTTTAGACCATTCATTACTGCATACCAACTAATCCAACAAGGACATGTGAAGTATACACAAGTTACAATGACACAAATTCAAGATTCGATTGACAAACAAAGTGCAGAGGGGCAGGCCTTCAGGCATGCATGAATTATCACCATCATCAAAAACAAAATTAATGAAAAGATAAATCAGACACTGATTTATGTGCAAGTGATCGAAAGCTGGAGAAGTGTGGGTGAGTGTGCAGAGGAGAGAGGACAGACGCTGAAGTAGGCAGGCAGTGGGCATTTTGTGCTCCTCTCCAAATCCAAAAAGATGAGTCGTCACCATGACACCAACCCAGTTCAGTCGCTCAATCACATTCACGCACACACAACAGAGGAGCATCAGGGTAGGATAAATGAGTGACCCGTACACCCAGGTCCATGATGTGCAATTAACAAGTGACAGCCAGCTTATTGGTCAAATAAAAACGATGGATTAAAAATAAAAGAATAAAAACAAAAACAAACAAAAAAGATCACAACAGTGCATCAATTAAGTGGCCGTTATCAAGGTCAACTTACCAGCATTTTTTGTGATGTTGACTGATCGACAAATGTTGCCAGAGTCACACGGAAAACAAAATGAAACAAAAATTACAAAATGACAGTGTCTTTTCACAGCAATTTCTCTCTCTCCCTTAAAGTCAGTGAAACATAAAGCGCAGTAAGACAATAACCACTGTTTGATCCGTCAAAGACGGTGTGAGGTTAAATGTGACACGGGGCCAGAGAGGGTAAGTAGCTGGAGGATGCAGTGGAGACTGCTCCTCCTCTTCTTAGGTCTGCTTAAATTCCAGACCACATCTCCAAAGTGGCTTACAGACCTAGATCATGCAAACATCAATTCTACTGCAAAGAGGTAACACTTTAATTTCTGATGGAAAAAAATACGGTTAGAAGTGAATGACATGTGCTGAAAAACTGTTAGCAACAATGAGTTTTCATGGAATAATGAAGGTAGTAGTTATGTTTTGTTTTAAGCTGGTTAGAGAAATAAACACATTTATTCAGGATAAGAAAGCTAATCATTCAATAATTTGAAAATAATGCATGAGGGACCAACCCCACCCCCCCTCCCAAAGAAAAGAAAAAAGAAACACACACACACAAACAGTAGGAGTAAATGCTCCTGTTCATAGGGATGCAATGGAAACAAGATCCCTCACCTAAATCAGCCATGATAAACAGTGTGTAAAGTCTAAAAGAGGAGTGCCAGCTGTGTTTGTACCATTACACATGTAGTTCCCTCAACCACAAAGAGGAAGACAAAAAAACAAAACAAACAAAATTAACAGGAGGAAACCTGCATGGTGATCTAAACACTGCTTACAGTGTAATCACGTCCCACTAACAAAGACTAAGAACTGAAAATGACACAGAAATAAACTGTGCAGAATACATTAAGCCTAGTTCTTTGATCTGACCAGATGTGCTTCCACAGAAAATAGATTTCACAACTGACCAAACATGCTGGAAAAATATAGTTTTGGGGGTTTTTCGTGTAAATTTATGTCTACTTTAGCTTCAAGAGAATGTATACAGAATCAACTAGCCTGATAAACTGGGTTGAAATAGTGCTTTTAGTGGTTTCCTTGAAAAAGGCTGGACAATTAAAAGCCAAGTTGAAGAAAACTGATGCTGTTAAAATGAGGATGATTTCACAGCAGCAAATGGATTGTGGATGGTCTCATGAGAGTCACGCATGCATGATTAGAGAATAAGAAATGTCTAAAACAGGTATTTCCAAATTAAGATGGCCCCAACATAAATCCTCTATAGAAACACCATTCAAACTAATTCAGACTCCTTTAAACACATGCTGACTGAATTAAAAAACAAACGAACAAAAAAACCACAACGTGCATTTTCCCCCTCAAAATCTGAAGTTTCGGAAACACACTAGTAAACGTGTATGTATGTATTTGGTGTAATGTGCTACTTGTGGCTCATTTACCTTGCGACCATCGCTGGCGTGACAGTTGACATTTAATGGAGTCAGCAGTGCCATCAGTTTTTCTTCATTTCCACTCCTGTAATTAGATGGTTGAAAAGACTCAGATGTTGTTAAATCAAAATAAATTGATGGAAACTAGCAACTAAGACGAGGTCAATTAAAGTCAGATTAAAAGGATATCACATGCAATCATTTTTCTCCTCCTTCATATGTTTTAACTCTTAAATGTGCTTACAGAATCACAGGACACACCAGCATCGTTTCTATAACTGCAGTTTACCCAAGAACTTCATGTCATCAACTATTGACACACTCACCTTGCTGCTTCCAAAAGTTCATCCTTCTTGTATTCACCTGGAACAAGAAAAACTCTCAGATTAGAGAAACGTGTGAAACACTTATACATAAATATTGGCATGTGACTTAACTTTACATAGCATTTATTGCTTATGTTTGTTTGGCACATTAACCGAGACTGACCAGTGAGAACCGCCTTAGCTGAAGGGTCAGCCAGATCCAGAGCAGACTTGCCATCGGTGTTGCGGATGTTAGGATCAGCTCCGTGTTGCAGTAACACTGCAAAAGATAAGATGAAATAAACAAAAACTTGCATTTTAACGTTCCTTTTTTGTGTTACTCAGAATGCTGTGCATATTAATAAAGAGGAAGGCTGGTTAAACAGCATAGATAATAATAAAAGACACAAAGTTGAAAACAGTGTTCAAGCTGGCACCACCTCTATATTTTAAAGAGCCCCAGGGGAGAACGCCACCTCGCACAATGAATGCTCCAGCTCATCAGACGTTTGCACATACACTCAAAGAACTAGAATGACATCAGTCTTGTATTCATCTGGATGAAAATGAGCGCTTAGATTAGAGCCTGGCATGCAAAACACTTCACATAAATGTTTGCAGTGGATATAACTTTCCATGGGCAATTACAGTCTCTGTTTGTTTGGCAAGTTAAGTGCTGAGAATGAACCCGGCTGATTTATCAAGTAGAACCTCAGTTATTTCCACACAGGCACATTTTATTTATACAAATAATCCGTATGAGTCAAAGACTGAGGCTTAGGATGGCTCATAATGCCAGTTCAAACTAGGGCTGGGCCATATTATATCGTTCACGGTAATACCAGTATAATGTTAGGCAACGATAGGAAAATGAAATATCGCGATAGAATATGAGTAAAACGCGCATGCGCAGTGCCCTTGTTTTCATACGCACATGGCCGATTGTTGAGCGAAACAGATGAACCAGAATTGGTTTGTAAAAATGGTGCAACTTCAGTGATGTGGAACTGGTTTGGTGTTTGTCCGTCAGATACATGACAAAGCACCTTTTTTGCAGAACATGCAAGCGGCCGTCGTTATTGTCGGACTAAGATGCTTAAATCTGGGAGTAATCTGGGTCCCAAACTCCGTAATCTTCAGGTCAAAGAACACTGCAGCATCACTTAGAGTTAAAAACTGTCTAAATTCTTTCATCTTTAATAAAACGATCAGCATTGCTGCTTTACCAGGTGTAACTATGAAGTCTAACTTCCAGGCATCCATGAAAACAAAATTTACTACATTTAACGGAGTTAGAAGTTAGCAGGAAGCTAGCGGAAGTTAGCTCGCTAGTTTCGCTAGTTGCCTAAGCATGATATTGCATGTTCTGACTGAGAGATTTCTGAAAAATTCAAACGTACAGCTCTGCTATCACTTCCAACATAAATGAAGACCGGAAACTAAACAGCAGTGACGTTTGTAGGGTTACTGAAGTTGGGCTAGCTGGTATATAATGATGTGCTACGTGATCGCTAGCGACACAGCTATGTTAGCATAAACAGTGAAGCTGGAGGACGAACACTAACACTTTTACACTTATAAAAGTTAACGTTAAGGTTCCTGATAGTTGGAGACAAATGCAATCGCATGGCAGGGTGCTGTAAACGGACCAAACTTCAGTCAGGAGAACAACTGAGATAATCCATCCACAATACGAGGTTAGTCATTAATATACTGCAACATGGGAATAGAGCAGCTGCCAGAGAATTCAACATTAATAAGTCAATGGTACAGAAGTGGAGGAAGCAAGAAGAATGAGTTTAATAAAGTTTGATTTATCTGACTGCTTTGTTTCGCTTAATGTGCCTTATAATCCCGTGCACCTTATGGTCCGAAAAATGCGTACTGCACACTGCAGTTTAATGTTGCAAAGCACCTCTTTTTAACTTCAGTGGATATTATACATGGTTATGCTCAGGATATGTCAGCCCATTTCTACTGGAAATGCCTTTTGGTTAAACTTTCAGCAAGGAATTTGCATTTGCACTGTTACATTTTTATAAAGCTTTAATGTACATAAAAACCAGCTTCTTGTTTAAGTGAAAATAAATGGAAGGTTGTCTTTTTGCGCTAGTAATGTTGTGGAGTTGTATTTTGTCTCGCATCAATTATATCGTCAGTTATATCGTTATCGCAAATTTTCAAATATATATCGTGATAAATATTTTTGGCCATATCGCCCTAGTTCAAACTGTTTCTTTACTCTTGAAATGAGTCCACAAGATGTACTTCTACATGGCAGCCATCCCTGCATAGGCAAATGTTTATGTAAATTAACAAATAAAAAGGTTATATAGGCTATAGAAATTTGATAGGGGAAAAAAAAACACTAAGGCATTTGTTTGTGTGTCACCCCAGTGTAAGTAATGTTTTCAGCCTGCTCTGGCTGTTTTTCCTGTCTCACACACATATTTATTAAGTTTTTCACTCCCACACATACACAATTCCATATTTGCCTAACCGTAGATATAAACGGCTAGCATCCTTACCAATGCACACATCTATCTTTCCCTTGATGGCAGCCTCATGTAACGGAGTGTAGTTCCAGTTGTCTCTGGCATTTGGATCTGCGCCTTGACACAAGAGGAGGCTGACGACTTCTGCGTGTCCAAAAGAGCAGGCATTATGCAGGGGGATGAGACCTCCATCATCCCTAGCGTGAACATTGGCCCCAGTCTGCAGAAGGTGCTCCACAACATCTTTTCTACCAAAGCCTGAAAGAAGCACGTGCGTTGAGTTTTTCCATCTATATTACATTAAGCGTTTTGCATAAGTATCCTGCTAACATTAATAGCTTTTAGCCATTCACAGGAAATATAAAGTGTTGTTTTTGTTGGGATAACTATATTAAAATATAAATACTCTTTATACGATTAAGCATCCGTATAGATACACAAACTTCTTACCTATAATAATTGCAGAGGTGTTGTATTTAATTTAGGGCTTGGGAACTTAGCAAACAACATACACGTAGTAGCATACTGTTAGTTTTTGTTGCAGTTCATGCTAACGTACGGTTATCCTAACTAAAAGATACGACGGTTTGCGTTTCCTAGCTAAATGTTATTAGCGGCACAGCTTATAAAACAGTTATAAAACGACAGCTTAAAATTATAGTTACATTTTAAGGAATATATAAGAAAGAAATGTAAATAAAATGTTAGCGCTAGCACTAAACAAGTCAAGCAAAACACATTATCTAGCTAGCCGCCCGCAGTATGTTAGCTAATAACAAGATGCTGTTGCTACTTCATTAGCTCGTTACCCGCAGCGAAATGAAGGGGGGTTGATTTTCGACCAGCCATGTCCTTCGCGTTTACATTCACCGAATCCACAAGTCTCTTTACTCTGGATACGTCTCCATTACGACAGGCCTCGAACAACTCCCTGAACGCCCCACCGATGCCGCTGCTGCCGTCGGTGGGACTGGCAGCTCCAGAGCCAGGGCTCGAAACGCTGCTGCTACCTCCGCCAGAGGTTGTCGTGGTGGAGCTCGCACTGCTCGCTAAGGCCGGGGCTGGTAGGTCTGGGGAGGCCAAAGCCATTTCAATCCCTCCGCTGCACTCCCTCTCATTCTCCGAAGGTCCGACGGCCGAGGTCAGCAAAGCCATCGGCGGAGAGCCCGGAGGAGCGCCAGAAAGAGAGCCGTTTCTCGGCGGAGACTGTAAAGTATTTTGCTGTTGTTGCTGCTGCGATGAACGTCGAGACACCGCCATTACAGCAGCTCTCAGGCGATAATAAAAGCAGTTCCTCCTTCTTTCCGGTGAAAGTGGTCGTGTTTCCTGTCAGCTGTTTTCTTAGTGGAGCCTGGCAGTGGACCCCCTCCCCCTCTCCGACTTAAACTTACTATAATGCATTGCAAAACACATTAAAAAATATCGTCTTTAGGTATTACATTGCTTTATTGCCTTATTTAAAATTGATTATTTAATTTAAAAGAACGTACTAAAAGACTGAAAATAGGTTTGTGAGATTTGGGGGGAGAATTTTTTTTATGTGAAATATATATTTTATATTTCACAGTGCAATAAACAATTAATAATAAAAAATAATAAACGAACTTAAAAAAAAAGAATTAATTGCTTTGGGGGGCTTATGCCTGGGGCGGCAGAGATAATTAAAAAAAAATCTCAAGTAATTCTCAATTGTTCCACTGGCAGACTTCTTTTCCGTACAATAAACCGCAAAAAAACTGAAGGGTTTTCATAATGTTTAAGTATAATATGACATCAGATATGGCAGCTTTTGTTCTTGATGTTTGTTTTTTGATCTTTGGTTCATCTATGTTGACCCGGAGGTCCCGGTCAACACAGGTGCACTGCACTTTGAGCTTTTCCAAAAAAAGATCAATAAGAAAAACTACCACAGACCTTCCACGGCACAAGAAAGACTGAGCGGACTGGCAGTAATTAGTATTAACAATAAAGTTGGCCATCAGATTTCTTGCAGTGATGTAATGATTTTCCTTCTAGAAAAGCTTGAAAACAAAAATGCTAAGAGGACGGAGTGTTGAGGAAAACCAAAAAAGTCAAAAGCCTGGATTCCAATCATTCATTTTCAAATGTAGTTCTTCTTATTTTTACCAAAGTGTTTAGACATGTTTACATAGTTTTCAGAACAAATTTATACATCTTGTTCCCTTGTTTCACCTACGTCTATGAATTTACAATACTGAAGTATTTCTCTGATATATTTTTTATTATATTTAGTAGTTAGAACTTAAAACATTAACTAGGGACTGTTTAATTGAAGGGATTTTAATTTTATTTCTATTTTTATGGCACTTTGTTGTTGCACACTGCTCTTACACTTTATTTAAAACTAGAAATAATAAAGCAGTTGATGTGTTTCAGCCTGTAACGTTTAGTGTCTGTTGGTACTTCATCACTTTGAATAAGTGTAAGTCAACACCAGGCCCCACTTTCAGTCTTTCCATTTCTCCTTTCCAAACACATGAATAACAGTCCATTATTTTCACCGTTAAACACTAAAATATTCTTGACTTTTTTAATAAACAAATTAAACGACAGCCAGCATCCCAGTTATTTCAAACTTTAAAAAAAATCTCCATCCCCGTGTGGAAAAGTTTCACCTTTGCTAACTGCATGCTAAAGGAAGTAAAGATATTTTCCAACTTAAAATCTCAATTATTTTCCAAACTCATTTCAACCAATTTTTTAATTTTAATTGTACCTTATGTTCATGTAGGACTCAAGAACGCGTACTTTGAACTAGGATCCAATCATGTGATTTGTCATCCACAGTTCTCATCATGAATGACGTCTCCTGTGACACTGAGTGCTTCAACACTTTCATCACTCCTGACAAGTGATTTCTTTGTGTAAAACCAGGCAGTTATGCAATTGGTCAGAAATGATCTGTCCCATAGACAGGGATGCAGGTGCCCAGCTACGAGCTGGTTTATTAATACTAAGCTAAAGAAGAAAAGGAACTCACTGTAGTTCTCACAGCTCAGGACAAGCAGACACCTGATGTTGAGTGACTGAATGGAACTAAAGCAAGAATTCATGATGATGACAAAACTCTGCATATGCAGTCAGGAGACTGATGACCTGTGAAATGAACTGTTAGAAATGTGCAGATATGTGTAAACATTGATCAACATTTAACATCCAGCATGGAGCAAAACTTCTGACCGACATCTATGAGAACCTTTAATCTCGTCATCTTTGTAGTGAAATATGACTCATTAAACCTTTCCATGTATTTTATCCACAGTGAAAACTATTCACTTTGCTGGACCCCAAAATCACATGTGTTCAATTCATTTCATTAGATACTAGCAATACTATTAAATTGGACCTCATTACTATCATATAGCAATTAATGTGAAACTGAGTCATATCATAATCTATATATGTAATATGTTTTTGCCTGAATCTTCCACCACAAACAGAAAGAGGACATGTGAGCTGCTGTCTGAGTAACAATGCAAATACACACCAGAAATTGTTTAGTAAAGACAAATTTAATAAATGAAAGCTGGTGAGAGGGGCTTCAGTGCATCCATCCATCCATCTCTTCTGCTTATCTGGTTCAAGGTTGGAGCCATCCCAGCTGTTATGGGGCTAGAGGCGGGCAAAACCTGGACAGGTGGTCAGTCTAACACAGAGAAACACACAACCATTCACACTCACATTCAACCTAACTGCATCGCTCTGGACTGTGGGAAGAAGCCGGAGTACCTGGAGGGATCCACAAAGGCATGAGGACTCTCTTGCTCTCAGGTCACTGCCGTTCACGCTGCTCTGAACACTCTCAGTTGTCTTTGGAACAAATAACACCAAATGAGAGTGAATCACTTCAGAACAACAGGAACACTCCTGGTTATTGTGAGCAAACGTCATAACAAGATGAATATATTTACCATTTTAATGAGGGAGAATCTTCTGTGTGGAGTTTCTTCTCAGCGTGACTCTTTTTCCTGACTTTTAGAAACAAGAGGCAGAAAAGAAAGAATAAAAGTTAAAACCTCCACAATTTTCTATATTTTAGGACAGAATTTTAGAAACAACCTTAAACACTATTTACTACTTACCACTTTGTTCAGGCTTGCTGGTGTTCGACATGCTTCACTTTATATTAAATCCTGAAGCGCTTCCTCAGTGGAGTCGGGCTCTGGATGCTGTTGTCTTCCTCTTAGCACCCTTTGCCGACGTCTTCAGAAAACGGCAGAGAACCGACATGAGAACTCTGCCGTCTGCGCTGTAGTCTGTTACTCTCCAGTGGTTCGTCATCAGTGTCCTTTGTTTGGTAAACGGTGGAGATGACTCTGGTGGGGAATGTAGTGAAGAGAAAAGTTTCCAATTGCTTTATTTTTGTTTCTCACTTTAGTCACAGATCATCTTAGATGAACACCTGGAGCACCAGGAAAGACATTGCAAGCTGTACCTCCTTGTATCTGGAACCAGCAGGGAGGCCATTGACATATACTACCTTGTGATGGATAAGAAGCTCATCCCCTTCCAGGAAACCACATCATTCGTAGCCATTGATGAACACTTTAAACATTACTGTTTTCAGTTTATGAAAACAGATGATGCTCCAACAAACTTTTAGTTGAAGTTTTAAAGTGAATGAAAATAATTGTTAAAAATAAATTCTTAAAGTAAATTCAAGAACAGCAGCTAAGACCCAAATTAATATGCAGTGTTACTGCCCATTGAGGTCATTGCAGCATGCACTTTGTGTGGTTTTGACTTTTGTTATGAGTCATTTATGGCTAAAGAATCCTTGTGTAACGCAATCTGTACTTACACCAAAGCTTTAATGCTTGGAAATCAGGACTATTGACCTTGAGCAATTCACTAAGTGTCTGTATCATCAATTTCACCACAACACAATGTTTTAGGCCCCAAAAAATCTGTTTCTATAGAAAGAGGTTACAAAAATTGAAATGTGTCCCAAAACTCTGTAACCCATCAGAGGCTAGTTTTGTAAAGGAGTTTGGTAGTAGCTGCTCCACCATAGGAACAGTAAGACCTCCAGCACACAACGAACACCACACTCACTTAACATAGACACATTTATTAAAACACAATTTTAAACAATAACCCTTTTCTTTTACTGTCTTTCCACTCAGTGTTCCCAAAAAAAAAAAAAAAAAAAAAAAATTTATCAAGGTCCTTTGGCCAAAAAACAAACAAACACCTGAGCTCAGGGAAAGGTAAAGTGCAACGTTGGGGCCCTCCAATTTGTTCCTACCACCCTGTTGGAACAGTGTAGTATCCAGTAACAGCATCCAGAAAGCAGAAGCATCCACTTGCAGCAACGACCATCTACCAGGTAGGATGTTTCAGTGGAGTCATCAGATGAGGAACATCATCCAGTAGGAACAGGATACCAAAGGAAAAACCAGCCTACACACACCCGGATGCTGGAGAATTAACCAAAGCATATTCATGACTTCCAGTATCACTAACGGCTCATCTAGCAGTCTCATCATCAAAAAAAATACAGGCTTGTTCATGTAAAAAAACAAAACAAACAAAAAACAAAAAAACCGAAAACAAACACTGTTCAACTTTTTTAGGCATGAAAACATCAAGGCCTGGACCTGGACTAGGCCTATCCGGTCTTTAAATGACGTGATGAATCCTGCTCCTGGGTTCAGACTACTCTGTTTATTAAAGCTGTTGTGTTTTTAACATGTTGTAATGCTTTGTATTTTGTTCCATCTTAACAAGGCCCAAAAAAAAGAAAAGAAAAAAAAGTCAGTGATCACTGTGGAAATCTCTCGGGTTTTAAAACCTTATGATTTAACTACAACCTAGCTCATGCAGCAGTAAATAATGACTAACCTCGTATTGTGGATGGATTATCTCAGTTGTTCTGACTGAAGTTTGGTTCTTTGCAGGATCCTGCCAAGCAACTGCATTTGTCCCTAACCATCGGGAACCCTCGCTTCAACTTTTATTTTTTAATTTTTTCAGATATCTCTCAGTCAGAACATGCTATATTATGCCTGGGTGAAAACTAGCGAGCAAATTCCCTGCTAACTTAAATTTAATAAATTCTGTTTTCATGGATGCCTGGAAATGGCTAATGACGTGCTGTGATGCATTCAATGACTGCCAAATGATCAGAAATCTCAATCTTCGGAAAACCTGAGTTACACTCAGCATTTTTGCTTACACAACAGTAGGGAGCCTAATGGTAAAGACCTGTGTTCTTCAGAGCAAGCTGAAAGACAAATACTTGATAGCTTTAAATACTGTTAATTACTTCTTGGACACAGATTACTTTTTGGCACAACATCACAACATTGGCAAAGAAGTCACTTGGATGAGTGACGAAACGTTTCTCCCACTCACTACGTCCAGATGAACAGAATCAACTTTTGGAGATTTACTTTCCTGGATGATTGAGGCTGCATCAAGTCTGAATAGTCGTTACGAATTTCAGTAATTTTTTTTATAAAGTGGTGATTTTTTTTTTTTTTAACAGCATAGAAAACCACAAAGATTGGCAAAAAAAGAACATGCAATAGTAAAATTAAATGAGAAAAATAATTTTTTCTTTTGAATAAATGAAATTGGTTTTAGGTGACACTGGGAGTCATGGTGATGAGGATGGCGTGTTTGAGCTATGGATATAAAAACAGAAGGAAAAATTGGAATTCGGTTTCACATTTCAGTGCAAACAGCAGCTTTTTCCTACTAGTGCTGTGAAAACTCGGATTTTCCGAACTTTTCAAGAAACGAAGGAATTGCAAAATGATTTCTGCCGACTTAGATCGTTAGATGCACCTGCTATCCCTTTTGATTGAGCGTGAGAAAGATCAATGCTATGATAAGTACAGCAGGCTAAAAGGTATAATATAATATGTCAGACTGCTGTGCGCCTCCAATATAGAGGTGTGCAGCTGCTTTATTCTCAGCAGATTGTTGCTCAACTAATATGAAAACGTTAGTCCTTAATGTGAATGCGTATTAAAACCTCAATGAGAGTCCATGCAGCCTTACACCACATGAAAATGTGAAGGCTTTCATAAACAATGAGTTCTGCTGGGAGCTTCTTACTGTGTGTGGAATAACATATGATGATGTGAAGCCATGTCTTGACAATTTAAATTCAGGCTTTAATTTGTGCGATCACATGATTAATGTAGACGCACGCTTTGTTTCCTCGTAGCTGAGCTGGTGAGTCCAACCATTTCACGTCAGATGGTCGTCATTAACTTGAGGAACCGTCAACTGACCAACAGCAATCTGGACTCCATGTCCCACCTGGTCCTCACTCTATACCATAACCTGGTGACGGGGTCCAAGGACTTTCCTCACATACTGTTTAAAGGATTGCTCCACCGGGACCAGGTGACGACACCATTTGTCCATGTGAGGCTGAGCCAGAGAGAGAACACCGCTCCTTCTCCTCCTACGGACTCACCAGCTGGGATGATGCTGCCGCCTGCGGGCTCCAGCTCTCATCCACGCTTCCTGATTCCAGTTCTTCCCGAGAAAGCATATCTCGCTGTGCTGAAGGCAGACCGGAGGAACTGCGTCCGCACCCTGACTGTCGACGGCCTCCCCGTCACCAGAGTCATCTCCACTGTTTACCGAACAGAGGACACGGAGATGACGAACCGCTGGAGAGTAACAGACTACAGCGCAGACGGCAGAGTTCTCATGTCGGTTCTCTGCCGTTTTCTGAAGACGTCAGCAAAGGGTGCTAAGAGGAAGACAACAGCATCCAGAGCCCGACTCCACTGAGGAAGCGCTTCAGGATTTAATATAAAGTGAAGCATGTCGAACACCAGCAAGCCTGAACAAAGTGGTAAGTAGTAAATAGTGTTTAAGGTTGTTTCTAAAATTCTGTCCTAAAATATAGAAAATTGTGGAGGTTTTAACTTTTATTCTTTCTTTTCTGCCTCTTGTTTCTAAAAGTCAGGAAAAAGAGTCACGCTGAGAAGAAACTCCACACAGAAGATTCTCCCTCATTAAAATGGTAAATATATTCATCTTGTTATGATGTTTGCTCACAATAACCAGGAGTGTTCCTGTTGTTCTGAAGTGATTCACTCTCATTTGGTGTTATTTGTTCCAAAGACAACTGAGAGTGTTCAGAGCAGCGTGAACGGCAGTGACCTGAGAGCAAGAGAGTCCTCGTGCCTTTGTGGATCCCTCCAGGTACTCCAGCTTCTTCCCACAGTCCAGAGCGATGCAGTTAGGTTGAATGTGAGTGTGAATGGTTGTGTGTTTCTCTGTGTTAGACTGGCCACCTGTCCAGGTTTTGCCCGCCTCTAGCCCCATAACAGCTGGGACGGCTCCAACCTTGAACCAGATAAGCAGAAGAGATGGATGGAAAGATGGAAGGATGATCCAAAGAGAAACATTAAAGGCCCTCTCACCAAAACAAGATAAGAATGCATTTTACATATGAATCTTCATTCATTCATTCAAATGTTGAAACTAGGGCTGCCACAAACGATTATTTTGATAGTCCACTAGTCATCAATTATTTTTGCAATTAGTCGACAGCCTATTGCACCAGCATGCATCTGCTCTAATATAACTATCATTAGCTTACAGCATGAAGTGTTTAAGAGAACAGCATGCTCCTCGTCAGATTGATGGGAGGAAAAGAAAATTCTAGAGTTTAACTAGGTGGCTGCTATGCTCACAGAACTGGGATGGTTTCAATGAGCATGTAACCAACATAACCAAGGTAGGTAGTGGACATGCTGTTCACCTGCTCCCTCAATCTCAAACAATGCTTCAATTGGCTGAATGGGGAGATGTGCAAGTTTATCTTTCTGAAACAATTAGCACATTGTAGTGACTTGTGAACCACAATCCATCATGGAATTGCATTGCACACCCTCACACAAAACAGAAGCTGCACAATGAGGATCTAGCAGACTGGCTGGCAAGCGAGATTTGGAATCAAAATCTTCAACCATTGTCTGGGTTTTTATTTTTCTCTGAAAATGAATGCTTTGGTCAAATAAGGTGGGATTGATGCTGGTCCCACAACAAGAGCTGCTACAAGTTTAAAGTAAAAGGCTCAGTAACCTGTTGGGCTTGGAACCTTTCTTGCTTTGCCTGACAGACTAGTGTCTGGTTAGGTTCATTCAGACGTCGAGCAGCAGTATGGTCATCTTCACCACATCTAAAGCTGAACCACACTTCTGGCAGACAGGGAACCTTAACAGGTCTCCTGCCACTGCTGTTTCTTGCCATTAAGTAATCTTTGCCATCACTTATTTTCTTTAGGACATTTCTGGTACCGAGCGAGCTCTCTAAGTTTCTTAGACAACTGATCTGTCTTATTTTGAAGTTTAACAGTTTGTTTTCTCTGTTTTGACGCTGCACTAAGCTCACTGTCAAAAGGAGGATTCATGGACCTTTGGCTCAGTTTCTCTACTTGCTTTGCAAGCTTATCCAATCTCCTTTCAAGCTTAGATGCCTTGCTCTGTTTTGTAGTCTGTATTGGCACAGGCTCATCATCATAGGAGGGTACAACGCAATTTCATTGTTCTTGACAATGACAATAAATAAATAAATACTAAATACTAAAATACATCAAAAATGGAGTGGGCATGTACAGCTGACTTTTGTAGAACCAAGATATTTTTTCATCTTGTCTAGCTTTGCAGATCTAGCACCTTCCTCAGTTCTCAACACAAGGAGTATTTCTGAAAATGCTGGTGGACTGTTCTTTTTGTTCTCTAGCTGGAGAGCTATGATGAGACTCATCCCAGCAGCCTCTATTGAACTGTCTTAGCAGGTGTTTCAACAGAGACTCCCCCTCTAGAAGTAGAAGTAAGGAGGCTATGGAGTCTGTTCAAATATGCTGAGGGCTTTTCTCTGCTATTCTGACTGGAGCTGAGAAAGGTTGCCAAAAAAAAAAAAAAAAACCTCTTCTCCGTTATCTACAAGACTAAAAGCAGAATCAAGCTGCGTAATATAAGCTCTGGGTGGGGAGCTCAAACCAAACAACTTAAAAACATCTGTCGCTGGACTGAGCAAACTTTCAAGAATGTTCCTAACCCTAAAGGAAGAATCACTGAGGGGAAGATCCACTTGTATACCTCTTCCTGAGCAACATCTCAAATGGTTTTAACAAACGAACCAACAGCAGGATTCTTGGGGCTAGGCTAGTCACCAAAGACCTTGGTTGATCTTGGGAATGGCTTGATCAGACGAATATTCTACCAGGACTCTACTTTCTGGATGGTTTGGTTCATCAGGAATCCGAACTATCCGAGAAACTTCACCATTAACTGAAAAAAAAACACTAGCACTGTCATCATCTGTTTAAATCCTTTCAATTCCAGTCACAAAAAGTGAGCATTAGCTATCTACATCAGCGGTCCCCAACCCCCGGGCCTCGGACCGGTACCGGTCCGTGAGTCGTTTGGTACCGGGCCGCGAGAGTTGAGGCTCAGGTGTGAAATGAATGGTTTTCAGGGTTTTTATCATTTTTCCAGCGTTATTTTGTTATCGTTTTTATCGTTAACTCGGTTTTCCTGGGTCTTTTCACGTGTGTTATGAATAAATCTTTTTTTTTGGTACCGGTACTAGTTTTATTTTGTTGTATTTATCCGCGACACCTTAAAGGCCGGTCCATGAAAATATTGTCGGGCATAAACCGGTCCGTGGCGCAAAAAAGGTTGGGGACTGCTGGTCTACATTAAAGCATCTGCAAAGGTACAATGTCCAACTCAATGCGGTTGAGAAAAATGAAAAGGTGGGTGTTGTGAGCTGGAAAGTCAAGGTGCTACTATCGTCCAATCTCCTGGCTGGCTCTCCACTTGTAACTCAATCTGTACTTACACCAAAGCATTAATGCTTGGAAATCAGGACTGTCTGTATCATCAATTTCACCACAATGTTTTAGCCCCCCCCCCCCCCCCAAAAAAAGAAAGAATCACAATTTGTATAGAAAGAGGTTACAAGAATTGAAATGTGTCCCAAAACTCTGTAACCCATCAGAGGCTAGTTTTGTAAAGGAGTTTGGTAGTAGCTGCTCCACCATAGGAACAGTAAGACCTCCAGCACACAACGAACACCACACTCACTTAACATAGACACATTTATTAAAACACAATTTTAAACAATAACCCTTTTCTTTTACTGTCTTTCCACTCAATGTTCCCAAAAAAACCAAAAAAAACCAAAAAAAATTTATCAAGGTCCTTTGGCCAAAAAACAAACAAACACCTGAGCTCAGGGAAAGGTAAAGTGCAACGTTGGGGCCCTCCAATTTGTTCCTACCACCCTGTTGGAACAGTGTAGTATCCAGTAACAGCATCCAGAAAGCAGAAGCATCCACTTGCAGCAACGACCATCTACCAGGTAGGATGTTTCAGTGGAGTCATCAGATGAGGAACATCATCCAGTAGGAACAGGATACCAAAGGAAAAACCAGCCTACACACACCCGGATGCTGGAGAATTAACCAAAGCATATTCATGACTTCCAGTATCACTAACGGCTCATCTAGCAGTCTCAACATCATAAAAAATACAGGCTTGTTCATTTAAAAAAAAAAAAAAAAAATTCTTAGGCATAAACACATCAACTCGGTAATTGACCTTGTATCGGCCGCCATATTATGAGGGTAGCCAGGCTTGCTTAGCCGCTAGCTTGCTAACATTCAGCTAAGCTCATTCACACATTCTAGAACATTTAGCTTTCTTCCTCAACAAAAAACAAAAAAACAAAAACAAAAAAAAAACCCATCCCAGCAGTTAACTTGACACCTGGCTGCAGCATAAAAATGGACATAATATTCAATGTAAACATGAGCTCCAAGCTAACTCACCAGAGGAGTTGGTGTAATGGCGGATGCTTGTCGGACTCGGCTCAGCGCGTACCGCTTCATGATTTCTCTCTCTAACAACACATTAAAGCATCAGTTTTAAGTACAAATGTTTTGTAAACCTATCTACAGTGACTGGTGTTAAATGTACCCAGGTTTCCAGATCGCAGAGGGCACCAGAACAGCATGCATCTCACCAGATCGACGGGAGGAAAAGAAGAAATTCTGCAGTTGGACTAGGCCTTTGCTCACGGCACTGTGATGCGTTCAATGACTGCCAAACAGTGTTGCCAACTCCTCAGTAAGGAAAATCGCTATTGGTTGTCCTAGAAGTCGCTAAATGATGTCATCGCCTAATTTGCATAATTGGCCATGCTAATGTTACATTTGTAGATCCTTGGACAGTACACCTAGTGCGTTAATCCAGCATTTTAGGTTTTTTTCATTAATTACACCCTGCAGGCAAAAAAATGTGTTCTCGTTTGATCCTAAGATGAATGTTCACTGCAGTTTACGTTTACGTGACCATGCGTGTGCAGGTTTTAGAATGCATTTAAAATTTTATCATAGTTCTTCTGGACATGTTACATGTAATATTCAAAATCCACATCAGTCAGATATTACTGAACATGGATCCCAGTTTAAATTAATTTGTGGGTGCGATATATGTCAAAGAGAAGCGAATCATCTGCTTTATATAAACAATATCCAGTAAACAACACTTTCATTTATGTACATCTTTTTAAAACATTAGCTTTGATTTTCAAAAATGCAGAAGTTTCATGACACATGAATAAACCAGCTATGTGTGAGGATTTTTCTGATGACAGATGTTACAGACATCAACCATTATTCTCAAATGGCACAATGCAAATTTAAGTTTATGATGATGACTGAAACATCAAATTCTCCTAGGGTAGGGGTCAGCAACCTTTAACACCCAAAGAGCCGTTTGGACCCCGTTTCCATGGAAAAGAAAACACTGGGAGCCGCAATTACTTTTTGACATCTCAAATAAAGATAACTCTGTTATTGTTCTTTACCTTTATGCATAGGTATTAGAAAACAGTGGTTTCAATAAGTATCATTGACTGAACAATGCACAAGTAACTGGTGATAATTGAGGTTTGAACTCAGATCTTAGTTATGTTGAATCGTTCTCTGCAAGCTACGACTGTAGAATGTGTTTTACTGACAAAGTATTTAGTCAGAAGGTGCTTCATTTCAACTGAAAACATACTCCAGCGTGTTTGTGTATCAGTTTTAGCTTTGTGGATAAAAAGAATCGTTCAACAAACAAAAACTTGTTTTGGCTTCAGTCTTAATGCCAGTCAAACGCTGTGGCTCATTCGGACTATTCCTCTAATTCTTGGTGATGTTGTCCCTAATGGCTCCAGCCATGAACTAGATAAGCAGAAGAAAATGGATAGATGGATCAAAGGATGATCCAAAGAAAAACATTAAAGGGCCTCTCAACAGCTTTCATTTATTAAATTTGTCTTTACTAAACAATTTCTGGTGTGTATTTGCATTGATACTCAGACAGCAGCTCACATGTCCTCTTTCTGTTTGTGGTGGAAGATTCAGGCAAACACATATAGATTGTTATTTATATGCAGTGTTTTACTTTTCAAACCATTTAGGCGTGTAAATGAGTTTCATGTATAATCTTATTTCTGTTCTTCGTTTAGAATCGTATTGTTTGGTCTGACCTATTTTTTTTCCAGCGGTAGAGACTAATGATGTTCAGGTGTGTGTAAAGTCCTGTATAAAGCAAGTGGGATTTTGCCTACCAGGTTGGTTGTTTTATGGTAGAATGGAGATGCCAGAAATAAAGTATACTTAAAAGGAACTTGACTAGTATGCTGATGCTGTTCACTTATCACCCTCTTTGATGTTTATCTTATGCTACCCGACAAGAGAACATGCTTTAGAAATCAAATCCAAAATTGAATAATTTGTTCTGAAAAGTATATAAACATATGTAAACATGTGTAAACACTTTGGTGAAAATAAGAACTACATTTGAAAATGAATGATTGGAATCCAGACTTTTGACTTTTTTGGTTTTCCTCAACATTCAATCCTCTTAACATTTTTGTTTTCCAGCTTTTCTAGAGGGAAAATCATTTATTACATCACTGCAAGAAATCTGATGGCCAACTTTGTTGTTAAAACTGTTACAAAATCAGTTTTACCCCGGTTCTTTTATTCGTCGAAACTTCCAGAGACGGCACCGGAACTCAGTAGTCATTTCACAAAACCTTTATTCATCTTCATTTAAGCATGCACTTCTAGAAGGGAAGACGAGGCCGGTGTGTCCCTCTCCAAATCTTCACCCCTTTGTTAGTTACAGCCAGCTTTATAGAGGCGTCCCCATCATAAAACCCCCCACGGTGTGCTGCAAACTGTGTCTGTGTGCACGAGCACATGAATGCCTACATGTGCGCGTTCCCACGTGTCTATGTGAGTGCTCGTGTGTGACTGTGTACGCATACCTGTGTGTATGTGTGAGTGCACATGAGTGAGTGTGCGTGTGTGTGCGTGACAGTTAAAACACTGTGGGTGTAGGTGACTCCCTAGAGGTCATAAAAACCCATCTCCCTTCCAGACCACAGTTATCCAGTTACAAATGTTGAGACCCCCACCCAAACATTCTCTGGGGAATTTCCACTCAGCATTAACTCCTCTCCGTTTTACTCTCACAGTTCAAGTGGGGGAGGGGTCTCCTACAATCTACTCGTAAGTTCATGACAGAATCAGGCCTTTATTACATTGAGGGCAGTGTCAGTGTCTCTACAATAGTTCTACATTCTATGTTAACACATTTCTAAACTCTAAAATAAGCTAAACACTCTACAATACTAATTACTGCCAGTCCACTCAGTCTTTCTTGTGCCGTGGAAGGTCTGTGGTAGTTGTTTAAGTACACAGTGAAGGGCAAATGATGCTGCTGTCTCCCTGTCAGCTGTGTTCTCTCATCTTCAGAAGTCTGGACTCGTGAGCCAACGTGCCAAATAAGAACTATCAAGTATGCATGTATGATCTCTTTACTTGGTACTGAGAGATGGCATCTAAAGGAATCGACTCTGGACTAAAGCAGTGTTTTAACCATTTCATTGTTAGCCCCGCCCCCTAACTCTGATGGGTGAGGTTGACAGATGAAATAAATTCATGGTGCAGTGCATCACAGTAACCATGGAAAAAATTAATAATCAACTGCTTCTAAATAATGAATGAATCAGTTGGTTTGAAATGAATTAACAGTTTATTTATATACTAAATACATTTATTTCCAATTTAACTCATGTGATTTAATGAATTTGACACTCATTATTTAATAATTGTTTATTTTAATTTTAGCACTCTTGACACTCCATAAATTACACGCTCAACTACTTGCTTGGAGATGTGTTGTTTTTTTTACAGTTATCTTGTTTAGCACAATTTTCCATGTGCCAACCAATTACACATATATATGGAAAAAAAGTGACAGTGTAAAGTCAACATGACTATTGCTAGGATCACCATATCCATTCTTTCCTTTATGAATACTCATATCATATTTTTCATTGAATAATTTTTTTTTTCATAATTATTCTCTATCTGATAAGAATTTAAAGTGTGAGAGTGATGGGGGGCATTTGGCTCTTATGTCTACCAGCAGACAGTTTTGTAAGTGAAGCATTAAAGGCTTAAATAAAAATAAAGAGACCGATCATGATAATGACAGCACCACACAAACAGGCTCGTGTTTTATTTAAAGATTTGAAATACTACAAGCTACAAATCTGTACAGCTGAAAGCTGAATTGGTGCAAACATTAAGAACACTGCTGCATTACTGAACGTAATTACTAAAAGACAAAAATGTGAAAACCCAGTAAAACTTCCTAAACTTAAACCACTTTCTTTCTTTTTTTAAATAACTGAACTGACCTTAAAATGAACAAACTCTTAAAATAACACTGATTATAATTATTACAATGTGTGCAACGATATTCTAGGTTATTAATGAATCCCTCATTAAAGTAAATGAGTTGTCATTAAAAACAGGTAACTGCCGTCTGCATCAAGGCAAAGAATAACTCAAAGGAAGAAGAGCTTGTCTGAGAGCTGGATGGCCGGCTCTGAGTGAAGGTACTGGCCAGACAGGAAAGCCAGTTTGTGGGCATATTTGCAGGGTGCTGGAACGCGAATGGTGCCGGGCCAGTTCCAGTACAAATGGCACATCTTGAAGGTCAACCTGGCAAGACACCAAATCAACAATGAAGTGTTTTTGAACTGTACACACATTCACAATAAATCCCAATTTGTGTGGAAGATACACAAAAAAGAAATCACAGCAATACTTTGGAAAACAATAGACTCGAGGTAAATACCAGTGAGGCTTAAAATAAAAGGGGGGTGGTGGTTAATTACTTGAAAATGCATCTAGTACAGTTCCAAGATATAAATGTGTACAGAACCACTCAAACTCCTGACACACAATCTCTACTCAGCTCTACTCCATTTGTGTTTTTGCAAGTATGGTCTACTACTCTGGCAACAGGAAGGTTTTTTCCTTTTAGCAGGAGGAAACCTTTGGGCAGTACTAGGCTCAGGGAGGCTCAGCCATCTGCCAAGACCAGCTGGGGGATACAGGTCCAGACTAAACAGTAGAAGCTGATGTTTGACTGATTGTGTGTCTTACTGACAACTGGAGGCTGGGCAAAATTTTGATATCAAAATGCACGATTTTGCTACATCTTGGGACATGATTGGCACCAAAAATCTCTTTTTATTCAAACACGTATCAGCTCTGAACTGACAAACACGCTATAAACGCTATAAACTTATTGGAGATCTTAGGCTACGTTCACACTGCAGGCGAAAGCGCATCAAATCCGATTTCTTTGACCCTCTGCGACCCATCTATCCGATCATGGTATGACAGTGTGAACGGCACAAATCCGATATTTTCAAATCCGATCTGGGTCACTTTTGTATGTGGTCCGGAATCCGATACCTATCCGATGTTTTAGAAAGCGACTGCTGTTTGAACGGTCAGGTCGCATTAAATCTGTCTTTTACGTCACTGAGAGAAGACAGACGCCAATTATCAGCACCGGAGAAGACGTCGTGAACACTTCCTGACCATCCAGTGTAGATGTTAGTGAAACTGTTGGGAAGACAACGTGAACATTTTATTTGTACTGTATAATCTGCAGATTCTGACAGAAAGCACCGCTCCTCTAAAACAGCAATAAGGATCATTATTAGGTTATCTACATTATTATGTAAATAACAAAATAACTAAAAGCAAAAATTGGGAAACGTAAAGTCCGAAGTCTGCATATTAAGGGCCATCAGTCAAACAATACTGTTTGCTCTGGGTCTAAACAGAGCGCGTTGTGTGTGACGTCTTCTTTTGCGCATGCGGGCCGCTTTGAGCGTTCACAGTAGAGCACGTTTGCTGTCGCATTTTATTTGTAGTGTGAACGAGCAGACAAAAAAAACTTTGATCAAAAAATCAGAATTGAGCATTAAGACCTGCAGTGTGAACGTAGCCTTAGAAATTCAGACAAATCTGAATGACATGTACACAACATAATACAGTGAATAATACTTTGAGATATTTACATACATAGGGCTACATCTTTCTACTTCACTGTGTATCGTACACAGCTGTATAACAGAGCATCACAGACTCACTGTGTAGCAGAGTTATTTTGCAAACCATATAAAGATTATGATTATGTACTGAATTATGACAGACCCTATGGCTCTTAGTCAGGTACAATGCTGTTTTGTCATGACAGATGCTCTGTGCAGTTCTGTGCGACTATCTTTACTTTTCTTCATGAGCTGCTCAAACTAAACAGACATTACATCATACAGACGTCAACTTTACTGTTACATCGTATTCAGGAAGCATATTTACAAACCAAATGGAGTAAGCTTGTGAGTACTTTTGTGTTTTTTCCCCTTTAGACAGAAGGAAGACTGCCCCGAAGATTTTCAATACTCTGCTTTAGTGGTGTGATAAAGGCTCTTTTTCTTACAGCTACAGCGATGACCTAAAAAAACAACCTCAATCTTGTAATGATCAAATATTAAATGCAGATATTGCTTAGTGGAAAGGAAACTGGATCATACCTTTGCAAATGGTCTGGTGTGAGGTTTGCCGTGTTATATAAAGAGATGTAGTGTGTCGGAAGTCCGCAGCCCTGCCGAATGTGATGAGCCATCAGGTAGAAGTCCACCCTGAGCAGGGGGGAAACAATCACTTTGGTTTGGGAAACTTTACAGAATCGAAACATTTCCTCTGCTACAGCTGCCAGTACATCTGTCGTAGCAGTTTTGCTGTGCACATGTTTAAATTCACATTTCTCTCTCGTGTATTTTTACAAGATATTTTCATGAAATGCTGTTTACTACACATTAGCATCATCGCCTTTAAACTGAGCTGCCAGTGTAGACTACTGAAGCAGGTCGCCTGTGCCCTAAAGCTGGATTCTGACTAAAAAACAGCAACAAAAAACACACACACAAAAAGCAGGCCTCTCATCTTTAACAGCAGCACCGTGTTTACATTTACACATTTTGTGATCATTTCTCACATTTATAAAATGCTGCCTCAGAAACAAACTGACATCCTACAATCCTTCCAATTGGAATCAAACCCCTTGCTGTTATCGCCCCGCCCTGGACTAACCAATCTTTCTGGGTGAGGGTGTGATCCACGACAGTTCCAGGAGGGGGAGTGCCAAAGCTGTTTGCAGCCCAGGAGTAGAGAGTGGTGTTAATGCGCTTTTGTACCACGATGAAGACCAGCTTGGGCTCGTAGCTGGGGAAAGTCTCAAAGCATTTGATCAACTGTGGGATCTCGTACTGCTCCACCATTTTAAGCTGGCCGTCTGAGACACCATCTCTGTACACCACAATCTTTTCTGGCAAGTTGTGGTTTACCTGTTAGACATGCGTAACCAAAGTAAAGTTATACAAATTTAATACAGTAAATGAAAATGCATTAAACCCAGCAAAACTTGATAACACCCAGAAACAAACTACACTGTTGTTTTCATTATACTGCGTTCACTGATAGGTGAGAATTAGTGGTGCTTTACAGACAGGAGTCCTGAATCAGAACACATTTCTGAAGTGCATTTGTACCTCATAGTACTTCTGCAGCGCAGCCAGTAAGCAAACCCTGAAGCCATGGATCAGTTCCTCATTGGGGGTCTGGAAAATTACTCTGGAGTACCAGCGGGTCAATGAGCTGTAGGGAACAACACGCTGCTGTTAGGACGCATGCATAGTGCATCTCACCAATTCAAGGTCAAATAATTTCTCGTTTGTGCACTCATATGCAACGACATGAAAAGGTTTATTTGTCAAGGTGATGCAAAAATGCTTGAAAACAGTGAGTCACAGCATTGCTTTGCATTGTCTAGTAATGTGAAGTCAGTGTTTTGTGCACACTAACACTTTTTTGTGTGCTTCACATTAAATGTAATAATTCAACTATGGAGAAAATATGAAATCTAAAGAACGACTAGACAAAAAGAGGGAAAAATTGTAATGGCTTGTATTTGTACAGCGCTTTACTTAGTCTCTATGGACCCCAAAGCGCTTTACACTACATTCAGTCCACCCATTCACACACTGGTGATGGCAGCTACACTGTAGCCACAGCTGCCCTGGGGCGCACTGACAGAGGCGAGGCTGCCGGACACTGGCGCCACCAGGCCCTCTGACCACCACCAGTAGGCAACGGGTGAAATGTCTTGTCCAAGGACACAGTGACCGAGACTGTCGGAGCTGGTGCTCGAACCGGCAAACTTCCGATTACAAGACGAACTGCCAACTCTTGAGCCACGATCGCCCCTATGGGAAGGGAAGTTTACCTGTTCACGCTCGCGACAAACCCCATAACTGACTGATGAGACTTGCTGGGGTCGTGGTGGACATCAACTCCAACTACCATCAGGTTTTTCTGTTCAGGGGAGACAGGTTTATCATGTTCCCATGTTAAAAGTTCTGTAATGATGTTAAAATACATATGGCAGGGCAACCACAGACAACACATGATGTCTCAATCTAAAGGAACTCAAGTGAACAAGTGAGAAACATAGACGTTGAGATCGATCAGACTGGGTTACAAGGCCATTTCTAATATTTCAGGACTCTAATTAAACATGCTGAGTGTAAATATGTCAATATACAAATACATTAAAATTGGAAGAGTGATGAACCTTCACAGGAGAGGCCAGCCTACCAAAATTACTCCATAAGCACATCAACAACCTGTCCAGTGGATCACAAAAACAAAAACCCCCAGAATATCATCCAAAGAACTGCAAGCCTCAATCACCTCAGTTAAAAATCAGTGTTCTCATTCAGTTTCAATTTGCAGGGATCACAAAAACTGGACTCTGGAACAATTTTTCAAAAGTCATGTCTCAGATTTAACCTGCTCATAGTGATAGGCCCATCAGGGTGAGAAGAACGTTAGATGAAGGGATCCCATCACTCCCCTTCACTGAAGCCTTTGATTCTTTTTTGGGTACAGCCACCTCGAGTCCCTTGAACAGGTATTGTATGAATCTAAGATATTGCCATTATTATGACTAAAGCCCACCATACAACCCTGTGAGAAAAACATTATGACCTAGTGTTGCTTCAGCTGGTAAGACATACAAATTAGCAACATTCTTTGCCTGAAAGCTGAGGTCACCTGAACGAGACATCATTTCACACATGGATACTTCACCAGAGCCCAAACTTTAAGCCCACTGAGAATTCAAACAGTATAAATGGCATGTATATCTTGGTCTAGAAGAGTACGCGCAACAGTAATGATGGGAAAGACTGCTGATCTGACAGATGTTCTTTTCTTTCTTTTCTTTAACCTTTATTTAACCAGAAAGATCCCATTGAGATTAAAAACCTCCTTTTCAAGGGAAACCTGGCCAAGATAGGCAGCAGCGGGTGTCTCACAGTTACAGAAATTACTCAATTAAACACAGGCAGCAACAACACACATGCAAAAATAAATGAAAAATAAATAAATAAAATTCAGTAAAATTCAAATAATAATAATAATAAAAAAATCAGTTAACATGACAACCAATCTAATTGAAATAGTTACATGTTATGGACTTGGCCTCAAGGATTCTTAGTTTAGATTTGAAAGCACTTAATGAAATGAATTCAGTCTTTTTCTAGTCGTTTGTTCCAAGCCAGGGGTGCTAAACGGACAAAAGCTCTTTTACCAAATTTAGTTCGGGCAAATGGAACAGAAAGCAACAAGTAACCATGCGGACCAGCATGCTTCATTGCAAGCAGGGAACATATATAAGAAGGTAGCAACCCAAGCATTGCCTTATATATAAAACTGTATAAATGAGAGTTCCTCTGACTTTCCAAAGCAGGCCATCCTACCTGAGAGTATAACTCACAGTGGTGAGTCTGAGATTTACGGTTGGTGATGAACCTCAGAGAAGCATGATACACAGAATCAACCATTCGAAGACACTGAGCAGAAGCATTCATATATAGAATATCACCATAATCCAGCACAGGCAAGAATGTTGCAGCAACAAGCCGCTTCTTTGTATTGAAATAGAAACACAACTTACTTTAGTTTTAACTTCAGATTTTTAACAAGATTCTCTACATGTGGTTTGAAGGTGAGCGCGTCATCAATCAAGATACCCAGATATTTATACGTGTAAACCAACTAGATTTTATTACCTTCAAGAGTGGTTACTGGTGGGATTGTTTGGGCCCATATTTAGAAAACAACACGAGGTTTGTTTTGTCTGCATTGAGAACAAGTTTAAGCTGAAGTAATGAGTGCTGGACAGCAAAAAAGGCTTTCTGCAAGGAGTCAATGGCTTGGACAAGAGTTGAACCACAGCTGTAAATAACTGTGTCATCAGCATAGGAGTGCATGTTTGCATCTAGCACATTTAGACCAAGATTGTTTATGTAAATGATAAATAGAAGGGGGCCTAATACAGAGCCCTGTGGCACTCCGTTGTGCACTGTAACAAATTCAGAACATAGACCGTCGGATTTTATGCACCGAGACGATTACTGAGGTAGTTTGAGAATAGGGCTGGGTTTTTATAATCGATTTATCGATTAAAATTGATTCTCGCTTGGATAACGTGAAATCGATTCATTAAAATCCTGAATCGATTTTTTAATATTAATTTATTTTGCCCGAAATGCCAGAATCTCAGGTGAAACCTCACAAATTTTCAACAACCACCAAACAGTAAAACAGTAAATGAGAGCAGGTACACGGATTCTGCACAAAGACGTAAACACAAAGCGCGGACCCGGATCAGAATCAGTGAGATGCGCCTTTCTCACCTGACGGCACGGACACGGTCGGGGCTGAAAGCCGACAGCTCGCTGGTTCTGATCCGTCGGCGGGTCCGCGCTTTGTGTTCACGCCCTTTTTGCGCCGATTCTAAAGCTCTTAGTTTTATCTCTCTCCAAACAATATTGACCGAACCAGCAGCAAAAGAAGATCCAAACTACGCTTCACATAAACATCATCATGAATTCACTCTGACTTTTACTGTTTTGCTTCCACCAGGATGAAATCACACTTCATGCACAGCTCTCTCTCTCTCTCTCTCTGTACTTCAAGAAGTTTCCCGTCTAAAAATCTGTTTTCTTCATTATTCGCTTGCTTGTTACGCACAAGTCTACCGTTGTTTACAGCGCTGTCGGCCATTGTTTTTTTTTCTTATTACATACTTCCGAAAAGACAACCTAATTTCTGCTGTTCAATACTGAACAAATTTAAACTTTTTAAAATTATGCAAAATGCAAAACGCTCAGCGGTCTCTAATAAAACCGCTGGAACGTCAGAGGTAACGTTCATATGTTGATTAATGGTTTTCTTTCGTTTTTGATCTACTGCAGAATATTTTTTATAAAATCCCAGGCCAGGAAAACCACCTTCATGTTTTTCTGTGTTTTATCTTCAGCTACTTTGACACAAAGGCATCTGCTGTGATGCTCACACCTTTGATAAAGTCTTGCGTGTGTCAGCTTCCTTTTTATAGATACAAAATTATGTAAATGTACTGATCTGAATTATAATATATCTGACTGTCAAAATTTCCCAGAATCAAATCGAATTGAATCTAATCGTGGATCGAATCGATTCTAGAAATCAGTGACGATACCCAGCCCTATTTGAGAACCATGCCACTGCTCTCTCAGAGAGTCCTCACTGAAGGAGTCTAAGTTTTAAAATCAATGATCAACAGTGTCAAATGCTTTTGACAAATCAATAAAAAGGGATGCAGTGTTGTTTCTTATCAAGTGCAACAGTAATATCATTTACTACACTCATTGCAGCTGTGATAGTACTGTGATTTTTCCTAAAGCCTGATTGATATTCAGATGTTACTGACATGCTGTACAAGGAGATTAGGCCACAGGAGGTCACTGCTAAAAAGGCTCGCTTTTGTGCTGACACGACTGAAACTTCACAGAGAATCTATAGGGTATTGTCAAGAAGAAGATGAGAAACACCCAATCCAGAAATGGAGAGGAGCTGAAAACCACTGTCAAAGTAACCTGGACCTCAATAACACCTAAGCAGGCCCGTGAGCTGATCGCCTCCAAGCCACACCACAACGCTGATGTAGTGATCCATGGTAAAGGAGCCCCAAAATAAATGAAGACTATATCTCTGTTATAAATAATTGAGCTGAGGAAATATCCTAACAATCCAAATGACTCCACTTCTGATATTAAACTGCTCAGCTGTCATCTTGTGTGTCATGACACTTACCAGAGGAACATTGACAGTCCACAGCTCTCCTCCTAACTTGCTGTTCATCTGCAGAAGTATCTTCTGTGCCACACTCTTCAACTTCTGTTGCTGGGAAATTGTGCGGACGTTGATGGCCTAATGACAAATAGGCGAGAGTGAAACAAACTTTCTTTTTTGGAAGAAAATATTTTCAAAATTACTATTTATGCATTTGTTAAGTTGTAAACATTTCATTCCTTTCCTCTAATGCTGAAAGAAGAGCACAAACATCACAAACCTGGGATGGGATGGGATTTTTAACACAGCACAGCTTCTTGATGGCACTGTAGAGATCATCTCTGTTGCCAAAAATGATGCAAACTACAAGCTGCAAATTGGGCTGCACACAGGAGTGAAAAGCTTGAGTATAGTGATCTTAAACAACATCCACCAAACATCTGAGCATTCACTGGTAATGACAAAGAGGTAAAAATACAGGAAAGATACAACAGACAAAGCACTGTTCTCTTTGATAGATTTGAACGTTTTAAGGTGGAAGCAGTCATCAAAAGATGGGTGCAGGATGGTCATTAAGGGATGGGAATGAAATGATTCTCAGTTGGAAAGCAGTCCCAACTGTGCAAAGAAAATATCCACCACACTGTTACACCACCATCGCTATTAACAGCTGACACATGACATGAGGGATGCTGTGCTTTTGCCAAATTTGGACCCTACCATCTCAATGTTGCAGCAGAAACTGATAACAGGCAACATGTTTCCAATCTTCTGTTTTCCAATTTTGGTAAGCCGGTGCAAACTGTAGCTCAAGTTTTTAGCAGACAGGAGTGGGACCCAATGTGGTCTTCGGTTGATGCAGCCCATCTACTACAGTTCAAAATGTTGTGCATTCAAAGATGCTCTTCTGCACAGCTTGGTTGTAACAAATGGTTATTTAAGTGACTCCTACATTTTTATCAACTTTTAACTGCTGCTCACCAGATATTTTCTCTCCTTCAGACTATTCTCTATAAACACATGAGACAGTTGTGTGGGAAAATCCCGATAGATCAACAGTTTCTCAAATATTCAGACAAGCCTGTCTTGCGCCAACAACAACAACTTTACCATGGTCAAAGTCCCTTAAGTTTCTTTCTTCTGCATTCTAGTGCTCAGTGAACTTCAGTAGGCCATTTAAGTATGCAGAGATGATCGAAATGACCATGGACTCAGGTGCTGCCATGTGATTGTTAAAGTAAATAATTAATAAGGCAATCAGCTGAACAGGGGTACTTCACAAAGTGGCTGGTGAGTGTGTGCACTAGGCAAGAAAAAGTTGGTGTTTGATGTATTTGATAAAGACATGAAAAGTACAACTGCTTGTCTGTTACACTCCATTTGTCCATCATATGCAATAACTTCACAAGTTCTGGTAACGCCAAAGGATACACAAACCTTTTCTTTGAACTGGAATAAACTATAAGGGGTTGTCAGTTATTTTATTGACAAAATATGATACGTTTATAAATGAAAATATATCCAACATTAGTATATGTGATTAGTGTGTGTGTGTGTGTGTGTGTGTGTGTGTGTGTGTATATATATCTATATATAAAGGCTTGCCATCTGTGGAACACACTTCCAACCGATATCAAATTGATTACAGACATTAGATCCTTTACATTGAAGGTAAAGTGTGGTTAAAGGGAAATCAAAGTTGTAGTCATTTTAACTAGAGATGGACCGATCCGATATTACGTATCGGTATCGGTCTGATACTGACCTAAATTACTGGATCGGATATCGGAGAAAAATAAAAAATGTAATCCGATCCATTAAATATCACGAAAGTACCTCACAAAACTTGCAACGCGCCGTAACTCACCTCAGAACGTTAGCACGTCGGAGCAGTATGCATCACGTGATAGAGCGGCTGTGGCATGCGGGACCTGTCGGTGGTCTGGATAGCATTTGGAGCTTCGCTAGCAACCTGGCATTTCATCTCCGATAAAGTTATCCCGAGAGAAGTAAAGCAAGTGTGTAAGTCCATCTCTGAATGTTTGTAAAGCATTCCTGCGTTAAGCTTAACAAGCGACTGCCTCTCGCTCTCCGGCTGCTACTTCAATCGTGAAACTGCTTAATGATCAGCTGATCGGCTTTTCTGTCGGGAATCCGTGTCTCTTGTTTGCTTTTGGCCCACTTTGCACCAGAAAGAGGAAACCAGCGGCTGAACAACAGCAGCACGTTTAAGCTTGATCAGCTGTTGTTAGAATTTATTTAATATTACTTTCTACACCAGGATCTTTTTTTATGTAGCTGACGTAACTGTGCAGGGGCGGATCTAGCAAAGTTTAGCCAGGGGGGCCGATAGGGCATGAACAGGGAAAAGGGGGCACAAAGACATACTTTTCTTTCTTATTCTCATTTAAAATGTCGAGCTTTTAATAAATAATTATCTGACACCCAAAGTTTTAATTTGATGTAAAATGAATAGAAGTCAATTACTGTATATAGTGACTATTAAGTCTAATATATATACCCTAGTAAGCTATAGTACTTTTTCCTTTGGGAAGGTACCATCTGTGCAGTCTGCAGTTCTGTTGAAGAAAGATGTTGAATCTATTTAATATTTCTTGAAAAATAATTGATTTCTGTGCATTTTTTTTTTCACACTGCATCAAATTAAGGTTGATTACGTCGATTAAGCATCATGAGGTGGAGCGTGAGGGGTGGTTCCCTATTTTTTATTTATTTATTTTTGTTGTTGCTGGGAGTTGGAACCCTATTAGTTAGGTTGCTTAATATTTACGCTAAGTACTCTTTAAAATACCAGAATAGTGAGGATGGTGTAGGTTTAAGTTTATTAGATTGATCAGTATTGCTGAACTATGAAATATTTTTTTTGTATACAGGTATAACAGAATAGCTTTAGTGTAGTTGTTGTTTTAAACTTGAGTATGAACTTGCAGACTTGCAAAATGCAGCAAGATATTTTAAAAAACAGTTTTGTTGATTAAAAAACACTATATCGGATTCATATCGGTATCGGCAGATATCCAAATTTATGATATCGGTATCGGACATAAAAAAGTGGTATCGTGCCATCTCTAATTTTAACTAATAATTTTAATTTTATTTTAAATTATTGTCTATTAATTTGTAATTGTATTTATGATGTAATTTGGTTTTATGAAAATGTATGTTTTATTGTAAAATGCATCTAGATTGTAAGCCCAACAAGGGACAATTGTTGAAAATTAGCAGTAGCTATAAACCTGTGCGGTACATCAGTTTCATGTCTTGCACTTGAACTATGTTAAACTGCACTGTCCCCTTTAAATAAATAAATAAATAAATAAATAAATATAAATATGTATATATATATATATATATATATATATATAAAAATCTTCACATTACTGTGATGGCATTCATATATTTCTAATGAATATTTGTGTAGTGAACTAAAAACCAGTGAAATGAGATTTATGAAGATTTCGTCAAACTAAACATTTTCTACATCATACCTGACTCGTGAGGTGCGAGTGGATGGTCTTGACATAAGTCTCGGTCCGATCATCCCTCAGCTCCACACAAATGGGTCGACCCATCTGGACCCCAATAGGTGTGGCCACCTTGTTAAAGGTGGAAACAAGCTCTTCAGCCTGTGCTGTACAGCGTCGAGGGTAGAAGACGGCCCAGGTTTTCAAGGGAATCTAAGAGTAACATGGATTGTTTAATGAAAGAAAGCAGTGGTGTAAATCAGCCATATTTGTATTATGGTAAAGTAACTTGTTCACACACTGACACTTTAGGAAGCAGTGTATTAACTGTGTATGCCGTTTTGTTCTTTAACTACTTTCAGTTGTTGAGGTTTCGTCTCTTCAGATTTATTATTCCCCAAGCGTCTCCATTTCCCCCCAAATCAGCTGTTTGTGTATAAACAGTCCCATCTTTCTCCTGTCTCTTGTGCATTCAGTGACAAAGGACAATCAGAAGTAGGACTTCATAAACTTTAGCAAACTACTGTCGCTGTTTAACTGTAAAAAGAATATTGCATTGTTTATAA
This sequence comes from Aulonocara sp. 'chitande type north' Nkhata Bay, assembly GCF_057382095.1. Taxonomy (NCBI): domain Eukaryota; kingdom Metazoa; phylum Chordata; class Actinopteri; order Cichliformes; family Cichlidae; genus Aulonocara; species Aulonocara sp. 'chitande type north' Nkhata Bay. The sequence goes on along the minus strand of NC_141355.1, from coordinate 4,641,400 downwards.
GGCATCCTTAGCCTTATCACATTTTGTAGGTATGCAACTCTTAGCAAGCACACATAAAACAAGCTGGCAGAACTACAGATAAAATGTCTTTTTTTAGTTTACATTCTGAGGGACATTTTCATGTCCTATTTTAAAAACATAGTGATAACAAAATGACTCACTCATGATTTCCAATGTTTCAAATTCAGTTCCCAACTGAATGTAGCTTTTTTTTTTTTTTTTTTAATTTCCAAATTTTCATCACAGAGAGGAGAACTAACAATGTTTGACCAAACAGTTACATGTCATTATGCTTAAACATTAATGGTTTACAGCTGTTTAATTGTTTAGCTGACTGAACACATCTCTGGTAACCACCAGACAAGATCTGGGATATGAAACAGCACATTTATATAGAGCTCTACAGATAAGCATTCATAACACTTACAGAGCTGATTGAAGCATCCCTCACAACCTCTCTGGACCAAGACACATCAGCACCAGTGGCAAAGGATGAAGACTGCAGGCAGATGGTTTCAAAGGGAAGAGTTCTACCTTTGAGCTGCAAAAGAGAAAAATATTCATACTATATTGGGAAAAATAGAGAAAAAGAAACGTCCACAAGGAAAAAGGGCAAACAAGGAAGGAAAACAAAAAGGACAAGCTCTTACATCCACTTCTAAAAGAACTGTTTTTGTACGCATTATGTTTACTAACCAAAGAAATTAAACATGGCCTCAAGTCAGTCAGAATTTAGTACCGACATACTGAAAGGCTATAGCATGGCACTGGTTTCACTGTGCATTTCTCAGACAACTCTTGGGGAGAAAATAGCCCACGGGCTTTGAATGAAGGAGTTTTCTAAAGAGACAAAATTCCTACCATCAAGATTTCTGTGCCAACCTCCAGTCCCCAACCACCAAGCTCATTCAGACTTTCAGGATTGGTGTTGATGTTCTTCAGAAGTTGCTTTACTGAGTGAGTATGCTGCTCACCACTCACGTTAATGTGCATTGTCAAGTCCTAGAACATGTTAAAAAGAGCAATATTCTCTTTGAGCAGTCAGGTTTCCACAAGTTATTTTATTCATTACAATTACTTTCATGAAGGTTTTCAGACCAGAATTTGTTCTTGGAAATTTCCATTACTGACAATAATCATAAGACATCTTTGTTCTGACGGTTATGTTAGCAAAGCATTGCACTACCGTGTCGTTGTCAATGTTTACAATGGTCAGGCTCTTTCTCTGCTGTGTAGAAATCAAGTGTTTACACTCAAAGTTTAAACTAGCAAAATTTGAACACTTTAATATTGAACACTCTTAAGACAACTGATTTTTAAAATGCTATATGTTCTGTTTTCAACCAACATACACAGTGTGTATTAACACTAACATTAAATTAGATGGGCAGCTCCTAAGAGTAAGGAAAGTTTACTGACACATTAAGCTTACCTTCATAGCTCTGAAGTCCTTCCTCATTTTCTCAGGAATTCCTGTCATGAAGGAAAGCTCTGGGACTAAAAGGATCTCACCAGTGATGATTTGCTGCAACAAATGAACAATTAGTTGTTATAAAAACTTTTGAACTTAGTTTTTTACATCTTCGGTACAACAAAGCACAAGAGTGCATACAGCTGTGTACAGCTCTGCTTGACATGCATGCATTAAGATAAAGTTTTTATTCATATTTTTATTGGTTTTCACTTACTTAGCTTCATCCCATCTCACACAGATGTTGAGTCTTACATGATAACTAATCATCCAGGCTGACTAACCTCTAGGGTTGGGCGATATGCAAGAATCTTCCAACAAACAATCGTCAGCCAAATAATCGCCGATGGGCGAAATATTCAGGCATGCGCAGGCTTTTTGATGGTTGGAGCAACGTAATCATGCATGGACTGATTTGTGCGTTTACAACACAGAAGAAGTCCAAACATGGACGAAGTAATTTCCCAAAAAACATTAGCGCTGTCAGCGTTAACGCGGTCATCACGATTAACGCGATTAAAATTTTTAAACGTGCTCAACCCATCTGGAGCGCAGACTGAACAAACTTTGGACAAACTGCCCGAAATGTGTTGAAAGAGACATTTCAGGGATTGTGACTCAGTCTGCGCTCCAGATGGGTTAATTATTAATTGCATTAGTCATGATGACGGCGCGTTAATGCTGACAGCACTAAAAATATATAGTCGCCAATTTGAGATGAAAGAGGTAAACCTACGGATGTAACCAAAGCAGTGTGCCAGTTGTGCAGACGTCTAGTGCAAGCAAAGTACTCAAACACGACTAACTTGCATGAGCATGTATGTGTCCACCATCCGGCTGAGCATGCTAGGCTACCATCAGCTTCTGCAGCTCCATCAACAACCATTTGGGCGCACTCTGAGGAGGGTGCATTTGCTTGCAGATGAAAGAGGCACTATTATTTTTTTTTCTGTTGATTGCTTATGTTATCGCCATCATTATTGGCAAACTTACTCATGGGCAAATAAATAAATAAATCGCCCTTGGAAAAACGATCGCCGATGGGCTCAGCCTATCATCGATAGTCAATATATTTATCCAATCACCCAACCCTACTAACCCTCTGGTAACTATTTGGACAAACATAAATTAAAGAAACGTGAACATGAATGTGAAGTGGCATTCTTAGAAAAACATGTCAGATGACTGATCTACTTCATCGAGCCTGCATAAAAATCTGTCTGTGTGTCTTGAGCTTTTATTAACTCATTCACTGCCATTGATGTCTATAGCCGTCAATTGCAGTGAATGAGTCAATGGGTTTAACTCATTCACTGCCAATGGCTGGCAGTGAATGAGTTAATACTAGCATTACGCATGTGGAAATCATCATTCCATATTTAGTACTGACTTTAAAAATATCTCCCGGAGACACAAATAGTGTTGTTGCACTGAACTGTTGAATAAAACTTTTTTAAAAACATAGGTTTTTACCTTCCCGCCTTGTCTGGACCTCTCCTTTGGCCGATGCAGGAGTAAAGGCTGGTCCATCTCTTTGATTGTAATGCCATAGTTTTTGCTGTTAAACAAAAAAACAAACAAACATGCAATCACATGAGCATTGGGGAAAACGGAGAAAAGAAAAAAAAAAACCCAGATCCAACTGATCTTTTCATTGTTGGGTTGGTATGAAGACCGAACTGCTGATATTTCACTACACAAACACACACAAAAACAGTTTGCTGTAGGAAAAAGCAGTCTAACCTGTAATAGTCCACAAAGGTAGTTACAGTGCCATCCATCAAAGTGAAGGTGTCTTTGGGTGATTTGTTCCACTCAATGGCATCAATGCGGTAGGTGCGGTTGTTGTAGCGGGTGATGACAATGCTGCCGACGAGTTCTTTGGTGCATTCATCTTGAAAGTTTTCCTTGCTCTGTTGGTACAACGTGTTCCTGGCAGACAGCCCAACACAAGCACGTGTTTTTCATTTTTCACACTATGGAACGGAGCCTTTATTAGACTGTTCTGCTCAAGCCTAACAGGGAAAGCTTGGTCAAAGTTAATAATGCTCGATAATCACTAAAGGCCATTAGAAATGTTGCAAAATCATCTGTGGCTGGAGATACAGTCACAGACATGAATCTATCTGCAGCAGCTCGAGCATGTTTGTATGCTGATGCTTTTTGTTGTGTAAACTCACATGACATCCAGCACAGAGTCATTCCGCAAGACTTTGTGAGAGACATCAATACACAGGTACAGGCCTCCATCTGTGCGCTTGATACCAGTTGAGTAGCCTGGCCAAACCTGGAGTCTAGAAAAACCGGTAGACTAGTGAATGAAACTGCGCTGCCTGATTTTAGCAGGTATCCTTTGGTGCTACAACAAATCTCACGACTTACCGGTGTTTTCCAAGAATGACTGCGCTTTCTGGATCATAATGGTTTCTGCCCACCAGCTTTAGTCCAATGATTTTCATCACCCTTGAAAAAACGAGAGGAACACTGTGTCATATCCTGTAATTTAAACTTCCTTTATAACGGCACACGGTGGGAAACAATCATTGCTGTTTAGGACTCTTAACAGCAGTCGGGCTTATTGTGTAAAATAGAAAGGATATAATGTGTCTCTGACATAATACCTCCTGAGCACCACATTGTAGAAGGGAATGCACAAATCTGAGCTCGGTGGTAAAATCTTCGTCATTTGAATTTTGATTTGTATTTCCTGATTATCGGTCCGTCTCAAACTCTTGAGAAGAACCACCTGTGCAAAAATAGTATATATATATATATATGTATATATATATATATATATTTATTTTAAAAAGTGCGTATTAAGTTTTAAATTTAGCATGGTGACTGTAACAACTGTGATACTCACGTCTTTCAGTTTAACAGGAAGGTACAGTATCGAACCGTCAAATGCCACAACTTCACCTGTGGTTGGACGGTGGTCTTTCATCATGCCGAAACGCATCGCCACTGATTCGACATTAGGACTGGGTAAGAAATTCACATCACAAAATACACAGTAGATATTAACACGGGTAACGATACTGAATGAACAAACTTCAAGTTTCTCTGTGGTTCTTCAGTGTAATTTAAGCTGATCCTACATTTTCATTGTTGTCTGGCAAAATGTTAAATCCTAGTAAACATTAAGATTTTCCCAAAATACCTGCATAATTTTATAGACATGTGAGTGTTGGTAACAGGAGCTCTCTGGGTTTCATTAATTGCTCACTTATAATCAACGGACTAATAAGAGCCGAAAGTAGACTAAAATCTGTTAAGGATCATAGACAGAGAATTAGTCCAAATATCACTTTAGTGTAATTTTCAGTTAGTTTGTTCAGACAGGAATGTTAGGCTGGATGTTGAGCTGGAAACACTGCACTTTTTGTATGTCAAGAATAACAATATACTGAAAATCAAGTATTTATAATCTTTTGCTCCTGTAATTTTAATTCTACTCTATGTGTGAGGCAGATTTATATGCAGGTAAACCATCTTTATGGTGAACAAAACAGAGCATTTATTGTGAAAAACTGTCTACTGCCTGTCTGTGTAGGCAGTGACGCAGCTACCAGTGCCTACATTGTATTAGAACCAGTCCCTGTATTACCTGAAACTATGATTAAAGCTTTCCAACATTTCCTCCAGTTTTTAGACATAAACTTTGTTTCCTTGTACGCAACAAGTGGTCTTGAATGTTATATGATACTTACGTAAATGTAACATGGTACTGATACACCGCTTCGTTCTTGCATTGAATTTGGATGTGATTTGACCCAATATTTATAGGAGCTCCTTTGGTTCCAGCCTTATTCAGTGGCTCACTGACGAGTGGAGAACATACATGGACAAAAAGATCAGTTTATGACAAGCAAAACAAATGATCAGTTACTGACCTGAATAAAAGCTCTGTCTTGCAAAATGTTACATTTAATCAATACGGAACCAATACCACTAGATGACCCTTAATAAAATACACCATTATGTGCTCATAAGAGACAATGAGAATGTCAGAAGACATGGATAAGTCAGAGGTAATGATGTTTTAGAATGAACAGCTAACACCAGAACACTCGCTCTGACCGTTAAAAGCCTCCAAACCACAACACAGCTCATGTTGGTTTGTTAGGACTCGCTAAGGTAAAGGAAATAGAGAAAAGCACACTCACCGAACTGCCTCCATTGTCAGCCCCGTCTTTGCAGCTGGACCAGTGGAAAGGTCTGTGGCTTCTTGAACGGTGTGCACAGGGGACTCCGTTCCTTTACAGTATTATGCATGTCATTACCCAAAATGCATGTTCCCCCCCACAAATTAATCAAATTAAAATAAAAAAACACAATTAAGATTGTATTAGACACATGCAAAAGAAGATGCACATAATAGTTTACTTGGGGTTCCTACACCTTTCTTTCCCTTTCAAAATCACAATCTTCTCCAGTCTCAAGTTTTCAGACAGTTTCCAAATCTAAAATCTAGAATTCCTGCACAGGAATTCTTGTTTTTTCTTTTAAAAAGAGGATTAAAAACAAATTAAGGTGGTAAACTCTCAGTTTGCAATCCCTTTAAAATAATTTTATATAATTACCCGTCAGAGAGGGCTGAGAGTATTCTGTTTGCGGCTCAGACACTGGAGAAACAAACACGTCTTGACCTGCAGGAAATGAAGGAAGCAAAGCACGGCCTCTGCCAACTCCAAGCTGAGGCATAGCTGCTCTTCCGAGGCCCACCATTTTCTGAGGGGACAAACCTCGGCCAAGGAAACTGAAAAAGGCAAAATCCACACAAGGAAAAGTCATATAATGGTTGTTCAATGCAGATAAAGTAAGTAAGTGTAATTTGGCACTGGCACTACTTTTTCCATCCCAACCTGGATCAAGTCATACCTTCATAAAGGTTAGAACATGTACTTTGTGCTCTTCCTGTACAATGATTTAACTTCATGGCCGTTAGGTTTTATATATGGATTTGTTTTAATTGTCAAAAGTTAGGTGCGACAAAAAACATAATCCAGCAAATAATTTAATTTTCTGCCTGCAGATATTCATTGCTACATGTGGAATTAAATTCCATGCGTGCAAATTCAACAACCTACGTGTGTAAAACTCAGCAGCCACACACGTGTGAGAGTCTGATTTGCAGGCATTGCTGCAGTTTCACACTCTGTGCTCACAGCTGAATCCTACCTGCTCCAATCAACTGACTTTTGACGAAGGATTTAATAGTGTTCATAAAGCAAGAACAATATTAAAGAGCTGTTTCTGGGAGGTACTTCGATCATTGATTATTAGTAAAAAAACGTTTTTACTGTTTCAGTGAACAAATGCTTTGATCAAATCTGATTATCAGCTTTTTACAGTTGTGGAAGAAGTACCTATCCTAAATCCTATACATATATAGAAGTAATAATACTACTGTACATATACATTCTGTAAAAAATGAACTTTTACTGACATAAAAGTACAAATTTTTATCAATTAAGGTATATTTCAAACTCTATAGAACTGATGAGTTATTAAAGTGTACGCTTCACAAAGTCATTGAAGCTACTAATTCACTGTAGCTAAATCACACCACAATTTATTAGTTAACTTATATTTCATATAAATCTAATTCTGCTAAATATGATTACAGCTTTAAATGGAGGGTATGTGCAGTTATACGTTTGCTGCAGACTAAGCAACTTTTTATTGGCAGATTTAAACGTCTGTATTTTGGTTATAACCGTACACTTCCTGATTCTCATGAGTTAGTTTTTTGTTTTTAATTTTTTATTAAATGTATGGAATATTGTACAACAATATGGGACAGCAGTGAAGATGCTTCAGAACGCTCTGGTTTTAAAGATTTCTTCATCAGTAAGGTTATTTAGTGACAGCTGTCAGTATTTCCACTGCTACACAGGAAACAGCAACTGCTGATAATTAACTCTGCAGAATTAATTTACAAATATGGTTTAAAAACAGCGCTTATGTTGCTGCCTCGGTGTAACTCGATTTAAGTAAAAGAAACTGTCCATCAAAGGTGACCAATCACATTAGGACCCCTCTTCAAGCAGTCAAAAGTCAGTTGATTCAAGCGAGCAGCATTCAGCAGCGAGCACAGAAACTGCAGCAGCACAGACAAAGTAGGCTCTCATTTAGTCTACTGCAGGTTTCATAAACTACATCAGGCTGAATGAAAATATGTCAGAAACCCTGTTAGTCGAAACACAACACAGTGTCACTCCTGTGCTGCTACCTGCTGCCTCTGCCCATCATTTCTCCAGATGGGCCGATACTCTGTGGTGTGCTGATGACACCTGGTGGGGCATCTCGCAGCTTCACCTCTCCCACATCCCCAGCTGCTCCCCTACCTGCAACGAAATGTAACATGAATCCATATGATTCTTCTTCATATACATAAACACCAAAATGAACCAACATCACGCCACTCTGTGGCTTACAAAGCTTTGAGCAAATGAGCACACAATGTGTTGTGCTTAGGGGCCCAGAGACTGTTTGTTTTCAGTATCTCTGGATTTCTCAGAATAAATACTGACCCAGTGGTGCTGCTCCTCTTCCCAGTGAAGTCGCTGATGGTTCAATGCCCATTCCTCTAAACATTGAGACCAGTGTTGATCCTTTAACATGTGGTGGCTTGCCAATCTGTCAGAAGAAAGCAAACCTGTGCAACTCTGTGTGGCAATTTCACCATTAAAATGAAAACATAATTTATTGCATTTTCTGGTTCGCACCTCTTCTTTTGTCAAAGTAGGGCTTTCTCCCATTAGAGCTGGCATCATTGTCTCACTTGGAGGTGTGCGTCCTTCCTGTGGATCCAGTCTAAGTACGCCTGCACTTCTCGCCACTCCTACCTTTGATTCAACTGCTGGGACGAGCAGCCCTCTGGCTCGGCCAACTACTATATCCTGTTGCGCCAACAGTGCTCTACCTCTTCCTACCACAGGTTCAGTAATGGGGACAGCTCCACTTAGTCCCAGTGAGTTATCACTGAAAGTAGGGAAAGCCCTGCCTCGTCCTACAACAGGTTCTTCTGTAGAGAGCAACAGCCCTCTACCACGTCCTACAGCAGACTCCCCAAGCTGTAATCCTCTTCCTCGTCCCAGCCAATGGGCACCCATCTTCTCAGTGAGATCAGGAGGCTTGCCTGGATCCATCTGATCAACTTTTACCACTATCAGCTGTTAACAGCAGAGGAAAAAAACCAAATAATAAAGTTTGTAGCACATTTCAATCATACAATAATAAAGGAAATGCATGGCCAGGTTCAAATACACTTCAACTTTCCTGAATGCTGAAAAAGCATTTCAGTTAAACTTTGTGATGTCTGTTTAATTCAAAGGAAGGTTTTTTCTTCCGGTGCAAAATGAGATCATTATGCAAATTAATACCGTCCCTGTTATCAGTCTTCTATCAGACTACGACTGAATGGGGTCATGTTATATTCCGTGATATGATTAGGGACGGGTACCGGTATCCGGCACCGGTTCTGACATAAACGGTAGTAACCAGACCGAAAAGCAGCGCACATTTCGGTGCTTTATTTCGGTGCTTTTTTTTCCTGAGCTGTGATACACTTCTAGCCAATCATTTTACGTTTCCGAGGATAGTAGGCGGGCCCAGGTACGTACGTTCCTTTAGAGCAGAGCTACAGATTAAAAATGCCCAAGGCGAAGCGATTCAAAAGTCTGGCTGTACTTCACAGCAAAATATACAAACTCAGCAGCAACAAGTGCTTTAAGCTGATACTGTGATACTGTCAAAGGAGGTAACACCTCAAATCCGATGAAACACCTGGCGATGCATAGCGTTTTTTTAAAAGCCGAGAAATGCGCCGTATTTGATAGCTTGCTGCGAGACCTCACACCGTGCACATCTACTGCGGGTGGGTTGCCTGTTATTGGACCCGGAGCAACATCCCCCAAAAACACGAAGAGGAGAGTCCTGGCCCCTAGCCCTGCCAGTGTAGCAGAAATGATGACGGATGATGTTAGCAGCAGCAGCCATTCTTCTCTGTGTGAGTAGCTTAATGTTGTTCGTGTTTAATTTACGTTGTGTACGCTAACCACATTATTACATTAATGCATGTAAGGTGAACTAGCAAACACCGTCGTGGATACATGCGGCTGTCTTCTTGTTTGATGGCAGATGCTCCCTTCACCCTGGCCAAAAAGGCTAAAATGACCAAAGAAAAAGTGGAAAACAGTTAAACATGAGAGGTTTTTGGACAAAGTTTGTGTTTTTTCCATTGTTTAAGCACTGCTTCCAGCCAAGAGTGATACCATATATGCCCTATAGCTGCAGGAAGGGCTAACATTGTTATCTTTTTACAAAAAAACAGCTGAACATGAGAGGTTTTTGGACAAAGTTTGTGTTCTCCATTCTTTAAGCACCGGCACTGTTTCAAAAGTACCGGTTTGGCACTGGTATCAGATAAAACCTAAACAATACCCATCCCTAGATATGATTTACTCTGAGGTGTTTGACGAGGTTAGTGGTGTTGCCACAACACCTCACTGTCTTGCCACATGTATCGCAAACCGCATCTTGGCTGTTTGTGGAGGTAAAATATGTCCACGCATGACTCTGTTTACGCTCAGCCATTGTTGTGAGTGCGCACGCCAGGTGCAGTGTTGCAAACTTAGTGGCTTTGTCACTATATTTACCGAGTTTTCAGAGCCCCTTAGCAACTTTTATTCTAAAAAACAACAAGTGACAAATCTGGTGACTTTTTCTAGTATTATTGGAGACTTATTTATGACAACTTTTTGACGTGAAAGCGCGTATCTTTCTTCTCAACAAGCAGCGGGTGCTGCTGTGGGCACCTCGCCCGTGCCAAAGCGCTCACAGGCAGAGGATAGTCCTCCCCCAGCTGCTATCAGGGCAGGAAATGTTCCCACCTATGCGTCCAAACTGCAAATGAATCGCGTATGAGTGAAGCCTCTGCTCCCGCACCGACTGTAACGCAATCAGTTCTTCTTTTACTGTTATGTTGTTTTGTGGATCACAAGGTTTAAAACTACTTACACACACACACACACACACACACAAAGTAACTCCACCAGAGTGCCTTTTTCGGGTCACTTTTGCCGGTCCAAGCGCAGATAAAGGAATAAGGTTGGAATTGTGGCACAAAAACAATAATCGCTAAAAAAAATAATTTGTAATTCTAAATAAATTCTAAATGCATTTAGGACGTTTTTTTTACTCACTTTATGTCTCTTCTTTTTTTCTCTCCTACAACGTGGGTTTCAATGATATTAGCATGACCAATTATGCAAATTAGGCGATGACGTTGTTTAGCGACTTCTAGAGACTTTTAGCACAGCCAATAGCGATTTTTCTTACTGAGGAGTTGGCAACACTGGCCAGGGGCTGCGACAGCCGTATTTCGCATATGACTATGGAAGGCGTAAGAGGAAGTAGTTTCTTCCAATTTAGACGATCTGAATGATATCCGGTTGTTCAGTGATGACGCGACGAATCCTACTTCCGGGTCTAAAGTAGTCTGCGTTTAATATGGCTTTTGTGTTGTTAACATGTTTAATGTTATGTATTTTCTTCTATTTGATCTCAAAAAGCTCCTAAAACAGTCAGTGATCCCTGTTGACCTCCCTCGGCTTTTATTACCACTAATCATTTATTTAAGCTCAGTTTTTAAAACCCTAGGATGTAACTACAGCCCAGCCCATGCAGCAGTATATGAATGACTAACCTCGTATTGTGGATGGATTATCTCAGTTGTTCTCCTGGCTGAAGTTTGGTCCTTTTACAGCACCCTGCCATGCGATTACATTTGTTCCTGACCACCGAGAACACTCACGTTAACTTTTATCGAGTGGAAAAAAAATTAGCTTGTTTATATTATGCTAACATAGCTGTGTCGCTAGCGGTCACGTAGCACATCATTATATACCAGCTAGCCCAACTTCAGTAACCCTACAAACGTCACTGCTGTTTAGTTTTCTGTCTTCATTTATGCTGGAAGTGATAACAGAGCTGCACGTTTTAATTTGTTTCCAAAACCCCGCAGTCAGGACATGCTATATTGTATTTAGATAGAAGCTAGCGAGCTAACTTCCTGCTAACTTCTAACTCCGTTAAATGTCATAAATTCCGTTTTCATGGATGCCTGGATGATAAACTCAATTGTTACACCTGGTAGAGCAGAACGCTGATCATTTTATTAAAGATGAAAGACTTTAGACAGTTTTTCAACTCTCAGTAATGCCATAGTGATCGTTTGATATATGGACCTGCAGCGGAGTTTAGGCCCAGACACGGCTAGTGACGTCAGACTGAACAACCGGATAGTTTCTTTCCACTGTGTTCCTGTTAATGAAAAACTACAAATTTACCCCAAAGTACTAAAATATCGATATTTTAATATGAGAATGATTCTAGAACATAAATTACTGGGGTCGGAAGAATCGATATTTCAATATCGATCCGCACATCACTAGATTTCAGTGATAAATTATGCTTAATGGCACAAACACCTTCATATAATACTGTAATTCATACGCTTTTCAAGGTGCAAGGCTGTTGCAAATAGAGTTAGTTTTAACACCAATGTCCACCATAGCTTTATTTAGAAATCCCCACACTAACAGAAACTATAGGCGCGCGATATTTGTTTACTTGTTCTGCCCGTGAACATCGTCTTTACGGATAAAGACACGCTGACCATGTTCAACTGACAACTTGTAACAACACTTTAATATCATTTATTTTGGGTGTGTGCTACTTTTATCGAGCCAAAAATAATGGCGCCTCATTTCACTCGCTAGCTTTTTAAAGCAGCACAGGCGCTTATATTATATAATCTGCCTACTCATTTGCTACCGAATTTAGCTGCCAGTGGCTTGAACCGTATAATTGTTTTTTAAAGAGTCATAATATAAACATTTTCCTACGCGCTCCAACAATATTATTGTAAAAAAAAAAAAAAAGCTAACAGCTGCTAGCTAGCAAAATCAAAAACTGCTAGCTAGCTTAAACACGTGTTTAAAACAAGTGCACAGCTGTCGACCACTACAAACTAAATAAGATTGAAAAAAATTATCTCAGAAACCCCCCCGCTGTATTTCAGTTTCGTCATAAACGGAAATATGGTCTTAGCTCTTAAATTTACAGCAGGAAAACTTACATTTAATTGACGAAAATACTTCTGTCCTCCCTCACGTATCAGTCTAATTAATCCTCCGACGGAATCCAACAAGTGACAAATGGTGTCCGCCCTGCAGCATCCTGATTGGATAGTCAGTGCTGTCCGGGGCAGGGTATTGGTTTATTAATCCTGTCGATCAAAGGAGCTTGTAAAGAAAAGCATCTGGACTTCTTTAAGTTGCTTGAAGACGTTTCACCTCTCATCCGAGAAGCTTCTTCAGTTCTAAGGTCAAATGGGAGAGAGTCCCAGATTTAAACCCAGTGGGGGTATCCCCCCCAAAGAGGGACAAAAGGACCCCCTTTGGGGGGGATACCCCCACTGGGTTTAAATCTTTTCTTTACAAGCTCCTTTGACTAGGATGACCTGGATGACTGAGAACCTTCACAGACAGATCCTGTCGTTCTTTTATCTAGTGGTTACTATCTGCATACCTCACCTAAGTTGAATTAGAGAAACAATGCCGTTAATGTGATGTAATGAGCAAGTTAAGCTTTCATCTCATTTGTTTCATCTCATCTCATCTCTAGTATCCAGAAGGGGACATTGAGAGGCAGACATCTTTCCAAAGTCAGACTTATACTCATTGGCTGTGAAAGCAGGAGCTGTCATCAAGGGTCGAAAAACCACCTTCTACTGCAACTACACTATGTTCAACAGGCAAAAATATCAGTAACCACACACAACACACACTAACAACAACAACAACAACAGCAAAAAGCCTATTTCAGCACATATGATGTAACCTACACCAAAGAAAAGGAAATACAGCTCAATAAATTTCTCACAACCTTACAACAGTGTGTGAGACCAATAAAAGGAAATTCTCTGAGTTTTTCTCAGCTGTTTTTCAGGCTTGTTGTATTCTGTTAGAGAGGGAGCTGGGGAAATTCTATGGAAATAATTCTGCATTACTTTTGCAGTATTTGTGCCAAGTTTGAGACATGCGTAATTCATGTCTTTTTAATTTTTTAAAATTCTTTTTATCCGACATCAAAATGTCTTTATGTTCTTCTTCTTATTATTATTATTATATTTTATAAAATAACGTTTATTTATTATTATTATCATTATTGTGTTTTTTGTTTTGTTTTTACAAAATTCTAGCTTGTAATTTCGTTAACTAAAATATTGTTGTTTCCATCTAGTTTTAGCTCTGAGTTTAGTTTTAGTCAACTTTTTTCAGATGGTAACACAATTTAATCTCTAAGTTAGAGAATGTGGGATCACATTCTCACACTTCTACTGTTACCACAAACGCCAGGATATTTGCATGCATTCTCTCATCCCATTCCTGTTTTCTTATTTGAAAATACTTGTTTTTCAATGTCACTTCTTATTTAAGGAAGGTTAACACTTTGTTGTAAACATCAAGAACCAGGAAATAAATGAATTAATAATAATAATAATAATAAAAATAAAAATACCTGAGACAAACATAATAAATACTTTTTTGCGGCTAAACAGAACTGTCTTTTACAAACTAGACATTTAATTTTAGATTTAAAATGCACATTAAAAGAAGGCGGCTAAGCAGTCTTAAATATATAAAAGCCCACAGAGGTTTAGGTTTTCAGGTCACTGGTCAGACATATTAGCAATTAGTCTTAAACTAAATTGAAATAATCCCAAAAATGCTCCCAGAGCGTGTGAGGTGATGACTTTGTGCTCACACAAATTATTCAGTGTTATAGAAAGTAGCAAGTTTGTCTGCTCCTTATATTTGCTGCTATAATCTTAAATAATCACGTAGACAGTAAAAAAACAGACACACATCTTTACGTTTTAAAGGATGTGATGCCATCTATCGACGAATGTAGGAAACTGCAACATAGAAGAAAAGAAGTGACCTTCCCTCATGAATGTAAAAACCAGCTCCCAGCATTTCCTCCGGTTGGCCAAACTGACAGCTGAATGAAGCAAATCTGACAGCAGGAATTCTCATAGTGTCTGTAATGTTGCAAACATTGCAAAGTAAATGAATGAATGAATAAATAAATGCAACATTCACAGTGCGTGCTGCATATTTACTCGCCTTTTCGCTGTTTGCCTCTGAAAAAGAGGCTCAGCAAAATGTCAGCGTGAAAGAAGTGGTGCTTATAGCAGTAAGAGGGCTTTGTTATGTTTGTTTGTTATGTTCTAATTAGAGCAGTTCAACCTCTGATGGGGGCTAATCCGTAATTGCTGGCCTTTTGAGAGGAAACTCTCCAACCCAGAGGAGTTTGAGGTACTTTTGGGTTTGTATTCACACTCAGGAGTTATTATTACTTGATCTACTTTAATTAGATGCACTAAGCAAGCCACCTTCCCTTTTAGCTGTTCAAGAAGTCATAAGCAGAAACATGAGGTGGATTGTGGTGTTGCCCAGAAAAAAGTACAGATAAAACGTAGGAAAGCTTTCTGCCACGTCCCAGGTGTGGACAAATTGTTGGCATTTTCTCTGTATTGTTGTAAAGCCTTATCTTACAGTATAAAATACCTCAAGGTGTCCGTTGTTGTGATTTGGTGCTAAATACATAAAACTGAACTGAATTAATCTGCTAGACCTTAAATGCTGACACATAAATTGAGCAGAAGTGAATAGCGAGAATGTGCCAAGTGTGTTTTGAGTGTTTCTGTACTAGTGCAGATGCACATTTCTGTCTTTTAAATATGGTCAATGTAATTTAATCAGCAGTTAATCCTTTTTTAAAGCCTCACTGGTATTTACCTCAGGTTTATTGCTTTCCTAACTATTACTGTCATTTCATTTCTGCATGTCTTCAAGACAAATTGGGATTTATTGTCAGTGTTTGTACAGTTCAAAAACATTTCATTGTTGATTTGGTGTCTTGCCAGGTTGACTTTCGAGATGCGCCATTTGTACTGGAACTGGCCAGGCACCATTTGTGTTCCAGCACCCTGCAAATATGCCCACAAACTGGCTTTCCTGTCTGGCCAGTACCTACACACGGAACCGCCCATCCAGCTCTCAGACAAGCTCTTCTTCCTTTGAGTTATTTAAGCAAACTGCTGAGGTCGCAGCAAAACAAGCTGCTTTTAACATTACTGGAAGACCAGAATTAATATACATACATATCTGAAGTCAGCCTGCAAGAAGTTTCTTACTGTTAAAAGTGAGTTTTTCCTCCCCACTGTTGCCAAGTGCTTGCTCAATAGCGGTCATTTGATTGTTGGGGTAGGGTCATTACCTTACAATATAAAGGTCCTTGAGGTGACAGGCAGGTAATAAATATGGATCCATTAAGTCCATGAGGTTTGGCATGTCAAAAAAGAAGGGGATCCAGGTGTATTCTGGCACAGAGTTGCATGCTGATTTGCCAGCATTCAACTCCCAGCGACTCTTAACAGCGTTGGCTGCAGATTTGCGCTAGAATGAGGAGTAACTTTTCTAATTTTTCACCAACTGAGAATGAATGTCAGGTCATGAACCTTTATTTTGTAACTCTCCTTGAGTTATTTTTAAAAATGACTTGCGGAGTAAGCTGCTAATAGCAGCTGAGAGTAAAGGCCACGTTTGAAGAGCAGAACACAAACCCGAGAATCTCCGACTGATGTTTGTTCAGATGAATACATATCAAAGCAGTGATTTTACTTAACGGGCTTTTTAGGATGCTGCTGCAACTCCCTTTTCTTTCTTTGATTGAAATATGCTCTTAAATGCTTATTCTTGCTTTCTAGTAGTGACCTAGATTAGATCCAGATCACAACACACACTGTTAGTGAAGTTCTTTTAGCCATTCAAATCCTGCTCGCAGTGCTGATCAGTTTTTATGTTTTGCTGTTTCAATTATTCAGATGTAAACGTAGACTGAACGTAGCTGCTGTATTACTGAGATGACACCGAAACTCATATGCATCTAACGTAGCGGTGCTTACATGTGGGGCCTGCTCAGCAATAAGGACACTCTGTTGTTTGTTGGTAATTCTTTTGGCCTTATTTCTCAAACAAATGTGTTTTCCTGCTCTGGTCCTCGCTTACATTTTCTTGTCGTGATGAAATTACCCGCTTCTTGCCCGCTTTCTGCCCGATTGTCTCAATTTATTAAGGTCATGGTTGCAAATCTTCAATTTGCTGCCAGGAAAACCAAGATAAACAATGTCTGACTGATGAAGAGGGACAATCTCCACCTGTCTGCCTTCAGCCATAATCTACATCTGAAGAACAGATGTTGAGCTGACTGGCTGATAGCATTATGCTTGTGCATTTCAGAGGCACAGGTGAATGCCAAGTGCAGTGCGCTTGGACGAGATTGGCGGGTTACTTTTGACAGCATGATTTTAAAAATAACTGGCGAGCCGGTGAAATTACAGGTTAAAGTGTAAAAACCTGATGGGCCGCCCAGATTTGTGGAGTGAAAGGAGCATGCTTTCTTAATGTTTTGGTTTCATTAAAGTTCTTACAGCACAGCTAGAAGGGATCCAGCAAAAGTCCCACGAGCTCACGTGGGGGTTTGTTTATCGGACAGAGTAATCTGACATGCAAACAGGCCACGGGGCGATTGTTGTCAGGATGAGACAACAATTCAAAGTCACCTTCCATAACTGGTGCAAATTATACATTTGCTTTTGCAATTTGAGCTGTTTTAATGTTGTATCCTGTTGCACCAGGTTTACTCTGGACCTCAATATACGTTCAGTTGTTGGAAGTGATGCAGATTTATCCATGCACTGGTGCATGGATACTTTATTGAAGAAAATAAATCACTTCTTATTTAAGGAAGGTTAACGCTTTGTTGTAAACATCAAGAACCAGGAAATAAATAATAATAATAATAATAAACCAAAAATACCTGAGACAAACATAATAAAAAATTTTTGTGGTTAAACAGAACTGTCTTTTACAAACTAGACATTTAATTTTAGATTTAAAATGCACATTAAAAAAAAGACCAAAACCTCATTTGGAAATGGCTGTAAATGTTTCTTGTTGGATAGTGAACTGAGCAACTACAAAGTGACAAAAGAAATAAAAAATAAATAACAACCCCTCTCAGTGCAGGACCTTGAGAGGGGTTCAGACAAACAGTGACACATTGACAGCATGCCTTGCATAAGGCGGAAACCCTGACATCTGCACTAATGTCCTAAGCACAAATGGGCCAAATTTCCCTGACAGCAAGAGGTCTAGCAGAAACTGCCAGTGGTCACTGGCAATAATCTGGTGTGACAATCATTCCTGACCTGTCACTCAGGTAATGGTGAGTAAAAGGCCAAGGCTGCGGTGGTCTGCACTAGGCATGAAAGTGGTTGTGGGGAGGGGACAACTATGACAGCACAGACCCTGCACAGCCAGAGGGGACAAACAGACCACAGCTGCTCCTGCTGCCTGGACGGTGATGCAAGCGGCCAAAAGTCCTGGGGAGCTTTCCCACATCCCCCCAGTGTCTCCCAGCGTCATCAGCATTGCTGGATTTTCTCTTTTGATTTGTCTTTATGCTTTTCTCGGAACCATGGCGACCAAGAAAAGCATCAGGACAAAAGCACACTGGGAGAAAATGTACCTTTTGTTAAGTGGTTTTGCATTTTGAGTGTCTAATGTGTCCTACTATTAGAAAACGTGTTTTTTTGCATGTCGGAAGCACTGGAAGAATGCCCTTAAGTTCATTTCCTGTTTCTTTTTCAGATTTGTCATGCAAAATTTACTGCAGGATTTTTTTCTCAATGAAAGACTGGATCGTTAAGAGCTTTAAAATAAGCAGCTGGGTTTCAAGTCAGCTCTTTCTGACAGCAATATTGTTTAGAAGAAAGTAAAGTTGCATCGTTTTCCAAATACGAACTCAAACATATTCTGTTCATAACATTTGTACATCATGTCTTTTTGAGGGGAGCCCTGTGGCTAGATGCACCAACATGCACATCACTAATAAAGGTTTTTCACGCTCTACCCTCTCTCAACCCACCGCGAAACCACTTCTGTAGGCCATATGCGTGAAGTTCTTAGGCAGTCTCTGCGTCCTAGCACATGCGTCACATTGATAGGTGCGGTTTGCGCATCGCAACTCCCCAAAGAGGCAAGTCCATATTTGTCGAGGTGATGCACTGAGCAGCAGGCATTTCTGGAGTAGCTATATTTAGATTCTGCAACTTTTTTCCTGCTCCCTTCCTGATTGATCATTTTGGAGAAGTTATATTTCCCTATAGGAATGTACCACGTGTCCGCATAGCACTTCTTGAGACGAATCATTGATAAACAGAAGCCAGTTAAGAACCCTGTTGAGTTGCTGGCAGCTCCGATGTGGTGCAGCTGCAACACACTCGACGTAAAACCGCTGGGTAGGAACCGACAGCAGGGTACACACATCCAAATATGCGCGTAACTGGAGTGCTCTGGCGAGGCCACCCTTGCACCCCTATCCGGATAACATTGTCGTGATGTTCAATATTTCGGGGATTGAGCCCACTTTTAACAAGAAGGAAGACAATTCCGAAGTTATCAATGGCTCTCTGCAGCTTCTCCTCGTCACCATCAGCCCCACAGCCATGTGGAACGAGTCGTGCGGGGAGCAGCTTCTGGATTTCACTCGCCCGGAGAAGATCGTTATCGGGGTGATGCTGGCGATCATCACGGCGGTCACAGTGATGGGAAACACGCTGGTGGTGATCGCGGTGTGCGTGGTGAAGAAACTGAGACAGCCTTCAAACTATCTGCTGGTGTCTTTGGCGGTGGCTGACCTGTCAGTGGCCATAGTAGTCATGCCGTTCGTGATCGTGACAGATCTCACCGGGGGCAAGTGGCTTTTTGGGGAGGTGTTCTGCAACATCTTCATCGGCATGGATGTAATGTGCTGCACTGCCTCCATCATGACCCTGTGTGTGATCAGCGTGGATAGGTAAGTTTCCAAAAGTTTTCAAAGCACCGTATCAGAGCTGCTTTCGTTACTGCTTTGATGACTTTCGTTATGCACAGGTACCAAAATTACGCACGCAGCGCGCAGCGCGTTAACTGAAGCCAGGAACAGATCAAGCAGCAAATGAAGTAATGATCCGCAAGCGGAGCGAATGAAATAACTGTTGTTCTGTGAGACATTCACACGCGTTTGCGTAGTTATTTGTGCGGTTGAAGCCACTGGAGCAGAAGATGAGTTCATAGACTGTGAATGATGTACAGCAGGTTTTATTCATTAGCTTGACCGGACCACGGCAGCAGCATTTCCTGTATGCTTTGAGGATCAGCGCCCATTGACCTTACAGCGACTATTTCCTTTATAGATGACTTACCAATATCATGCAGGTCTGCTCCAGTTCATGTAGGTTGCCCTTCTCACTGTTAGTCTTAACAACAAGAACAAAGCAGCGGGGAAAATTCCCTTTAAGTGCATGCCGCAGTACACGGTGCAAATTTCATATTAGAAATCTGAACTGGGTTTTTTTTGTCACACAAAACACACAAATAGGATCTTTCAAATGTATTTTTTGCCCATTTTCTATTTGTCCCTATTCATGAAACTGAATTTCCAGTTAATTGCTTTACATTCCACTTTCAAAATGGGGAATGTAAGACCCCAGCTCTCATCCCCACACACCAAAATCCCACTGCGCGTCTCAGGTATTGGAGTGACTGCTCACAAAACCTGAGCTAACTCTGCTAGTAGAGAGAAATGAGAATTTTCCACTGCTCTCAATACAATCCACACTGTGATAAACATCAGGTGATTGGTGTAACTGATCTGCCTCTGTAACCATAACGAAGGAAGAGGCTCATGGTTGTATTGATTAACTGATTATCTCCCTTGACTTTCCAATCAGATGTTATTACCTCAGGGTATTATGCTCAGAATTATGCATGTTTCCTGTGTGTGAATGAGTGAAGCACGTGGGGCTTAAGTACGCTTGATAAGCTAACGATATTATGGGAGGAACTGGCTCACAGATATCACACTGTGATACTGTGATTGCACCAGTCAGCTGTAGTAAAGCTGACAGAAGTATGAATGTGTTTTGGGCTGGTTGATGAGTTTGGATAGAGGCTGAGGATTATGTTTGGCCACTCAAATCCCATTTAGGGCTTGAGGAGGCCCCCTATGGAACCACGTGGAACCAATAACATGTAATATTGCTCAAAAGTTTGAAGCCACTTTAAACTTTAAATAGTTCTTATTTTTGAAAAAAAAAAAAGAACTATTGAATGGATCAAGGCATTCCAGTTTCTTTTTGAAACGGAAGTTCTAAAAAAAAATGTAGGCCTTTGCCAAAAACCTAAAAATTTGATGCAAGATTGCATCCAGTGGTGTAAAGTACTCCCCTGACAGAACTGCCAACCTGCACAGCTGAGCAACAAGAGACGTAAAGCATATCTCTGGTTTAAGAAACAGATGCCTCATAGATTCTCAGAGGCCTCTCTTGGATGCTAAGTTTGACTGCAGAGCCACAAAGAGGAAATATTTCAAACATGTCAAAGAACACGGATATGGGACAGGTGGTGAATGGAGGTTTCAGTTTTTAGACCAGGAAGAAGAACATCTGTGAGATGCAGAACCAATGAAAGGTTTGTTGGAGGTGCTTGATGGGATTTTTCATGTTCGCTGAAAAAATGGGGTGCCTTGGTGGCACATATTTTCTCCATTACTTTGCCATACTCTGTGAACATGGCCCGATAAGAGCCAATCTCTCCAAACAGTACAACAGTACGCTCATGCAAAGCACAGCTCTAAATATGAAGAACGTTTGGTGCATATGAACTGCTCAGGAAACCAATTCAGCAAGTAGGAGGTACATCAGGAAGCATGGGGTTAATGTCTCTAGATGACCTCAATGAAGACAGAATGCCAAATGTCTGCTGGACTGTGGTTTGTGCAAATGGAATGGAAATCCTTTGAAAAAAGCAAAATTTGAAGGACAAAAAAGAATGGTATTAGAAATCATAACTGCCTTTTACAAATCATTTAATGACTAAAAGTATGATTAAGAAATTTTCTGTGTGAATCCAAACTTGTACATCACACAAGCTGAACTCGTCGGAGCCAGTCTGAAAAGGATCAGAGAGACTGTGGCTAAAAGGCTTTGCTGATCTTAGCCACTTGCTGTGATTATAAATGTGGCATGCTCATACTATACACTCAAAAAGGACAGATGGAGCCACCTTTGAGCAAGCGTGTCTGTAAAAACACAGCGTCTAATTGAATCTGTAGCCGTGAAATCAAAACCAAGTCACAGAGCCACCATGACTGCTTTCTGCATCTGTCTGACCTTCCCCAAGCAAACGACTGAAAGAGAATTTGAGCTGACGTTGTATCAGTTTAGGTTTGTTTTCATCCCTAACAACAGCTCTACAGGCAGTTCCCCCGAAGTGTTTGTGTCGATCTCCATGAAAACAGAGTCAGTTTAATTAAACAATGCAGTGTGTGTTGGGCATATGATTCACAACAGCAAGTGTAGAGATCACTCATTAGGATGAGACTTACCAATTAGACGCATGATTAGCTGTAATTAAGGGTCTCTCGCAGTCGTCTCAGAGTCCCAAGGACATGCTTTCTAAAAAAAAGAGAAGCTCAAGAGCAGTGCTGCAAATTGACCAGATGTGTCTGCAGCGATTATATGCTCCCTGAAGCCTAGGTGTTCCACAACAGAGAGGACTATTGATTTTCTCTCAGGGCTCATTTAGATTTAAAGGGGAGAACGTGCAATGTATATGCCAACATAGAAGGACAGTCTCTAGTGTAAGTGGTTGATTCATTTATGATCCTGGATTTGACAGAGTTCAGCGATGGTGTTTCAGTGTGATCGCTGTCATCCTGGTGGAAAACAGTATCTCCGTAAGGTCTTATCATTCATCCTGTTAGAAACGTGGCACAGGAATGAAGCTGTGCTGAAAGAAGAATCAGAAGCAAACGTAATGTCACATATAAAAACAAAAGTGTGTCCCTTTAATAATTCTTAGCCTGATCAAAGGCCCATGCTATTGTATTTTTAGTCAGTAAGGCAATTTACTGGTGCACATTCATAAAGAAATATGTAATTAACTAAATTACCAGCCAGCAAAGTAAGCCTCGGTCTAACTCCAAGGTCTCAGTCTCTTACCTCTGCAATTTGTGCCTCCTAAAAATGACTTGACAGATTGAGACTTGAGCAGGAAGCATTTCCTGTTTCGGCGAAGAAGTGAGAGAAAACTCACTGTGACTTCAAAGGGTTTCAGTCTTCTCACATTAGCACAACAACATCATGGTGTTAATAAAATGACCAGATAGGAACTTTGTGTGTTTCTCATCTAATCCAGCAAGTTAAAAATAAAAATCAAAATCAAACTACTAGAAAAGTTTTAGCAGGAAACAATCTGGCAATCAGAACTGCAGTTTCAAGGCAGAGGGCCAGTAAGAGACAAATAAGGGTTATTTTGAGTTGTGGCTCATGCAAAGCTACGTTAACAGAGTCCAATAACAAAAATAGAGAGCTGGAAACGAGCACAATAAAACTACATCCATGATGTGTCACTTCAAATAATTAGCTCTGATCTTCTTTGTTTTTTCTTTGCTATTTTTCTCCTTTGAGTCTCTGCTTCACCACAAGTGACTTATGTTTAGATAAAACTCATTTACATTTCATCAGGTACATCAGTTCCTCTGCTCGCTAGTGCAAATATTTAATCAGCCAATCACATGGCAGCATCTCAGTTCATTTAGGCATGTTGATGCAAGTTGACCACATCTACATACCAATTTGACGATCAAACTGAGCATCAGAATGGGGAAAAATGATGATTTAATTACTTTAAATGTGGCATGGCTGTTGGGGCCACACGGCCAGAAACTGCTGATCTGTTTGGATTTTTCACATCTTACAGAGAATCTGAGAAAGAAAATCAAACATCCAGTGAGCATCAGTTCTCAAGGGAAAAACACCTTCTATGATGCCAGATATCAGAGGAGAGGCCAGACTGCTTTGAGCTGATAGGAAGGTAATAGTAACTCAAATAACTAATAGTGACAAACAAGATATGCAGAAGAGCATCTCTGAATGCACAGCGCGTCAAACTGCTACAGCAGCAGAAGACCACACCGAGTGCCACTCCTCTGAGTTAAGAACAGGAAACTGAGGCTATAATTCACACAGACCCAGCAAAATACAACAACAGAAGATTGGAAAAATGTCATCATAAACAACATGAAAGCATGGATCCATCCTGCCTTGTATCAACAGTTCAGGCTGCTGGTGGTGCAACAGTGTGGGGATATTTTCTTGGCACACTTTGAGTTCCCTCCCTCCCCCCTCATCCTTTCATGACCACAATGTACTCATCATGATGGTTAACACATGCCCAGCAGGATAACAACATGTCACAAAGCTCAAATCATTTCAGAGCAGTTTCTTGAACACAGCAGTGAGTTCGCTGTACTCAAATGTCCTCAACAGTCACCAGATATCAATCCAGCAGAGCATCTTTGGGATGTGGTGGAACAGGAGGTTCACATCATGTATGTGAATCTGACAAATCTGCAGCAACTGTGTGACGACATCATGTCACTATGGACCAAAACCTCACAGGAATGTTTCCTGTGTCTTGTTCAGGCTGTGCCACAAATAATGAAGGCAGTTCTGAACCCGAAAGCTGTCCAACCCAGTACTATCAAGGTGTAACTAATACATGAACTGGTGAGTGTATTTGATTAGTGCCACCACGAGGAGTCATGTTTTAGAGACTCTGGTGAGTCAGGTATGTGGCACAATCCTTTAGGAGCACCTATATACAACAGTGTAATAAAACATATTGATATTTGGTGCTAAAGTAACAATAATTGTGTGTATATTGCTCTATCAATATCAAAACCCTCATTATTCCATTGAATGCACTGAATTACTGTAATTTAATTAAGAAATTATTATTAAACTTTCTAGAAAGATTTGACTTTCATTTTAAAAAAAAGCACCGTTCTATGTTAATATTTCTGTTCTAAATATGTATATTCTAAATGGTAAATGTGCGCCCCAGGGTGGCTGTGGCTACAATGTAGCTTGCCATCACCAGTGTGTGAATGTGTGTGTGAATGGGTGGATGACTGGATATGTAAAGCGCTTTGGGGTCTTTAGGGACTAGTAAAAGTGCTATATAAATACAGGCCATTTACCATTTTTATTCTAAACAAACAACCTGCTGCTGTACTCCCAAAATACCCAGTAATATCAAAAGCTCCAGTTAGTTTGTACTGTTTGTGCAAATGAGACTTAGAGTTTCACTGTAAAAGCCCGTTAATCACCTCCAGCCTCTTTAAATGGAGAATCAGTAGTGCAAATCGAAGCTAACACACCAAAGCATGACCCAGTCACAGCAGAAGAGTCAGTCTCTTGATGTGTTGTGAAGTGAAGAAAAGTGAAGTTACATATCCAAGGCCTCCTGCTCCTTCATACAGCGTTCCAGCATGCACTTTCAGGAGCAGCCTTCATGCCCACTTCCCTAAAAAGTTAGTATCGCTTTAGGCTACATTCAGTTTTTACCTTCACTGAGAGTAATATGTTGTACGCTCAATAATTCAAAAGTCAAAGATGAATGATTTATTCACAACAGTGGGAAGCGAGGAAAGTCCTTTTTTCGGTATAGTTCCCCAGAAGTCTAAGAAAAGACGACTCTGAAGGAACGGAGGAGTGGGGCTTGTTAAATTTGCAAATCAAATGGCTTAACTGTCAGTGAACTTGTCTAAGACGGAGGGGATGTAGGTCAAGAAAAAAAATATCACAGGAATGCAGCGAAGTAAACTTTTCCATCAAGGTTCAGTCTAAGTGCAACATAGGTGTGATCACACCTGTAAGCTCCTGCAGGGAGTGCGATGGAAGTATGTCAACCGGTTCTCCACAACTGATAATATTTTTTGTGTGCACTTTTGTCCCAGGAGAGACTTTCTTTGCTTAGAGCAGCTGGGAAATGTCCACCTGCAGCACCACGCACAGATGACTTGACCTCTGTGATGTTTCCTGTGGTAATAAGCCACTTTCCCGGGCGCTATCCGCTCCCCGCTTGTTGGCCACCTCTCCAAAATCTGAAGGAACAGACATCTCAGACGAGGCCTGTGCAGTCAGATCATGCCCATAAAGATGTGCTTAATAAGTAAAGAAAGTGTGTTTTGGGATTGAACAGGATGTCACAGTGAATTTTTAATTCCTGTGGACCAAACCAGGTTAGAGAAAGTGCTAAATTTGAGAGGTTTTAGAGACCACACGAGACCCACTTCCTGTTACAAACCTCTACCAACCTTTTACTCCGAGAAGAGAAACCACTCTTGTGTTTAAGAGGAAACAGTATTTACTTTTAAAATGCATCACTGTTCCTGCCCTGTAAACAAACACTTCTTCTTCTAAAGCAAACTGCTGTCAGTGAAAAACATTTCAGAGCAGCATTAAATAAAAATACTGGGAGCAGCATTTTTTCTTTTTTTTAGATCAAGTTAATCATTGATAAATCCTGCTTACACAACGCACCATAACCATCCTGTTTGATGGTCTGTTTGCGTTTTATTAGAGGGGCACGCAAAGCGAAAGACAAATTGCACATTGATCATGTGACGGGTGAGGTGTGTGTGGGAACGGACCTGTAGGGGTTTAAAATAACTGAGAACAAAAAAAAATCAAAGAGAAGACAGTGAAATTATAAAAATGATCGCATTGTTGTATTGCTGTTTGCTATTTTTCAGCACACGATGCAGGCAAACATGATCATTATCCTTATTGTTAGTTATATGCTTTCCACAGCATGTCTTCTAGCCTGTCTTCCTTCTCTCGTGGCCTGTGAAAAGAGAGTTTTTCCTCCCCACTGTCGCCAAACTGCTTGCTCATAGGGGGTCATATGATTGTTGAGTTTTCTCTGTATGTATTATTGTAGGGTCTTCCTAACAACATAAAGCCCCTGTGGGACTGTTGTTGTGATTTGGAGCTGCATAAAACTGAACTGAATTACAGCTAAGTCAGGTCCAGTACGCGTCAGTCACAGAGTGTCATGTGCATTCATAACATTTGGAAGTTACATTAATGAAGAGATTTCAGTTTGCTGATTGAGATTTGTCATTAAATGCACTTAAAAGGACTGATTTCAGCATTGTTTCAGGATTGATATGAATTCATAAATGAAGAAATTAAAACTCAAAACAGTGGTCCAATACGAGAACATAAGGGAGACTATTGCAGTGACAGTGTCTAATTTTACTGTATATACTGTTGAAAACTGCACAAGCCACAAATATGAAAAGATGTGAAACATGAGTGGTGGTTGAGGCAAACCTAACCTCAAAATCTGGGTCTTTACAATCTGCATGGTAGCGTGCGCTCTGTGCTTTACCCCGATCAGTCAGATCAACCTGCAGGCAAGCAAGCTTGTTAACAGAGAATGCCACTAAAAGTGACGCAGATTATACCAACCTGACCCCGTCACTGTCATCTGACATTTTACAGTTTTTGTATATTCTTTGATTTTTGCATAATACATTTTGCACATTTAATACTATATTAATTAGTTAAGTATAGAAAATAAAGTCAATCAAAAGTTTTTCTGGTCATGGGCCTTAACGCACATAGAAGTTTCAAATTCTCAGTTTGTGTTAATTTCCCCGGCATTTTTCAGCCCTCGTAACGTCATAATTACAGCAAATAGCCTCAGAACATTGAAGCTTTGTTAAAAAGTCCAACTCAGACCACTTTTATGTCAACTCTATGTGTCGCAATCTAAAGCCAAACTCTTGTTTATGTTCTGTGCAAGTTTTTTGGAAAACCAAATCTAGGTCACAATATAGTTGTGACCTATATGATGGTTTGAACACATCATGCAGATTTAGTTGTTACAGCAAGGTTTTTGTTTTTTTGTTTTTTTAAAAATCCCCTTAAAAATAACTTAGCATGCAAAAGGGATCACAGAAAGCTTCTGAATGATCTGCATAGCTTATTTCTTATTTTAGGTCTGCATTTCAAAGTATGTATTTATTGCATAATTTGTGCTTATTTTTATTTTATTTTATTTTATTTTATTTTTGCCTGTCCCGTTCGGCTCTTTTGCCATCAGAATTGTTGTCTAAAGGCAAAGAAAGATGCCCAACTGATTTACTTTACCAAACTGACCATCCCAGCCTTGCCGTAATGGTCCATTTGATTCACCTTTTATTGTTTATTTTATTTTCACTTACTGAATACGGGACAGACTTGACTGGGGGAAAGAAGGGGAGAAAGAAAGAGGGAAAGAGAAACAGCTGAGAAGAGGGACGGGGGAGAAGGGCAAAAAACAAAAACCAACAGAACGGGCAGAGAGAAAAAAAATGCATATATCGATCACCTGGATCACCTGCTGAGAAAGAAAAAAGAAAACAAGCAGAAGATTTGTGCTTATTTTTAATCAAATCTTTATGTAATTTTTAATGTATTTCAAAGAGATCAGTACTGGAGTTTAGTGCATAAAGGCTGTGGTATGTGTCACGGTTTAGATTACATAAATAAAACGGGATAAATAAAAGACAGACATGTTCCACAGTCAGTGGATATTACTGAAATGTAAGATGGACTCGGTCAGGGCCAGTAAAAGTGGTTCCAGAAAAAAAAAAAATCAAACACACTTTGACTGAAGAATGACCACAGAGACACACATGGTGCAGAATCTTCTTACCCCTGTCCTGCACGCTGACTCTTCTCGCTGGTGTGAACAAAATGTGTGGGCTGAGTGTGATTACAACTCTGTCAAATAACTGATACTCTGAAGTTGTTGACATGAAAGTTAAAAGGTACTTGGAAATTAGAAAAATCCTTCCAGTTCACAAATAACTCAAGAGCAATAAGCAAATGGGATCTATGTGAGAATTAACTGAATGTATATAATAAATAAAAAATAAAAAACATCAATTGAGGACAATAATTTTCAGTTTTTGATGTATGTTCTGTTGGCTACATGACTACGTTTTTATTGGAGTGAAACTACTAGGTTATAGCTAAGACACAGGAAAGTGTCTTTAAGATACCGATACCAGAGGTAAAGCAAAGCACAGAAATGTTTTTCATGTCCTCTAAGGTCAACCATATGGAAAATCGAATTTTGCAAAAAAAAGATTTTATTGCTAAACTGATTAAATTAACAGATATTGTGGCATTATCGCTAAACAAAAGGAGCTAAATTATTTCCATTGCAAAATATGATTCATCTGAAACTGTGTGTGCGTGTCTTTGGGCAGGTCCTTCTTAAATGCCTGAAAAAGCACACGTGGAAGCTTTGTGATTTACTGTTGGGTAGCTTCGGTTAGAATAGTCCCAGAAACACGAATCAGACTTTGCCACATTTAAAAATGAATGACATGTTCTGAAAAAAAATTCAAACTGCCCTAAATAGTTTGTCTGAAGTCAATCTGGAGACTAAAGAAACACTTCGATTCAGGGAGAAACTGGAACAAACCACTTAATAAAAGTTTTGTATCAACCTAAATACGTGCTCTGGATCTCAGAATTATGGGTTCCTTTCCAAAACCTCATAACTTGTCCAGAGCTTCATTTCTTCAGTTCTTTATTCACTTTAACACCTACATTGAAGAAAACCTTCAATGCACCCGCTCTCATTCCTGTCTTTCAGGAAAATGCTGCACGAGTTTGAAAAGCACAAAGATTCATGCTTCACGAACATGATCACATGATGTGTCTGTTTGATTTATTGTGTCGATTTGGAGGTTTTCTGTGTTGGAGCCTCCTAATTAGTGAGCTTTAGAACCAGATTCGATCTCGACCACCGGCGTTAATACAAAGCAGCAGTACAGGATGATAGATCGCTAACCAGACCATGGATAGAGATGTGAGTTTATTTTGCTATTCTTGGTCTGTCACCTTATTTACCCAGCAAACTCTGGGGACAGGATGCAGAAAAGGGCAAAGTGCTGAGTGAATTTAGTGTGGTATAAATCATGCTTTGTGTTATTTGGTATAACAAAGGTGGAGTCCATTACTCATCAAGGCCGAACAAAGCACCAACAAGAATTTACTAAGCAGTGAGATAATGGGTTAATTGTTGATGGAGCTGAGAGACTGCAAACACACACACACACACACACACACACACACACACACACACACACACACACACACACACACACACACACACACTGTAGATTGCAGATAATATACTCAGGACATTTAGCATATTGTTGCTCTTGCAGAATAACTCAAGCTGACATTCAGTTCATTTGTGCACATGAACTGAATATTTATACGTTCCACTAAATGCAGCAGTATTAAAGATCCTACAAACAGGGATTGAGAAGTTATCTCTGATAATTCAGTGAGCAACCGTGTGCATTACTCTGTGTATAGTATGTTGCATGTCTAAACGTACTGTCTGCATTAGAGCATATACTGTAACGCTGCTGCAGGTGACAGCTTTTAGTGGCAATGTCTTCAGACACGCAGACTTTAATTAACTCCTGCATGTTACTTTAACTGATACATCGTTCTTCATACATGCTCACTGCTGTGCATCATTAAGATATACTTGTCAGCTAACAATCCAAGAATGTTTTATGATGGATGTGCTCATTGGCTATAGTTCAATGTGACTTTACAGCAGATTTGTTTTTCCTGTTATTTGGGTCAGGTAAATGCTGGGAAGTTAGTGATTTAACTCCCGGCACTCCACAGAGGTTGTATTCCAGCTGTGAAATAGCAAACTGAGTTATGGCACACCCATCACTGCCAAACTGCCCTTCAGCAAGACACTGAACTTTAGAACTGACAACTAACTGGGTCACTGCACTGTGTGCTGAACTTCACTCTTTGAAATGTCTAGTGTGGAAAAGGGAAAATTCTAGCAAGAAGCAACTGCACAAGTTTAAAAACAGCAGTAAACAGAACCATTACCAATACAATGTCGTGCTCTTAGCTGATTTTGAGTATTCAGGATTGCTCAGAAAAAGGAGAATCTCAACACTGACAGATTAGCCTGGCATACAGAATAGAAAGCTCCTGTAAGCTGACAATCAGAAGGCATTTCAACGTACAGCGAGACAGATGTGCTGACCACATAAATTCTTGATCCAACTCTCTCTAGATCTGTAGCTTCAAATCTTGCAGATAAACACACTGATTCTGAGTACTGACAGTTTAGTCTACACACAACAACAACAAAAAAATAAAATGTAATTATACAGTCCCGAACAAAAGTTTAAGACCACTTGAAAAATGGCAAAAGAAATCATAGTTTGCATGGTTGGATCTTAACAAAGTTCCAAGTAGAGCTTCACCATACAACAAAAAGAAATGGGACTGAGACAAAACATTATTTTTGAGCATGCAATTTATTGAAAACAACACTTAAACTGAAGCAGGCTGTTTTACAGCTGATCAAAAGTTTAGGATCACACCTCCAAAAAACCCGTAAACCACCCCCAAAACAGAAATCAAAATTTCAAACATGAACTCAGTAATGAGTAGCTATACTATTGTCCATTTTTGTAAACATCGCTTGCCATCAAAGGTTCTCATTTGGATTTGGATCAGGGGAGCGTGCAGGATGGTCCAAAAGAATGATGTTATTCTCCTGGAAGAAGTCCCTCGTGTGTACTGCAGCATTGTCCTGTTGATAAACCCAATCGTTACCACACAGATAACAGCCCTCTGTCGTAAGGAATGCTCTCTGCAACATCTGGACATAGCCAGCGGCGGTTTGACGCCCCGGCACTTCCTTCCACTGAAGGAAAAAGCAACCCAGACCATTATGACTCCCCCTCCACTGTGGCACACAGAAAACATCTCAGGTGGGATCTGGTTGTCATGCCAGTAACGTTGTAAACCATCAGGACCATCAAGGTTGCATTTTTTCTCATGAGAGAAGAAAACTTTCTTCCACCTTTCAATGTCCCATGTTTGGTGCTCTCTTGCAAAGTCCAAACGGTCAGTTCTGTGGCGTTTAAGGAGACGAGGCCTTTGAAGATGTTTTTTGTTTTTGAATCTCTTCAGTGTCACATGCCGTCTGACGGTTACGGGGCTGCAGTCAGCACCAGTAACGGCCTTAATTTGGGTGGAGCATCATCCAGTGTCTTGATGGACAGCCAATTGGATCCTCTGGCTCAGTGCTGGAAAATTCTTTTGGGTCTTCCACTTGACTTTTTTGTTCCGTAACCCTTAGGATCATTTAAAAAATTCTAAATTATACTTATGCAGTTCAACAACCCGACCACATTCAAAAAGGGAATGCTTTTTTTCCTTTGCCATCATGACATCATGACAGTGTGACTACCTGATAGAAAATGACAATGAATCCACATTTTTACACAGATTTGGCCTTTTAAGGGCCGTGTGGTCTTAAACTTTTGATCAGCTGTAAAACAGCCTGTTTCAGTTTAAGCGTTGTTTTCAATAAATTAGATGCTCAAAAAAATGTTTTGTCTCAGTCCCATTTCTTTTTATTGCATGTTGAAGCTCTATTTAGAACCTTGTTAAGATCCAACCATGCAAACTATGATTTTTTTGGCCATTTTTCAAGTGGTCTTAAACTCTTGTTCGGGACTGTATATATAGGGTCACTCCTCACTCTGCCTTGTTCCCAAACAGTAGCAGCGTCAGTATAATATAGCTGTCAGGTAATTATCAGAGAATGTTGTATGATGGATGTCCTCAGTGGCTGTGACTTTATAGCAGATTTGTTTTCCTTGTTATTTGGGTCAGGTGTTATTAGCTGGTTATGGTCCGGTACTATAAATCAAGTTCGACGCACCCCGGATAGTTTTTTAAACTTTATCTTATTCAGTTAAGATATGTACATACACGGGTGTTTTTTATATCAGCAATTTTCTGCTTTAATTAAAACAAAACAACTTAAAAATTGGAAAGTATTGTTAAGATTGTGCCAAAGCAACAGGCAGTGATATAACAATCAGAGGATCAGGCAGGTGAACAGGCAGGCATAAAGCAGATAAAGGCCCACACTGCTTTTTCTTGTTGATGCTGATAGTAATGGTATTCGTGGGAGCCAGAAGCTGTTTACGATGAAACATTTGTTTGTGTCTTTTAGCATGGTTTGCTTCAAAGAGGTAAAAGACCATATTTATCTCTCATTTGTGAGGAAAACTTTTAAAAAAATTATATCATAATCATCAGTGAGTAAGAAATGTGCCCCTGATTGTAATGACTCACGAGCTTGTAGGTGCTCAGATCAGCGGTTCCAGTGTCCATGGATTGAGTGGGCGTGTCTGTGAGAGCACAAAAATATACATCACCTGTAAGAAAACAGATTGTGTGCTATATTTATTGCTGCTCTATGCTTAAGTTCAAAACTGCATATGCTTTGTGGAAGTTGGAGACACCTCTTAGAAAGAACCACAGTTTTCCTCCTTTAGCTCAAATGATGGAGCTTAAGCTCGGTACAACACAGGAAGGAATTTGCTGCCACTCAGTTTCCCAAATCTGATTGAATAAAACCCCAATATGAATAATTTCATGATGTAAATGAACAGGACGCTGGTGCATATGCAGTCAGTCTACATAATAAGTCAGTCTGAATAAGCCAGCTTCATTGTTCGCACACATTCCTCGCTGCACAGCACTTTTTCTTAGAGTGACAGTTTTTCACCTATAATTATGCGCACTGCTTCTGCAACACAATGCTAACCTCTATTTTGCCAGATCACTATTATCACTGTTATTACCTTGTTGTCACTGCTGTGTTTGCTCACCTGCAATGGCATTTTGTCTGTCCGTCTTTGAAATTAGGCCGCGCTGAGACTGGGGATGTACATGGATGTGTACAACTGTGATTAAATATGGGTTTTCAGCAAAAAGTTAAGACAGCTACTGGTTCCATAATTGCAGGTAAAAGAAGAAAAACAAAAACATGAATAAGTGAGACCTTGAAAAGAGCATCATTTTTCAAAAACTAATGTAAATTTATGAGGAAAACAAAGCTGTGAGGTTGATTGTGAAGCTTCTAATCAGAGTAGAGCTTATGTTGCACTTCTTTTTTTTTGCATTAAAAAATAGTGCAGTGTATTTAGACAAAAAGAAGTGAGGATGAGGTGACAGCTTTTGTGCATTCAACACAATGGACCCATGCAAATACATTACTGGTTAAATCATCAATATGGCTCCGTACTCGGCTGTCACAACAATTTGATCCAGTCTTGCAAAGTGAATCGGTGGCAAAACTCCCCACATTTTTGGGAGTTAATTTGTGCTTTTATAACATCAAATACTATTCAACATTTTGTCATAATGTACCACTTTGTTCCCAGAAAGTATCTAGTTCTTTAATATAAATGTAAATATGTGACATTATGAGTTTTTCCTTGGAGTACGTATAATTAATTCATTTTATTACATTTTTATTTTGTTTTACCCTAAATTTCCCCAAAAAGTGCCATCACACGCAGGTGAATAATTTATATTTTTTCCCCCTGGCTCGCCTTAGATGAGATTAGCAAAATTCTTGCTATAATGAATATTCCTATCATTAGTCATTTCTTCATCTCTGGGTAGTGCACTGAATTTGACCTCCAAGTTTGATGTTCTGATGTGTGTCATCCAGTACAAAATCAAATTTAATTCATTGCTTTCTTCTGCTGGAAATTATTAATATCAATCTTGCTGAACTCATGTCCTATCTTTGCTTATGTCATTATCTCTGGCTGAACACACTTTTGTCATTTATTTGATCAAAATCTTTCTGTATAGAATACAGCTTAATTGATTTATACTTCAAGAGATTTTCCAATTAAAGTGACAAATCCAACTAGATAGAAGACATGCTGTAGAGGCACCGAATCATTTAAAAGATTACAATCGCCCCTCAGATCTCCTGTGCTCCTGATTGGGATGAGAAGATGATCACATGAATAAATGAGCAACGTTTGCACATAAGAGTCTAAAAAAAAGAGAACACCTGCACATTTTTTCTTTACCAATCATGCTTCATGTTTGAAAGCACACAGATGAGCTATTGTTCTATATAGATAAAAATAAAGGGAGAAGCCTTTAGTGAATGTACTTGTATAGCTCCTTTTAACAGCAAGGTCATACAAAGGAACAATAACAACACAGGACTGCAGAAAATACATATAAAGGACGTTATATAGCTTACTATATATATATATATATATATATATATATAGACTGCAAGACCAGACTGACCAACCTGTGCACTGCCTGGATTGATTACAAGAAGGCCTATGACTCAATGCCCCACAGCTGGATACTGGAATCCCTAGAATTGTACAAGATCAATGGGACCCTAAGAGCCTTCATCAGGAACTCAATGGGGATGTGGCGTACAACACTAGAGGCCAACTCCAAGCCCATAGCACAAGTCACCATCAAGTGCGGGACCTACCAAGGAGACGCTCTGTCCCCACTGCTGTTCTGCATAGGCCTGAACCCCCTCAGTGAGATCATTAACAAGACTGGCTACGGATACCGACTACAGAACGGAGCAGTTGTCAGCCACCTCCTGTACATGGATGACATCAAGCTGTATGCCAAGAGTGAACGAGACATCGATTCACTGATCCACACTACCAGGCTATACAGCAATGACATTGGAATGTCGTTCGGACTGGAGAAGTGTAGTCGGATGGTAACAAAGAGAGGGAAGGTAGTCAGAACTGAGGGGATTGAACTACCAGAAGGCAACATTGCAGACATAGAGGACAGTTACAAGTACCTGGGGATCCCGCAGGCGAATGGGAACCATGAAGAGGCCGCTAGAAAAGCTGCAACCACCAAGTACCTGCAGAGGGTCAGGCAAGTCCTGAGGAGTCAGCTGAATGGTAAGAACAAGATCCGGGCCATCAACACATACGCCCTGCCCGTGATCAGGTACCCTGCTGGGGTAATAGGCTGGCCAAAGGAGGAGATAGAAGCCACTGACATAAAGACAAGAAAGCTCCTGACCATGCATGGAGGGTTTCACCCCAAGTCCAGCACCCTGAGGCTGTACGCTAAGCGGAAGGAAGGGGGCCGGGGACTGGTGAGTGTCAGCACCACAGTCCAGGATGAGACAACGAACATCCAAGAATACATTAGGAAGATGGCCCCAACTGACCGAGTGCTCAGTGAATACCTCAGGCAGCAGAAACCCAAGAAAGAGGAGGGAGACGAGGAACCATCATGGAAGGACAGGCCCCTGCACGGTATGTACCACCGGCAGATAGAGGAGGTGGCTGATATCCAGAAATCCTACCAGTGGCTGGACAAAGCTGGACTGAAAGACAGCACAGAGGCACTAATCATGGCAGCACAAGAACAAGCTCTGAGTACAAGATCCATAGAGGCTGGGGTCTATCACACCAGGCAAGACCCCAGGTGCAGGCTGTGTAAAGATGCCCCAGAGACAATCCAGCACATAACAGCAGGGTGCAAGATGCTAGCAGGCAAGGCATACATGGAACGCCATAACCAAGTGGCCGGCATAGTGTACAGGAACATCTGTGCCGAGTATAACCTGGAAGTCCCGAGGTCAAAATGGGAGATGCCCCCAAGGGTGGTGGAGAATGACCGAGCTAAGATCCTGTGGGACTTCCAGATACAGACGGACAAAATGGTGGTGGCTAACCAACCGGACATAGTGGTGGTAGACAAACAGAAGAAGACGGCCGTAGTGATCGATGTAGCGGTTCCGAATGACAGCAATATCAGGAAGAAGGAACACGAGAAGCTGGAGAAATACCAAGGGCTCAGAGAAGAGCTCGAGAGGATGTGGAGGGTGAAGGTAACGGTGGTCCCCGTGGTAATCGGAGCACTAGGTGCGGTGACTCCCAAGCTAGGCGAGTGGCTCCAGCAGATCCCGGGAACAACATCGGAGATCTCTGTCCAGAAGAGCGCAGTCCTGGGAACAGCTAAGATACTGCAGGACCCTCAAGCTCCCAGGCCTCTGGTAGAGGACCCGAGCTTGAAGGATAAACCGTCCGCAGGGGCGTGCTGGGTGTTTTTTTTTAATATAGTTTGATTTGGTACAGTGATGGTAAACTGACGCTGTCAGTTCTGAAGTTTTACATATCAGGAAATAGAATCATTTACCAGGTTGTAACCTTATTTAAATACAACCTCAGATACACAACAATATATGACATACTGCACTATACCACTGCTACAACAGAAATGAAGCCAAAAGGAAAATGCAGTGTGTGAAAAACTGAGCACTGCCCATGATTCAATAACGTGTAGAACCACTTTTAGCAGCAAAAACGTGAAGTAAATGTTTTTACTTTATCAGTGTCTCACATTGTTGTGGAAGACTTTGGCCCACTCTTCTTTACAATGCTGTTTCAGGTGAGGTTTGCAGACATTCATTTATGGACAGACCTCTTGAGGTCCCACCGCAACATTTCAATCAGGTTGAGGTCTGCACTTTGACTGGGCCAGCACAGTGATTCTTTCTTTTTCAGTCATTCTGCTGTTTATTTGCTGCTGTGCTTGTGATCATTGTCTTGTTGCATGACCCAGTTTAGTCCAAGCTTCAGCTGTCAGACAGATGGCCTGACATACAGAGGGGTTCATGTTTGACTCGATTACTGCAAAGTGCCCAGATCCAATATCTGCAAAACAAGCTCAAATCATCACCCCTGCACCAACATGCGGACAGCTGGTGTGACGTATTTGTGCTGGTTTCTTGTGTTTAGTCTTCGCCAAATGTAGCACTTTGCATTGTGGCCAAACGCTGATTTGGATTCGCTCTTGTCTGTCCAGAGGACATTGTTCCAGATGTCTTCTGGTTTGTTCAGAAGTGTGTGTGTGTGTATATATATATATATATATATATATATATATATATATATACTACTTTATTTTTACAACAACTTTACGATGCCTTGTTTTGCCCTCACATGGGTTTTAGCCTTTAAATATATCCTCTTGCTCTTAGCCGAGCTTTTTAATATCTCTGATATTTTCATCTGCCCAAAATAAAAGGTCAGTAAAAGGATAAGAGATTGAAAAAAGAACAGCACTCAACAGTTGCCTTTATGTTGCATGGTAGTGTTGTGACTCTGGAACAAGTTGGCTACAGCTCCTCCTCACTGTCCTTTTCCATTTGCAGAGGCATGAAATGATGGCGTATAATGGGGCGCGCAGCTACTTCAGCTATACCAACTGCTGGCTAGATGCCAAATTGGAAAAAAGTGAGTCGGTTCAAAAGAGGAGCTGTCTGTGGTATCCTTGGTAACTAAAATTGCTTAACATTTTTTCTCAAAGGTCAGAAGAAAAACGGGAAGAAGTGGAGACTTGGATCCCTCCCCCACATCTGAGACTTCCTTTAAGCTTATTTAGTTTTCAAGGTGTCCTTTGAGAGGGAGAGCGACAGAACCAAAGGGAAGGTGACAAAGATGGAGGGGCTCTTCACCCTGGCTCTCTCTCATCATCATGACAGGGAAAAAAACGGAAAGGAAGACGGATTTGCTGGCACATACTTATTCACCTTCCAGTACCAGACTTCACTCGTTGTATAATAATGAAGAGAAAATGAGTACACTCTTTAATATTTAACGTAACATTTTGGGAGCTCGCATTTGAGACTATTAGTGAGATGCTACTCACAGCTGAAAGTGTATATTTAGGTGGCCAGTAAGCGCAGCACAATGACAAGCATGCGCATGTACAAATGTAATTTCCTTTGGAGAGCCAAAAGCCTCTAGAGGCTTTGTAGCTGCATTACAAATCAGGTCGCCATGGCTGCCACCATAAAGGAACTCCATTAAATAATTGACAGGGAGCAGAAAATGGCTAAATGCATAACAAGCAGGCATAAATCCATTCAGGAAGGAAAAGTAGATTGTGTGACAAGATGGAGCGATTTACTAATGTGACAGAGAAGTTACTTTTCCGTACTTTAGTTTTATGTATGTTTTGTTGCCACGTGTTTCTGCATGTAGAGCAACACTGATGTTGGATTTAGGGGCCATGCAGTGCCTCCTACATTATCCACATTTTTGTATGGTCACTGACTCTCACGCCCTCATTATAAAGGGAAGATCATCAAACTGACTTTGACTGAGGCTAGCTGGAACACCAGTAAAAACTTTAGTTGGGATGCATATATTCCACCCTTGAGTCTCATTGGTGCACTTTCCTCAGATACTTTAATCCCAGCTGTTTTGTTTTGTCACCGTTCTGGTTTAACTCAATGCTTTTGTGTTCCAGATTTTTTTTGCCCAGCTTTTTAATTCTCCTTTATTCCTGTACCCTATTATCTGCCCCGCTCAGCTCTCTTCTGTTCTCTGCTGTTTTTCCTTTGTTGTCCAAGGACACCCAGCTCTGACTGGGATGGACACAATGACTGTTGGAAGTGGATTTCATTTATCACTGTGGCACTAATAGCTGCCCATCATCCCTATTGCCGTGAGAGCCCTTAAATCTCCAATAGTGACAGGTGGTGAGTTGTGTAGGAAAGGCCATAAAATATCCACCCAGAGGGTTTACAACAATTAGGAGGAAGTAAAACAGACATAAAGGATTTAAAGTCTGATGAGGGGAAGTGCTTTGTGAAGCTAGGTGTGTCTTGTAAGTATACAGGGTGACTCTGTAAATAGGTCAACAATAGAAAATGGTTTTCATTGCTACATAATTAACAAAATAGAACAAATCCAACAGATTTTAAAGGGTCAGGGATGTTATCGGTGAGCACTGAAAACCAGGATTGTTTTGGGACCCCAAAGCAGGTTGAGAATGTTGAGAAGGATTATAGATAACTTTTGTCTCAGATCTGTCCTTGAGCTGTGTTCAGCATGCCCACATTTCCCCGTGGTGCCACATGGATAGTTAAGTGCTTACAGGACAATACAGTAGTAATCAATTTCTGTTAATCTCAGTCACAAGTCTGGACATGGGTGGTACCGTATACACATGTGAGTAACAGTTTGATTGCAGCTGTTGCAATATTATAACATGGGTCAGTGTGGCTACCATGGTATACACCTTTTAATGCAGCTGAACTGGAGAAAAAAATGAACGCTAGAGGGGTATAAGTTTAACATTCAGTCAGATTAAAAGAAGTTATATAGACTCACTGACCACTTTATTAGGTACACCTGTTCAATTGCCCCTTAACACAAATATCACAGATACCTACTAGCAACTTGATGCATTTAGGCATCTAGACTTGGTCAAGAGGACCTGCTGAGTTCAAACTGAGCATTAGAATGGGGAAGAAAGGTGATTTAAGTGACTCTGAACATGGCATGGTTGTTGGTGCCAGATGGGCTGGTTCGAGTATTTCAGAACCTGCTGATCTGGTGAGATTTTCCCACATTATCTCTAGGGTTCACAGAGAATGGTCCACAAAAGAAAAACTAACCAGCAAGAAAAAGTTCTCAGGGATAAAATGCGTTGTTGTTGCCAGAGTGGTCAGACTGCTTCAAGCTGATAGAAAGGCAACAACAACTCAAATGACCACTTGTTACAATGCAGAAGAGGAATGCAGAAGAGCATCTCTGAATGCACAACATGTTGAATCTAGGCTACAGCAACAGAAGAGCCAACACGTTCTCACTCCCAAAGCGTAATATTTTACGCTAGGTGACAAACCGTCAAAATATTATGCTTCTGGGCGCCCAACATGTCCATAAATGACGAGATCAGAAAAATGAGGAAACATGAGAACCGTTTGGAATCAATCTACACATGTTCGTTCATTTTACTTAAATCACTTTGGAAAACTATTTAACGTCATTAAATTGCTGGTTAACGCTAGGGATAAGGTTATGGTTAGGGATAAGGTTATGGTTAGGGCTGGAATACATGGCTGGAATGTGTATTACCACGGGACCATCATTCTACTGGATTTCACCAATAACCCGGTGTGTAGCATAAGAACGCAGAAGGTCACCTTTCGCGTTCCTCAGGAACACCGCGGGACGTGAAACATCGTTGGGATGTTACTCGAGAGTGAGAATGGGCTGGAAGACCACATTGGGTGCTGCTCCTGTCAGCTAAGGATAAGCTACAACACAGGCTCACCAAAACTGGACAAAAAAAACAAAGACTGGTAAAACAGTGCCTGGTCTGTTGAGTCAACACTGAGATGGGGTCCGAATTATATCAACAGTTCAGGCTGGTGGTGATGGTATAATAGTGTGAGGGATGTAATTTAGAACCAACTGAGCATGGTTTCAGTCCCACATCCATCTCTTTAAGATCACAGTGGGCCCAGCTCCTGATGGCTGCTTCCATGAGGATAACGCACCATGTTACAGAGTTCAGATCATCTTGAATATGGCAGTGAGTTCACTCAAATGGCCTCCACTGTCACCAATCCAGCACAGCACCTTTGGCATGCAGTAGAGGTTCACATCATGGATGTGGATGAACTGTGAGATGCAATCATGTTATTATGGAAAAACACCCTCTGAGGAATGTTTCCAGCACCTTGAAGATTGCAAAGTGTTAGCTTGACAGGTAAAATAGAAACTTGCAGGATAAGATCAAAATGTAGATTATTGTCAAAATGTTGTGGTCGCAAAGAAACTATTAATGTGCAAAAGTTGTCTAAATGTTTCAGGTTGGACTAAAGCTTCGGTCCAGCATTGCCATGTTGTGTGTGTGTGAAATGCAAAAACACAAAACAAAACTGCAGTCACCCCCTCAACACTTTTTTGTCTTATCAGTTTAAGAAAAGGAAAATTAAAGTGTTATGTTTGTTGTCAGTAACTATAAAGTTTGCATAAATTTGGCTTATCAACTTTTTTTCTCTTAAAAAAAAATCCTTGCCTTAAGTAGCAATTCCCTCCTCGACACATTGGCTGAAATAAAATAATAGTTATTCACAGACTGGCTGGAGGTAATACACAAATCTGAGGGAAGAATTGTGTCTGTCCAGGGATGACTCAGTTTAGCTTATGTAAGAGTCTAAATGTGATTAAAGAAACAGCTCTATTATTATTTTACTCACTCATTCTCACCTCACCACGAGCAGAAATCAGGCAAGAGAACAGAACCTGACCTAAACAGGTATAAGTGTGTTAGAACAAAAATGCTTAATTGTGTGTAAAACCCGGAAAAAGACGAAGCTGCTCCTTTGCTTTCTTGTTGAAAATTCACGTCGTGCTCTGTCAGAAGAAAAGCAGCTCAATTTCTGTCTTATGGTGCTTCCTCAAATAGAGCTGAAGCGCTCCTTGAGGACTTGACTCGTTGTCAGATGTCGGAGAAATGTTCCAGAGCTCTCACTGAACACATCCATTGTGCTTCAGCTGAAGAAAGCTCAGAATAAATAAATGCATGTGTTGAACAACTGTACTCTTTATTTTATTTTTTAATTATCATATCCAGAGGTCAAACCTTACATTTGTTTAGAGCTAGTCCAGCTCATAATACCTTTATTACAACACGGTGTACTTAACAAATCAATAAGCAAACAAGCTTTTCTACGGTATATCTTGCACACAGCTGACACTCGAGTGAACACTGAACTGTGTTTTCTGAGATCTTCCCATTTTCAGCACTCTCGTTCACTTTAGATAAATCAAACCAAGCTCATAAAGCAATGAAGCTGCATTTCTCAAAAAACGGTTTGATTTCAGGTGACGTTTGCACCTCTCTGTCCGCTCGCTTAAATCACACGCAGATGAATTCAGAGATCTTCCAAAAACGGGCAACACTTAAAATTTTTAAACTCATGTTGACCCCCTCCCTGCACATTTGTGCTTGATATAAGAATTATAAATGGCTTAGTGAAGGGACTTCAGTGGAAAGTTTCTGTGGGAAAAAAGGTATTCTGACAGACACAGAGCTCCAAATTTACCACCCTGTCTCTCAGCCAATGGCTTGGATAAATATTTCACCATGTTTCCCCTCTCAGAAGTAAAAGGTTTCTGAGGCTCTCCTGGAGATGACTGACGACTGTTGCACAAGAGGGCCAGTTACAGTGTTTCAGAGCAGAAAATAGCACACTATATTGTGCTCTATGGGGTAGCCTAGTGGAGGTAATGGAATTCTCCATTAGCTTGGACATTCTGGTTACCTATGGACAGGTAATTCCTGAGGGCCGCTGTATCTACCAGAGATGTGAATAAAAAAAATAATTTAAACATCACTGACTGTGTTCAGGTCACACTGTATAGGAGGTGATTATAATCCACTGCCACTGTGTATTTAGCTTGCGCTTTCATCATATTGCAAGGTTCAAATATGGTATGCATTTTGAAAAATGCTCTAGATTTCTATTCAGACTTGCAGATGGTCCAGCAATGCGTAAGTCTTGAGCCACCTCTTGTTTATGTTTTCCTATAAACAGGAAATAGATGCAGCAATTTACTTATAACATGCAAATGGAGAGGCTGTTGCTTGGGAGGTAAAGCAGGTCATCGTTTATTCAGAAGCTTGGTGGTTCGAAGTCTGGCTGCTCCAGTTTTCTTTGGGCGAGATCTTGAACCTGGAGTTCAAGATTGGACTGTGAATGTTTTTTTAGAAAACACTTATATGAAGTAAAAAGCATGAATGAGACATGTTGTACAAAGTGCATTGAAAGCTTGAGTAGAAAAAGCACCATATAAGAACCCTTTTAAATAACTGGAAATACAGTTCAATTCTAACTTGAAAGTCAATATTTGCTATGACCACCGTTTTTCTTCAACACAGTCCAATGAATGTGGATGATCTTTGCTGGGTTTTTTCCTATTTCTTGAAGACATGACTTTCAGATACTGTTCATCTACTGTAGATAGTTTTATAGGCCCTCCATCTATCCAGTTTATTGAGATAAACTGCACACCATGGTGAGATATACCAGGTTTTTTGATAATAGCTCATTGGGAATCACCTTGCTGGTGCAAAAATACAATTTTGTGCCTGTCAAACTATGTCTGTCTTTTGCATTTTTTATAGATTCAGCTAAAGAAACGAGAACATATGATATATTTTTAAGACAGACTGCTAGTAACCGAGTGCATAAAATGCTATTTGGTTCTTGTCTGTCTAGAGACAACACAGGTTTATCCCTTTAGTTAGGTAACTTTTTGACGCTTGAATGAGTGACAGGTCAATGTTAAGTAGCTTAATAATAAAAAAAAAAAATTCCACTATATTGACTGTAAATTTGTTAAAAAGAAGCCAATGTCTAAAGAAAAACTTTGAAAGAACACCAGGAAGCTTGCAAAAAAATAAAAATAAAAATGAAAGTCTGGGTCCGTGGTTCAACACTTTTGCACATCCCTGTGTATGAAAATAAAAGTTCTGTATTTTAATATCAACATTGGATTAAGTGACTGTGTGTAATGTGGGAGACATCCCTTGTAGCGATGCTGCTTGGTTTCTCAGCTCAGTTCTGTGGCGCACTTATGTTTTTTGTCTCACTCTGACAGTGCTCATAATGTGGCAGCGTGTCAGTGCTGGGGACTAACTGTGTTCAGCTGGTGAACACAGGAGTTAGCGGAGAGAGGGAGAAAGAACAGTATACTTTTATCTCTGAGCTGAATGCATGTTTCTGCCATATTAACCTATCACTGTTACGTTGTACGCGGCAAAGGGAACTACACGTACATGTTTTTTGCCGTTGTTATTGTTTCTTGTTACCCTGCCTCTCCAGGGTTAGTAAAGTTCAATTTTTAGAATGCAAAAATAAGAATG
The DNA here is from genome assembly GCF_057382095.1 of Aulonocara sp. 'chitande type north' Nkhata Bay. Lineage (NCBI taxonomy): Eukaryota > Metazoa > Chordata > Actinopteri > Cichliformes > Cichlidae > Aulonocara > Aulonocara sp. 'chitande type north' Nkhata Bay. Next base: position 4,597,286 of record NC_141355.1, on the reverse strand, counting down.
ATTAAACCCACAGATGTTTGCATCAGCACATCCTGCTGCAAGATATGCAAGAAGCAGTGTAATGAAGTGTCAAAATGCGTGCTCTCTTAGCCAAACCGGCAGTCATTTGTCTCCAGAAGGACGATGAGAGGATTGTGTGTCCAATGAGAGTGTGCCTGGAAACAGCTCTGCCTTCTAAAGGTCTGAAGATGAGTCATGGTGGCAGAGAACTGCCCTCCACCCTCCACTGACAAACAAATATCCCCCCAAATAAGCACCACAAACACCAGTGTGTGAATGTGTGTGTGAATGGGTGGATGACTGGATATGTAAAGCGCTTTGGGGTCCTTAGGGACTAGTAAAGCGCTATATAAATACAGGCCATTTACCATTTACCATTACCATCTTCATTACTGAGTAATGGATTCAGAGAGGAGTGTTGCATTACTGCGTATCTATTATGAATTCCGTAGAAGCATGGCACGTACTCATCTTGGCTCTGTTTCATATTTATTTGACATTGTTGTCTGTGTGTTTAGTCTCCCCTGTGAAACTTAAGTACATTTTAAGTGAGGGGTGTAAACTACTCAGATTAGTGGAGGGATTAGAAGAATGAACACAAAGTAGTTGTTATATAACGTCCACTGAGGACGGACAACCTGAGCTGAAGGATCTTGGAGTCTGACAGTGTGATGGTGCGCGGCACACAGTTTACATGGAAACTGAAAAGTTACTGTCTCGTGTAACCAATGACAAAAGTAACCTACACCAACGCAACTACCAGTTGTAGCTGTATCTTTTTCTTTCTTTCTTTAGTGTCGCAGTATTTTCTACCACCGTCAGCCCACAAGACCTGCCATGGGCGACAACATAATGACACCTGTCTCAGATAAACGACTGATGTTTCATTCAGCGTGGCAGTTCTGATACGAGGCGTGTGAGGCTTTTTAAAGCCGATTAAAAAAATCTGATCTGGGTTAGATGTCTGTGTGTGTGTGTGTTGGTGGTGAGGAAAGGATATAATAAAGCGCTCCTAGCAAAGCGCTAGTTGTAGCCCTGGTGTCCATTCAGAGTCATTCTGATTTAGATCAATACCACTTGCATTATGTGTTGGCACTAGTTAATAGGCACCAGTGTGCATCAGAGGTGCTGGACTAGAGAGCATTTTGACATTTTGTATACCTTCACTCAAATGTGTCTACAACCAGCATCTCTTAAAAACGCACTAGAAATGATTTCTGAGGAGTGTTATAATGTTATTTGACAGCCAAGTTTGTTAATGTCCATACTTAATCTGAAGGTAACAGAAAATGAGCTGCAGATGGCAGCGAGCTCTGTAATATTTGTGACTAGCATAATACTAAGCTGTACAAACACTGGAGAAAATGTTTAAAGATGAAGTCATATTTTAAAGCTACACCTGACAAGCTGAACTTTTAAAAACCTGTCAATAGAGTAAAGACCCAAGTCGAAAAGCACTGAATGTAATTTGACAGTGAATCACAGCGATCCTTACCAAGTTTTTTTATGTTAGAATTAACAGCAAAGCAGAAATCAGATAAATAGCCCGGAGAGTGGAATATAGAGTTTTCATCAATGACGCATCTGGTGCTGATGAGTGCTGCGGGCGTGCCGCCAAAACATGCAGTGTCGTACACGCAGATTTATCATTTTGTGTGAATAGTGGCTATTTTCCCAGTTTTGTACAAATCCGAGCCTTTCACACCTCATTTTGTCCTTATTTTTTTTTCCCTGACACCTCCAGCTGCTATTTGAAACCACTGAGCTGCCTGTTTGATTGATAGCTCGTTCTCTACTTACCAAGCTCAAAGAGCCAAAGAAAAAGCAGCAAATAACCCTCCGGGCAATGACAGAGCTTAAGACCTTTCATCCAGATGTCTGTCTTTGAAATGAGGGGACGTTTCTTTGATGCTACCACACTACAAGCCTAAAAGGGTGGATTGTAAATTATAAATGAATAATAAGATTTTGTTTTTGAGATGACAGAGAGAATATATTAGATGAGGAGTTTAAAACAAGATGTCAATGTGACATCAAATGCTTTTAGTACTTGCTAATGATGCTTCATTTGTCTCCTTTTCTCGCAGGTATCTGGGGATCACACGACCTCTCACCTACCCAGCCCGGCAGAACGGTCAGCTGATGGCCAAGATGATCCTGGGAGTCTGGCTGGTGTCAGCATCCATCACACTGCCGCCTTTCTGTGGCTGGGCCAAAAACGTCCACACAGCCGGTGTGTGCCTCATTAGCCAAGACTTTGGCTACACCATCTATTCCACAGCTGTGGCCTTTTATATCCCTATGCTGGTCATGCTGGTCATGTACTACAAGATCTTCAGGGCAGCTCGCAAGAGCGGCGCCAAGCACCGCTTCACCAACCTTTCACGACGCGAGCGTCTCGAAACAGTGGCTAACGAGGCTCTCCGAATGCAGGGCCTGAAGCCGCCCGGCGTGGCAGAGGAGTGTGCCGCATTGTCCCGCCTGCTGACCCGCGAGCGCAGAAACATCTCCATCTTCAAGCGGGAACAAAAAGCGGCCACGACACTGGGGGTGATTGTGGGCGTCTTCGCCGTGTGCTGGCTGCCCTTCTTTATCCTGTCCACCGCCAGGCCCTTTATCTGCGGAGTGGAATGTAGCTGTGTGCCCATCTGGCTGGAGCGCACGCTCCTGTGGTTAGGTTACGCCAACTCCTTAATGAATCCCTTCATCTACGCCTTCTTCAATCGAGACCTGCGCTCCACTTATCGTGACCTTCTCCGGTGTCGCTATCGCAACATCAACCGTCGGCTTTCTGCCGTGGGTGTACACGAAGCTCTCAAAGTGTAAGGCCGAATGGTTAAAGTCGCTGCTCTTGGACACTCGGTGCTTAAAAGGCGACACATAAACAGCCGGCCTGCAGACAGACACGGCCTAACGGGATAAAAGTCAGTGTTAGTGGCTCGCTGCAGACAGCACAATCACTTCAGTGTGTGAGTCAGTCATTCTATTTTGGAAAGAAAATCACAGAGCGTACTTGATGGACTATTCAAGTCGACACTGCTTTTGTGCATATGCCACAATTCCATCCTGTTCCAGATTTATGATGGAATAATGCCATAACAAAGGAAATGACATATAAACACAATCAATCATTCTAGGGCTTTCAAAGAGACCATAAGGCAAGCAGATTTCTGTATATTAACAAAATTGATGTTTGATAACAAATAACGTTTGTTTCGTGGCTTTCTGAGCATCTCCCTCTCATCGTGTATCCACGCAAATCCCCGATGATTATTTTTCAAACGGGAGGTAAACACTTTGAGGCGTATTACAGGACTGAAACTTATATCACGCCATCTAAAGTCAGAGCCTTCAAGCTGGTCCTCCGACTGAATTTATTTTGAGCACCCTAGATGTCACCCAGTTGTTTAAAATCTGGTGATTCCAAGTAGAACAAAGTGGGGTGGAAAATGCTGATTTAACACAACATAGTGAGAACTTCTCAGTGTTTGAAGGTAGTTTGTTTTGTGTCTGCATGAAACATATTTTTCTTACATGCCACTGTATACATTAATCAAAACAGAAGTGGTGGCAGCGGTGTTTCATGGGTAACCCAGACACTGCATCGCACAGAAACCATGATACTGTGGAGCTTTTCACTTTTCTCCAGGCAACTAAACGTTTCCACTTTAATAATTAGAATTTCCACATTGTTAAGACTCGTTTTCCTCACTGGTTGTTGACAGTGTTTTTATCTCTCTTTTCAATCAGGATGTGTGCCCCCCCCAGTTCAGTACATTTCCTTTTTATCTCCTCAGTGACTTGTACGAACCCATGTCCGATATCATCAGTCGAGCAGTGTGTGCTTATTTTCTACCTCGATTTTTTGAAATGCTCTACATTTCCTCCCCCCAAAAAAGGTGTACTGCTGTATCATTTTGTATCGAAATGCTATTTTTTATTGTGTAAAGTCAATCTGTCTACAGCTGTGTGCGAGCGCTTTGAGTGACCACTCTGTTATTACCTTGAGAAAGAAGTTGGGGAAAGGGGTAAAAGTATTTCATCACTTTGTAAATAAAGAAACACCGAAGATGTCACTGTGGCCTAGATTAGTGTGAAAGCCATTCGTGCAAAGTCAGTGAAGTTCTTGTTCTTTGGACTGAGATTGCAGTGATTTAGGAGACAATCAACATGGGTCTTCTTGCTTTCTAGCCCCCACGGAGCATCCTCAAATGCCTGATGCACCCAGTATGTCATGCATAGAAATAAAGACCAACCTTTAAGCCCATTAGAAGTCTTTGATACATTTGTGACCTTTCTTAAAGCAGTATCGCCAAGACTGTTGGGCTACAGCTAGGATTCTTAAGGATGGTTGCCCCTCCCGTCTGCCCCAGAAACGCCTTTGTGTTAAGTCTGCTTTGAGCAAATGCTTTTATTCAGAGTCTGGGTAACAGCTGTCTGCTTACTCCAAGGGAAAAACAGTGACGAAGAAGAGTAAAGTAGGATGTGTCTCGTCTTGTGGTCAGAAGGTATGTCTCAGTACAGACATATTTGGGTTGTGTTTGTAGAGGAGTGTCACTGTATCACAGGCAAATCACCACTTCAAATATATTTAACACATAAAGACCAACTTAGAAGACCAACAACATGGCTTTCCAATCATATTATTAAGGCTGACACCAAACAAGCCTTTTTATTTTGTGTGTACATACATATTCCTTCACTCACATACACATACAAACTGTTTCATCAAAATGACTTTGCACATCACAGGTATGATACGGCCAAACTCATTTATTTAAAAAAATATTCCAAGCACTTGCCGATGAACCCCTCCCCCTATCCAGTGTATAGTGGTGCTCTTTATAGGTGTCTGTTGAATTAAACTTAGCGCTGCCCCTCACCAGCAGTTTGCCTCAGGAGACCATACCAGGGGCAAATGCATCATAGACAACATACTTGTGGGATCACTCAGACATGCAAACCCTTCACCTTAAAAAGGTCGGAGAAAGAACATAAAAGTAATACTTTTCATTTTGCAGACAGGTGCTAACTTACTATGGGTTTTCAGAGCTTTCTCCTCGAAATAGTTACTTGCTTTGGTTGAAGAGCTGTTGTGGTAAACTGTGAATTGTAGCAACTTTGACACTTCCTGTCATTGTCCAATGCAACAAAAGTCATTGCAAGTTTTCCTGATTTTGAAGAGAAATTAGGCTAGCTTTATTTAATCCAGAAGAATGCTGTTACTGTTCATCATGACACAACTGCTGCGACATACAATCCCAACACAAATGTGATTTTTCGAAATGTTTTCAACTGATTCCTGTATAAAATCTCTTGGACAACCCTTTAAATGTGCCGCTTTTAATATTATTACTGTTATTACATGAGTCCAAAAATAAGCCTTGGCGGAACATTTGGCCATTTCCTTGATTTCACCGTCTGTCAAATGGTTTGGTGGGATGGTACCCAAATCTAACATAAGGACATTCCTAATTATACTCTTTCATTTGCACTATGAGTGGCTCTCCAAGTCAGTTGAACAATGTTATGCAATTCAGCCCTGCTGACAATAAGAAAAACCCATATGATGATCACAGGGGATAAAATCTAGTTAACCGGCCCTTTGCAGACTAAAGTCTATTTAGGGTTCAGAGTCCCTGGAGTAAAGAGCAGCAACACAGCCTCAACCCGCACGCTGACATTTTGTTTCAGCACACTCAGAGGAGGCAGCGCTGGTGGATCTTGTGCGCTGCCCCTAAGACCTTCAGACTCCCGGCAACCATGTCAACGGGCGTTACTCTCGGGGAGTGAGCACCACTGCGCCTGCGAGGAGCGCCTGCCCTCTCGGTCACCGTGTCTGGCCTCCTGTGCTGGCGCCTGATGTGTGTCATCGCTGTCGGTGAACGGGAGGAACTATTTTCATTTGATGTAGTACATTCATCTAAGGGAGAAGGATAGTAGCTGAGAGTCTTTCACATATGCTGCCCAAAGGCTCAGTTGCCAGCTCTGACAAGCTGTGGGGGTTGATGTGGGGACTATCCACTCGCGCTTTGCTATTTTTAATCTGTCCCAGCAATTAAACGAGGAAGCTCTGATTAAGCATGGGGGAAAAGGAATTTAAAGTACTGTGATTTTGCTATCCTTCCATGTACCCTCTGCACATGCAAATAATAATAATAATTATTGATTTGGAGATAGTCTTTGATACTGCATAGGACAATTATGGTGACCAGGAACTTGTAATATTTCTATTCAACTCACTTAATACATGATTAGTCCACATTTATTGTGTTTAAAATACAGTTTGTGTTTCTTTCAGTACATGACAAAGTCAAGTTCATTTATATACAATATGTTTTGTAGCTGAGGACACGTCACATGTTGGTGCAAAAACTTTTGGAAAGTATGAGTCTGACTTTCAACAAAAAACAAAGAACAAAAAATGTGTGCATTAACATTTACACTGCGTGAACAGAATAAAGTACACGTGGTGGTTTCCAACATGTCAACGGAAGGACTGGACGTCCTGAGACGATTTTAACCAGGTAAGAAATAAGAAATAAAAAATTGTAATAAACTATAACAAAATAATTAATTTAAGAAAATCATACATTATATTTAAAATTATTAAATATTCTCCAATGCTTCCCTTCTCTAACTATAAGATGGATATATGGGTAGTTGCCGATTTTTAATGTAACAGACTAATTATTTCTTTTACCTGTAACTTATCAAAGCCACTCTCAGATTATTCCAAACACACATCGATGTAAATCTGGTTTCTGAGATATTTTGGGCACACGTGTACCCGGATGTTACATCCTCAAATATAATCAGGGCCATAAATGTAGCCTCGTTTCCCACCTACTAATTAAAAAGGGAAGCTATAAATACACCAGTAAACATGTCAATTATGTGTTAATCCAATTTATGCGGTGTGTCCTGAAATATCAACTTCCTCCCACGGCCACCACCCATGGCCAATCACAGCATGAGTATCTGTTCATTGTCTATGGGACTTCCTGTGGGGATGGGCCTGTGGCAAATGCAGATAAGTTATCTAAGTGTCACCAAGAAGTTTTTTCCCCTCATTTTATTTTGTGGAGGCAGCGACCTGTAATTAGGTTTTGTCATAGAGCTGGAAGGTAAATGTCTGCTTTTTAAGGTTGCAAGCATCAAAGAACCTGCGTATGAGGGCAGCCTCTCCTGTACACTTCAAAGTGAACGAAGTAGATATAACACTTCTTTTGCATAGCAGTTTTTTTTTAACTCGGGTATGAGAGCATGGACTTGATGCCTTGTATTTGCACACATGTTCACAGTGCTGGCTGCCAAGAAACCCTCCTACACGGCTTGTATCGGATAAGCCTGTCGATTGTTCTGCACTGCATCTTTGAGGCCAATCAGTAAGAGTGTGAATGTGTGTGGAAAGGCCCCCATATGGTCTAATGCTCCACGTTCCCTTAATATGTTAAGCGTATCACAATAGTAGCACTTCCTAAAATCATCCGCTGCTTTTTGGGATCTTAAAGAATTTGCAGACATTGTGATTAACCTACAAGCCCATTCACACGGAGGTCTGATATTTTTGCATCTTCCCATTTCAGTGCCAGGTTTTGTTTAAATGGATTTTCTTTTATAAATAGGCTACAGTATTTGTGGTGGTAAAAACATATTGCGAGCCACATTTTTCAGACAGACTTGATTTTCCAGAATTAAAACTCCCACTTGGAACAGTGTGACATAAAATATTAATAATTTAAAAAAGAAAAAAAAAAAAACAGAACAGAATCTACCACATAGAGTTATTATTAGGCTTGCAATCTCATGAAATAACTTATCTAATAAAATATTTTAGGATGCAGAGAAATGTCAGCAATCGATTATTTAGTGGATGGACAGACTTGAAATGATTTGTAAGATTAGAATAAGTTTTTTCTTTTATCAGACTCACTTAAACATATTCACCACACATCAGTTGTCTGTCGTTTTGTTCGTATACGTCTCACACAGTGACCAGGACAGGTCAGCTGCTTGTCATCTGCTCAACTAGCTTAATTGCTGTCTCGCTGCCTTTTAAGAACAGTGAAAGAAAACAGCAGTTTGGTGAGATTGAGGATAATGGGCTGCCTTTTGCAACCAGCAGCCTATGAAATGACAGTAAATGCCTCAACCTGCAAAGGCCACCATTTGGTGTGAATTAATTCTTTGTAATTGTGTGCAAGACGCAGATTTAAAATGCAGTTCCATTGTCAGACTGAGGAACATCAAGTAGCGGGCTTTTATGCAAGTTAACAAAGCACAAAAAATTAGATATATTAAAGCCACTGTGAGTTGGTTATTATGTGTTCAATCAACTCAGTCGCTTTGCCATTTAGTTTCATTTTGTCATTATGGGAAGGAGGATTTTGGATAAAACTCCTCCATTTATCCAGACTTGGAACCGACATTAGAAGTGCTGGGTTGTGTCTCTTCCTGGAATAAAACCAGAGATCTTTCACATGCAAAGGTGAAAGTGTTAATCACTATACAATGGAGCGACTAAATAAAGTTTATACACTGTAACAAAGAAAAAATCCATAGAATAGACTGAGGTCTACCAGAAAATTACCAGTGCAATTTCTATTAACCTTATGGGGAATTCCAGTATTTGTAAAACAGAACAATTTATCATTTTAAAGAACTGTGAAATGTTTTATTAATAATTTCTGTAGTTAATGGGCACTTTCATCTGTTCAGTTTTGTATCCTCTATGTCAATAATGGACGTTTCCTTCACTGGTCGGAAAATTCAGTGTACATCATTAATCATATAAATTGAATAATTCAGCATATCTTCATCATTTGCCAGAAATGTATTTAGCACTAAAGTTTTATAACGACCTAATCTAGCCATTGTTACGACCCTGAGGCCACAGACCGTAACAGCCATCAGTAGCCCACAAATTGTGGTAAAAACCCAGTTAGTTTCCTCACCTTTAAAATGCTATTAAAATAGATATAAATCACTAGACTAATAGAATATAATGCTTCTAATTACTAAACAGAAAGATGATCAAACAAAGTTGGGATATATAAAGACTAAACATGATTTCTGTGTGCATTGTATAGACATTCTCTTGCCTGTGAATATTATAGTTCTGTGCACCTGTGGACCACCTGAAGTAGCGCGTTAGCATAGCATACAGTCGATGGGTTTGTCTTTCATTTTTCTGAAATCTTGAATGGGTCCCGAATATGCTGAGGCATCCGCTGAAAATCACGGGATGTAACGGTAGCTTGATGAATGTGACAGTACAAGTTTAATCTGCATTCTGCACTAAGTGCACAAAAGTTGCTCTGTGTGACTATGTGCGAAGGCAGCCTGAGACTTAAGTGAAGTCGTGAAGTGTGGGTGAGGTGGGAACTAAATTGCACAGCTTGCCTATGTCAGTTTGTCAAGTCTCTGGCAGTGCAGCAGGGTGCAAAGTGAAGACTGACAGCAGTTGGTCTGTGAGTGTAGACTCAAGCACAGTCAGGTGTTCCTGTGCTGTCTAAGCCAGTTGGAGCAGCAGTCAATCTCCACCTGCCTCTTGTCACTGCACATTGTTGTTGATCTGTGGGGTCGAGCCCATGCAAGAATTTCTCATCATGAGCCCATGCAAGAATTTCTCATCATGACACCTTACCTGACTGCTCTCAAATCTTAGCTCTGTTTTCTGTTGTCAACTCCCCACAGTGTACTGCCCCACAGTCACTTAGATTTGCTGTCAGTGATGAGTAGCACGAACAGGACAAGATGAAGGACTCAAAGGAATTTTTCTAAATTGAGTCTATCAAACGGTTCCGTCCTGCTGGGATGTAAAATGCCAGATTGAGTCCTTGGCCTGTTTTGTTTCTGACATCATCCAGATCCATGATCCACAGTCATGATTCCAGTGTTTTGTGTTTGTTTATGAAGGCTACTGTATATTTGTGATATTATGCCAGATCCATACATCCATCTTTTTTCATCGCTTGTCCAATTCAGGGTCAATCACCAGCCTATTGCAGGGATAGCGCACAGAGACAGAGAACCATTTATGCTCCCATTCGTAGCTACAACCTATTTAGAATCATCAGTTATACTAACAAGAATGTCCTTGGACTGTGGAGGAAGCCATGCATGCACAGGCAGACTGCACACACCAAAATGCCCCAGCGAGCTGGTAGATTCGAATCCAGACCCTTCTTGCTGTGAGGTAATGATGCTGTCCAGATCTTTTCCAGAAAAAAAGATGCTGTTGCCGAAACAAATGTTTGAGTGTCTTGGGTGGTGCAATAGGACCATCAGTCTTAACTGCTTATCAACTTCAGGATCACAGAGATGGCAAGGCAAGAGATGAGCCATTGCAACGTTTCAACAATAAAATGCCTACATTAAGAACTTTATCTGCTAATGTTCAGCAAGTAACATTCACCATAATTTTTGCCATCTTATTTCATCAATTTAGCATGCTAACATTAGCTATTTAGTAAAAAATAAAACAGACATATGAGGTAAAGGGAATTTTGATAGAACAAGGTTAAACTCAGTAGAATGTCTGTACAGCATACTGACACTGACTTTATTTTGGACTTGGAGGAAAAGTAACGATATCTGTCCTCTGGGTAACATGAATGAAATATTTGTGCTCAGA